>NC_092798.1:18316570-18663064 GCF_918797505.1 Bemisia tabaci
ATTGAAAACAATGTACAATAAAAATGATTTAGTTCATAATAAAGTATTTAACACTTTTTTTTAACTACTCTAACTTTGCGCCGCTGAAAAACAGAGAGGTTGGATCCTGAGACGAATGATTTTTACACACACATAAAACTTGTTGGGTTTTAATCAACTTATTTATGCTATTTTAAGTTTTTATCTACTTACAGACATGTACAATTTTATTCATTGATCATAAGATATTAATTTAGTTTAATTTTTGTATGTTCACCACTCTGCGGTGCTATTTGACTTATTTCTATGTAGACCCCCCTCGCCCCCCGTCTCCTGACGGCTCCTTGGCCAGGGCCACCCCTCGAAGCATCATCCCCACTCCAGCGCCCCAGATGCGCGCGCATCCTCCGCCGAGTGGAGGACCCCGTCTTCCCAGCGGCCGCTCTTGCCGCTGCAATTCAGTCCCGTTTTCAGAGCCCCCTGCGCTTCACTTGAATTCGAGGCTCCTGGCCTGTCCAGTAGACAAATCCTATTTATTTGCCGCAGAGTGGGTACACCTTGTACGTCACTTCGACAAATAAATCTAAAGTGTGAAACATTACCCCGTGTTACATCACTTACCCTGACTCCTGACTCCACTGAGTCAATTGAGCAGCTACCGGCACGAACTTGGCACATCTTTTAGGTGCGCTGAAAAGTTCGCGCTGACTCTCAATTTGGCTCACGGCACGGACTGGGCACGTCGCTGACGCGCTTAACAGTTCGCGCTGATTGACACTTTTCTCTATCTTTTTTTATTATTTTATTTATTTAGTTGAGGGACGTCGAAACCCCCCCAAGGGAAAGCCATACTTTATTTTTTATTATTTATTTATTTGTTTTGTGGTTTTGGTTTTGACGGTTCCCGTTCATGGTCCCTCGGGCCGGATTTCAGAAATTGAGCCGGCAATTGAAACTTAACTTTCCGTTCAAGCATCGACAGGATCACGGAATTGTTCTCGACAAAGTTTCTTTGATTGATTGATTGATTTTTTGACATTCACTCCTACAATGAGTGAAGAAGAAATGACAAGAAAACTCAAAACATTGCGCCGCCAAAGAGGCAATGTTCAGGGTGCTATCACCCAATTCTTTAAGAAACTAGACGGTTGGAAGGAGAACCCCGAATGCCGGGATTCTGATTTTTTGGAGCAGAGCCTGGAATCTCTCCAAAAAACATTTCTCAAATTTGATGGAATTCAGGATGATATCGAAGAGCTCGACGAAACAGAGATCGAGCAACGAGAAGTTTTCACTGACCTTTTTGACAAAGCCGTCGCGCGCGCACGTAGGTACTTGCGCGATGCTGCCAAATCTCCGGATAACGGAACAAAATCCGATAGTTCCACATCCACGGAAAATGAATCAACTTCCTCGATTTCAGTTAAACTGCCAACCATAGCACTACCTAGCTATGATGGGTCCCTGGAAGGATGGGCTTCATTCTTCGACCTATTCACCAGTTTAATTGATCAGAACCCGAAACTTACAGCCGTAAAAAAGCTGTACTATTTGAAGACTGCGATGACTGGTAAAGCTGCTGATTTGCTTACCAATTTTAAAACAACTGATGACAACTACCGATTGGCCCTGGATCTTTTAAAGGACAAATTTAATCGTCCACGACGCACCTTGCGTCAACACTATGCTAATTTACGTGATTATCCAAAACTTCAAAAGGATACACCAACGGCATTGGGAAACTTAGTTGATTTTTTCAAAGTCAACTTAAGAGCAATGAAAAACTTAGACGCTCCGATTGATCAATGGAGTGTTCCCTTGATCGACTTGATTTTGACTAAAATTGACGAGAAAACAGCTTATGAGTGGGAACTAAAATTGACTGATGATAAAATGCCAAGCTACGAACATTTGCTTGCTTATTTGGAGAAAAGAGCAAATTCTATTCACTTGTCCGGTAAGCCAGAAACGAGTGAAAGTAACAAGTCCAAATCAAGTAATTTTCGGAAGGACACCAGCTCCAATTATCCGAAAAGAGGCGCTCTTGTCGTTACTAATGAGAAGCGGCACCACTGTAAATGCTGCAACGACGGAATGCATCCCCTCTATAGCTGCCCTCGCTTTAAAACTATAAGCGTCCATGAGCGCAGAGACCTAGCGAAAAGGATTGGTGCCTGTTTTAATTGTCTCAAATACAGACTTGGGGAAGAAGAAGGCCATCTGGTAACTAACTGCACGAAGAAAGATAAAAAGTGTCGAAAATGCGGTTCTCTGCATCATACGTTTTTATGTTCATCTGCAAGCAACTCGCCCACTATGAAAACTACTCATAGCCCCTCGGATTCAACAGGGGAACAACGACGGGAGGAATCGTCTCACGCATCCTCCTCCACCCCCCACGTTTCATTGCTGACAACCGATAGTGAACACTCACCAGGAAATAATTTGGATTCTGTTGTTTTATTAGGGACTGCCCTAATCAACGTTTTGGGGAGGGATGGTGTTTATTACACTCTTAACGCGGTGGTTGACAGTGCCGCCTCGTCATCCTTCATATCGCTCGCAGCAGCTCAAAAAATTGGTCTAAAGTACTTCCGCACCTCTGAGGCAGTCTCAGGAATCGGAGGGGGCCAAGCAGGGGTAAAGGGTCAAACAACCTGTTACGTTCGCCCTAGACACCAAGACTCACCAGTGTTGCCAACTGACACAGTTGTAATAAAGAAAATCGTTAATTTGCCTAAGTCATTCATTCCGAAAAATGTTAGAGCTCACTTTTCAGATTTACCATTGGCTGACCCTCACTTCGGCACTGCTCGCGAAGTTGAGTTTCTGATTGGAGCTGACATTTTTCCACTGATATTCACGGGAGAAAAGAAATTTGGCCCATCCGGTACGCTGACAGCTTTGAACAGTGTATTTGGATACATAATAATGGGTAAAATTGACAACCATGGTAACCAATTTCCGGGGCATGTAGCACTCATTGCTGCACCCTCAAATGGTTCCTCTACAGATGCTTTATTAAGAAAATTCTGGGAGATTGAAGAAATACCCAAACCAGTGCCATCACATCCAGATGATGTCATTGCCGAAAGAATTTTTAAGAACAACCACTATAGACTAGGAACTGGTCGTTATGTAGTTCCTCTTTTGATACGTAACGATGCGTCACCACTGGGTGACTCGAAAAGCCTTGCTCTTCAGCGTTTAAACGGAACTGAGCGCCGTTTCAACAAACAACCTGAATTGAAGGAAAAGTACTCGGAATTTTTGAAAGAATACGAGTCTCTAGGTCACATGGGCTTAGTGAACTCGGAAAATTTTGGACTCGCTAGATATTATATTCCTCATCACGCTGTTTTCCGTGAAGATAGCGCAACTACAAAGGTTCGCGTGGTTTTCGATGGATCACAAAGGTCAAGTTCTGGCATTGCCTTAAATGAAATTTTGTACTCCGGTCCTAAACTTCAAAAGGACGTTTTTGATGTCATTGCGAGATTTCGAATTCATCAAAAAGTGTTTACATGTGACATATCCAAGATGTACCGGCAGATTTTACTGAGACCTGATGAGCGGAAATATCAACATATATTTTGGCGTCATGATGGGGAATTGAAGGAATTTGAACTTAATACAGTGACTTATGGTCTTTCTTCATCGCCTTTTCTCGCACTGCGTGTCATAAAACAACTTACGGAAGATGAAGGACATAAATATCCTGCAGCAGCCACTGCGCTCTGCCGGGACATGTTTGTTGACGACTTGGCAACTGGGGCTCCAGATACGCAACGTTTGTTGGAGCTGCAGCATCAAACAATTGGACTTCTGAAGGAAGGATGTTTTGAAACTCAAAAATGGGCTAGTAATTGCCCGGAAATTTTGCTCGAGGTACCACCTGAGCACCGCACCACTTCATTAGATTTGACTGATGAATGCGCGGCAAATTCAAAAATTTTAGGAATACACTGGAACGCCCAATCGGACTACTTTTATTACGTGGCTAAAACAGGACCTCATGAAATGACGAAACGGAATATTTTGTCTCAGGTAGCTCGAATTTTTGACTCGAATGGTTTAATATCGCCCATAGTTTTTAAGGCAAAAACTATAATCCAAAAATTGTGGATTGAAGGACTTGATTGGGATGACCAGCTACCTGACGAATTGGAATTGGAATGGACTAAATTTTACGAAAAATTGCCTTCGATTAGCCTCTTGAAAATAGACCGATGCGCTACGGCGCCGAACGCAACGTCTCATAGCCTAGTCGGCTTTTCAGACGCTTCACAACTTGGATACGCTGCAGCCGTGTATGTACGGTCTGAAGCCGAAAATGCAGTAAAAGTTTCTTTACTGGCATCTAAATCACGAATTGCACCTTGCAAAACAATTTCTATACCTAGACTTGAATTATGTGGAGCACAATTATTGTCTACTCTCCTAATCCACTTGAAGGAGCAACTAAGTGACGTCATGGAAATTCATAATATTGTTGCTTTCACTGATTCTCAGGTAGTTCTAGACTGGATCAAAACTTTGCCTTGCAAATTGAAGACTTTCGAAGCTAACAGAGTTACCTACATACTCGAGAGGCTCGAACCATCCGCATGGAAATATGTTCCTTCGGAGTTGAATCCCAGTGACTTAGGGTCACGTGGGTGTTTTCCCGACGAATTAGTAAACCATCCGATGTGGTTTACGGGACCGCCATTTTTATCTGACCCCATAGATGAATGGCCGAATTTTGCTGAGACCACTAAGTCGTCTTTTTTTATGCCATCGGTCGCCATCAGTCGCCGTCACTGCGCAATCATTCGTGTTTTTGTTTCGTTGATGCCATCAGAAATGGGCGGAGCTTAGTTTGTCAAACTGAGCTAGACCATCAGTCACGTGACGCTTTGACGCCATCAGCCGCAATCACTCGTCACCCGAGTCCGGAGTGTCTCCATGGAGCACCATCAGTGAAACCTAACCTCTAATTGCAAGCGATTGTCCTCTGTCGTCATAACAAAGTCAAGTTGTCTGTGATTCGATAGAGAAAAATGGGCGTAACCATCAGTCGCAATCACAGCGATGCCATCGGTAAGCGACCGACGACATAAAAAAAGACGACTCTAGAAAAAATTCTAGCGTGGTTTTGATAGTGATTAATCCCTCTTTTTGGGATCAGTTGATACCGCAATATTCGAACTTGAATAAATTGCAGCGTGTCACTGCATGGATTTTGCGTGTTGCTCAGAACTTGAAACGAACTCCTGACAACCGGGTAAAATCACCGACCTTATCCGTATCAGAACTTAGAGACAGCCTTACATGCCTCATCAAAGCAGTGCAGAGCAAACACTTTGCTGCCGAATTTAAGCTTTTGAGGCAAGGCCAAATTCCGAAAAATTGGGGACACCTGCAACCTTTTGTTGACACTGATGGATTGCTCAGGGTCGGGGGCAGGTTGCGCAACACGAAGTTACCGGAAAGCACTAAATATCCGATTTTATTACCAAAAAGTGACCATTTGGTAAATTTACTCATCGATTGTTTTCATCAACGATACTTACATGCTGGACCAAGATTACTACAATCTCTCTTAGCTCGCCAATTTTGGATTCCCTGCGCTCGCCAAATCATTCGCTCAAGACTGAGCAAATGCCTTTCTTGTTTTCAAGTTAAACCTTCGAATGCCGCGCCCTTGATGGGAGACTTGCCCTCCTGTCGAGTCAACCCTACAAAGGTATTTTTAGAAGTGGGTCTGGATTTTGGAGGCCCTTTTGAACTCAAAGAACACAATCGCCGAAATCCGAGAAAAATTAAGGGTTATTTGTGTTTATTTTTATGCATGGCGACAAAGGCTGTTCATTTAGAAGTAGTCAGTGACCTCACTGTTGAAGCCTTTCTTGCGTCATTAGACCGGTTTGTTAGCCGCCGTGGCTTATGCAAAAAACTTTTTAGCGATAACGCTACAAATTTCACCGGGGCAAAACGCCATCTCTCCGAACTTTATACATTTTTACTCTCTCAAAAAGAAACACTGGATGATCAACTGGCAAGCAGACAAATTGAATGGAATTTCATCCCCCCTTCTGCTCCCCATTTTGGAGGTGTTTGGGAATCAGGAATTGCTTCAGCGAAATACCACTTAAAACGAATAATTGGCGACCAATCTTTGACATTTGAACAATTGACTACAGTTTTCGCAAAAATTGAAGCCATCTTAAATTGCAGACCTCTATGTCATCTATCAACTGACCCTACTGAAGTTGACATCCTGACTCCAGGACATTTTTTAGTAGGTGGGCCGTTAGTTGCGGTACCCGAATACGATTTTGCTGAAATGGCTACTAACCGGCTGTCCCGCTGGCAGCTACTCCAGAAAATCACTCAGCAATTTTGGAAAATTTGGAGTAGAGATTATCTTCACACCTTGATTCAACGGACAAAATGGCAACAACGCCAAGAAGATTTGAAAATTGGGGCAGTGGTCCTCATGGCAGACAACGATACCGCCCCAACTCACTGGAAAAAAGGAATCATCGATGCCGTTCACCCCGGAAAGGATGGTGTGGTGAGAGTGGTGACAGTCCGCACGGCTCGAGGAACATACAAGCGTCCGGCCGTAAAAATTTACCCTCTTCCCAGTCATTAAAGCTGCACCCTCCGCTCCGACCACTTGACACCCTCACCTTGACGGGCCCACATGTGCCCTCAGGTTCTCATCATTCAACGGCACTCATAATTTGAAAGGCTCATTTGCAGCTCAAGAAACCGCAATATGAAACACGACTCTGAACAGTTCAATTTTATGTTTTTCTCCTCTTTTTGATTTTATTACTTGCTTTCTTCCCTAAAATTTTGAGGAGCTCTTCTGAAGCCTCAGTTCTCGCTCATCGTTTGTGAAAGTAAGTCTCACTTCATGTGTCCATCGAAATGGACGATTCAGACTGGTATCAAAATTACACATTGCGCAACATGCGTGGTGATTTTGACATAGATTGGGATTCATTCAGTGAAACGCCCCAACCGAAACGCAGAATTTCTCTCAACGAGTACCGCGAGAGACGGATCGCGTATGACAAAACTGTTATTTTTGAAGAAAATGTGCTCGAAATGCTCACGCCTTTTTCAGACATTGAAGAGTCGAGCGCACCCGCGACAATTGTTCCGAACAACCCGTCTAACTGTGACCTCGTGACTGATAGTGCGCGCTCCAGCAAGCCCACATGGGCATTGTACCCGCTTGAACCGAATCACTTGGCCACTCATCACTGGAAACTGATTCAGGAGTGCCGTCTCAGGAGTACATCCTGCAACCAATTTTCTGTGCCTCCCGCACAGCCGACGACATCAGCTACCAGCGGTCAGCGTGACGACAACCCTCAACGGAGCCGCCCAGTAGATCAGCCACGCCGCAAAAGCAAGCCAACGGGGAAAAATTGCAGAAAGCGTCAAAAGGCAAAGCGCCTAGCTTTGTTCCGTCACAAAAAAATGATGGAAAGAAAGGAAAAGGACGACCAATTGTACTTGTAAATACGTAAGTTTAACTATAGGATTCGATAATCAGTGTTCTTTCTTTAATTGCGAACCCTCGAGTAGTTCGCGGTCGGGGGTATGTTGGGTTTTAATCAACTTATTTATGCTATTTTAAGTTTTTATCTACTTACAGACATGTACAATTTTATTCATTGATCATAAGATATTAATTTAGTTTAATTTTTGTATGTTCACCACTCTGCGGTGCTATTTGACTTATTTCTATGTAGACCCCCCTCGCCCCCCGTCTCCTGACGGCTCCTTGGCCAGGGCCACCCCTCGAAGCATCATCCCCACTCCAGCGCCCCAGATGCGCGCGCATCCTCCGCCGAGTGGAGGACCCCGTCTTCCCAGCGGCCGCTCTTGCCGCTGCAATTCAGTCCCGTTTTCAGAGCCCCCTGCGCTTCACTTGAATTCGAGGCTCCTGGCCTGTCCAGTAGACAAATCCTATTTATTTGCCGCAGAGTGGGTACACCTTGTACGTCACTTCGACAAATAAATCTAAAGTGTGAAACATTACCCCGTGTTACATCACTTACCCTGACTCCTGACTCCACTGAGTCAATTGAGCAGCTACCGGCACGAACTTGGCACATCTTTTAGGTGCGCTGAAAAGTTCGCGCTGACTCTCAACTTGGCTCACGGCACGGACTGGGCACGTCGCTGACGCGCTTAACAGTTCGCGCTGATTGACACTTTTCTCTCTATTTTTTTTATTATTTTATTTATTTAGTTGAGGGACGTCGAAACCCCCCCCAAGGGAAAGCCATACTTTATTTTTTATTATTTATTTATTTGTTTTGTGGTTTTGGTTTTGACGGTTCCCGTTCAAAACTAAATTAACTGAAAATCTCTAAGCTGAGAACAACGCATGCGTTGAAAAATATCTCATTCCAAGTTTCGTGGAATTTTTGAGACTCAGAAGTAGCTCCAATGATGAATTTAAATTTTAAGGGTGCGAGTAGAAGGAGCTTAGTTGCACAGTAACGTTCCAAAATTTCATTTGCGAACTTATTCATAACACAAAAATTGTCACAATTTTTTTTCGATTTTTTTAAACAAAAAAAAAAAAAAATATTATCTCTTATTAGGTTATAGGTTATTAGGTATAAAAAAATGAGCTGTCCGGTGAAACTTTGAAACGTCACATGTAATATGGCGGCAGGCAATGAGGGATCAGCGCAAGACGCACTGCTCTCACTGGATAGGGGTTGGCTATGGCCACAGTAAATTAGACGCCTGCCACTGGAAAAGAAGTAACTTAGATCTTGAGTCCTGACTCTTAAACACATTAAGGAGAAAAAATACTCTTGATTCAATCGGATTTTTGCTTGAATCGAAAGAAAATCCGCTTAAATTTAGAGGCTTGGCTGTCGATTTAAGAAAAAATCCGATTGTATCAAGAGTATTTTTTTCTTATCAATGTTTTTAAGGACCTGGACTCAAGATCCGAGCGATTTCCAGTGATAGCTTTCATTTCTTCGATTCATGCGCTCTACTCTATTTAGGACTTTGCTCGATCTTATCAGTCTCTCGAGGGAATTTAGAAAGGATTGCTCTTTGCGTATGGTTTTTAAAAAAATTGTAAATGTAATATTCAAAACTATTTTTTTTTGGGTTCTAGGTGTTGCAAAATCAACAACGTGGCACCACGAATCAATATTTCAGCCCTCAGTACGATTTATATTCTCATATTCATCGACGAATGCTCCAAAAGTGGCCATGAATGTCGATAATCAGCAGAGGAGGCAGATAATTATTTGAAGTGACCGAAGGTGTATCCTCAGGGATTCTGCAATTTTGGGTGAAGTGATCTCACTTTCGATGGGCACTACCATGAGCAGAGGAGGCAACATGTGTGGGGGTCTTCTGTACTTTTACCAATCCTTTTTGATTTTGAAAGAATTTTTATCGGTGGTGACTTACATAAAAGACAGAGTAAACGTTGGAGACTCCAATCGGCCCACATTTTGGTGGGAATCGCGTCCAAGGCCGCCCACGCCTAAGGAAGGAGAGGACCCCAATGACCAATGGGAGTACGTTGATCCTGCACAGAATCAGAAGAAAAGCGTTAGTTTCGCCGAGGATGAGGCAAATTACTTTTGTCTGCCCAGTGTTCACATATGAACTGGCGCATAACTGTGAAAATACCTTGTTTTTCAAATTTTATGGTTTTTTTGTATGATTGGGTGGCGTTAGCCAGAATCAGCGAATTGTATCGGACGTTGTCTAATTTCAAATTTTATTTTATTTTTCAACCAGAAACAGCGCAACATCCCACCTTGGAATTTCTCAAGTATATTCTGCTATAGACTCCGTGGGAATTTCCCGAACAGATTTAAGGCGTTATGCATGTTGCTTGATGTTTCTTTTCGAAAAAAATAAAATAACAGGCAAAATATTTCTACGGATCTAGGTGTATCCTTGGAAATTTTAAAGTCACTCAGTGCGATACACACACCAAAAAAACCCGAAAAAACAGCGACAACGCTGTTGTTAGGCAACGTGCAACTCGCAGATGAGCTGATTCTGATCAAATCTGTCCAATTTCTGGTCGTGATAAAATCGAACTTTGAGAAACAACAATTAATCACTGAATGAGAGGGCATTTATTCGCACTGTTACTTTTTAGAAAAAATCGAAAAGAAGAATAATACTGTTTTAATATTGTATTTTGTTTGAACTTTTTACTCTTCTTCATTAAAATATGCTTGAATCACAAATTTTGAATCAGACAAAATTAAGATCTCTTAAGGAACTTCTAAGCTAATTATTCAAAGCAAGAATAAACAGGATTATCATGTAGTTGGATGCAAAGGAAAGGAACCTCTCCCAAAAAAAAAGATGTTCGTTAACTAAGAATTGTACATTCACCAAAAATCTGACCACCAACCAAGTGTTTTGAGCGCCACAAGACGTTGACACATGATTTTCATGCGTGTGATTTTTTCGGATTTTTAAAATATCCATTTTTTCCTGCAGTACGAAATGAAACAACAATTGTAATCGTGGGTGGCCTTTATAGAAGACATGTAGAAGTCATGCATTGTTCGCTCTTTTCGTTTACTGTTGTTGTTTGAGTGATTAACGTCATTATTCTGTAGATTTGACTTTATAAACCTTGCCTAATCTAGCTACGTCATTTTGTAGAAAAAACAGAAGCCATTTGTAATTTTTTAGGCCACAGGAAAACAACTGAGCTTCCGAAAAAATTCATAGCTGTGCATTGTAGCACCATGGAATAAAACTTTACAAGCATTTTCGAAAGATATCATTCTTGTCGTTAGATAAAAATGAGGAAAATTTGCTTTAATGAAGGAAATTAGTTCTATGTATGCTATGAGAGTATGGTTGTTCATATGGTAATGTGTATCCATTCCATAACATTCTTGCATTACAATTCAAAATTATTTAGATTGTTCTTGAATGCAGGAGTGATGAAAAAGTAAGCAAAGTTTGCATAAAATTGAGGTTCCCTTGGAAACTTCATTAGCACACATACACCAAACCTCAATGAAGATTGATTTTTGCACTAGATACAACTTAAGAGTATGGTATTCACCTACTTTGAACGTAAACTTTCATGCTCTCATTTACAAAAGATACCCTGTCCTTTGAATGCAGGTTTGAGAGTATGTGCTACGATAACAGTGGCGTAGCGTGCTTTGCGATCTATGGATTAATCCACCATTTAAACCTTTGGAAAAGGATCGATATACAGGGTGTTCGCAACGAACACTTTAATAATCGATTCTTTACAATGCTTTAAATGGGGAAATATCGATAATCGATCATCCACGCTTTCGCTACTGTAGGGTAACTGATAAACGCCCAGCAATACATCTCTATTTACGTGCAAACGCGTGTTTTGTACGATTCAAAAATTTGGATTATGTCGTTGTATTGTTTTTTAGAAAGGAATAAACCATGACAAAAATTATGAATCATCTTTCATGCTCAAAATTTCAGAAAGCAGTCGAAAGGATGTCAATGCCGTAAGAACAGAAAAAGGCACTGTCTTTGAAAAACTTATGTAAAATTCAGATTATTTTTTTGACAAATACACTCGTTGGTTTAGCGTTACGATGTAGTAGAGCAATGAGTTGGGCCTTTATGCAGGGATGATAATCATAATGCTTTATGCTAAAGACCAATGTCGGGTACGACAAGTTTTCGCATTTGCAATCCATCTTTGGGTGCGTTAACTTTAGGTACATGGATTTGGGCCCATGTCAAATTTTGACACCTCGAATGCACTGTACATAAAGAATATGCATGTCCATTGTTTGAAAAAAAAAATTATAAATAACACAATGGACCACAGACAAGGTACGAATTTAGCGATCTGATACATGTTTCTTAACCAGAATTTCACGTAGAAAACGATTCACACAACGAAAATTACGGAAACCAACTCCTAACGAAGATATTAACGTTTTTATTTCACATTGGTTACGAGGAATTTGAACTGCCCGCTCACAAGAAACTCAAAACTCTACGTGAGTCAAATCGCCCACTACAACGGTTTCAGCAAGCTTCTCAATCGAGCAATGTTCATTTCCCACCATGCGTTGTTCAAAGTATTAGCAATTTGCTATAACTGAGCCAAAGCGTCAAGATTGAGGTTACCAGATTTTTATATCGCAGAGACTGTCATGATAACGTTTAGCGCGCGACGTGAATCACGTAGAGCGTCGAGTTTTCATGAGCGGGTGGTTTGAATTCACGCATTAAGAATCATTAAATATCTTCGTAAGGAGTTAATTTCGGTAATTTTCGTTGTGTGCATCGTGTTTTACGTAAAATTTTGGTTAAGAAACATGTATCAGAATGCTGAAATTCGTACCTTATCTAGTGGTCCATTGATGCCTTAACTCAGAAAATGCGCGTTATAGTTTCCTGAGTTTCAAGTATTCCTGTCATACTTTGATTTTTTTATTTTAAAAATAATCAGCATTATTTTGTGGAATATTTCAGATTTGTCTGACTTCCTGTCGAATATTTTATAGAAATTTTAGACTGTCTGACTTATTTCAATTAGATAAAGAAGGAAAAAATTGTAACAGATAATTTGAAAGGCTGTAACTGAGATAAGTGTAGCCAATAATTCGTCGCTTGGCTGACATAAGGGCGTAACTACACATTGTGACGAGCCCGGAAAGCATTGAAATGTATGGAAAACAGGGTTCATTACAGAGTGTAGTTCCGCCCTTATGTCAGTCAAGCGACGAATTTGTCACATATATTTTAATCTTATTCTCAAAAATTTCATATTAAAACATTTTGCCGCGATGCCCCTATTTTATTAAATTTTTGTCTGACTGCTGAATGATGCAAATATTATTTCCCCTTTTATTCCTTTCAAAACCCATACGTTTTCATATGTTTTATTAATTAGCTATCATGTTTTTAAGGGCACAGATTATGCGGCCGTCGAGAAATATACAGCTCTCTCGTTTGGGTTTGCGTTTTCAGATAATCTTTGGCTGAAAAAAATCTCACAACAAACAAAAGTGTCTATTTGGGTAGGGATGCGATTTTACTGTTCTTTGCCACGCGCTCCGCGTTTTAGGCGGAAAAGACTCACTCGGATCAGTGAGCAGAAGAAGAAGAAAGAGAAGAGTAGGAAGAAGACCGTATTTACTTTCCGTGAGATGACGTAATCATGAAGTATTGACCTAATTAATTAATTAATGCAATTGCATTCTCTGTTTTGCGTTGAATTAGTCCTGCACTCGCCCTGGAAAAAATCAATTCGCAAGGAATCTGTGTAACATCAGTGCTCGATGCTCAAGATCTCTAAATAAACTCTCAAGAAATTTTATTAAGAGTTTTGTATAAAAAACCAATAATCGATTTTTTTGGCCTCAAGTCATTTTTTTTTGTTGTTGCACTATAACTTGATTTCAGTTTCCATCTCTCACATTCCTCCCTCGAAAAGTTCAGCAACTGTTCACCATTAGTTATTTGGCGGTCAGTGATACCAGGTGGATGTCATGCTGATTGAATGTAAACAGAACTTAAAATTGAGTAACGTGAAAACAGTGTAATATCATGCAGCGTGTTCCTGTTCATGATGAAAACAGGAGGGATATGTTTCATCTCGCCCAAAATCATGAAACCATGATGAAGTCAATATGAATACTGCATTAACATGTATGCAATACGAAACCATTTTGTTTTTAGTAAGATTTAATGTTGGAAGGCACACGTAAATTCAAATTTAAAAAATTAAATTGGTGCAACATAAAAACATATAAAACCAAATTGGTCAAGTTTTCTGGGGTTATGCCTGAATTTCATCACATTTCCAGCCTTGACATCCATGTTTATTTTTTTTTTTTTTTTTTTTTTTTTTTTTATTTTTTTTTTTGAGGACCTTGTTGTACCAAACAAACATGAAACCGTGTCAAAGTTTCTGAGATTGTGCATTCCTTAAATTTTTCAGCTGGTAGAGGACTATACGCTTTGACCTTCAATTTGCCTTAAATTTAATGCCTATTATTCTTAAAATTTTGGCAGATGAATGTACCATACAAGTATTTTTGGACACTTTTAAAAAAAAATTGCACAATCTTAGCGACATTTACATTAGTCTATCGATGACTAAACTCTAGAACCACACATCTCAAAGTACAGAGTTTCAAAATTTCCACCCTACTTTATTTTTGTAGAGAAGAACTAATCAACCTTTTCGCTTGAAATGTATACGAAAGAATCATGATATATAGAAAAAAATCAGAGAAAATTTCAAGAAATCATAACGATTTTTTTTTTCAAAAAAAAATTAAACACCAGAGGAACTTTGCAACGTCTCTTATTTAAATATGTGCTCTAGATTTTAGCCACACTGGAAAAAAAACACATTGGATCTAGAGTCCAGACTCTTAAAAACATCGGCAAGAAAAAATACTCTTTCATTTCAGTTTCAATCAGATTTAAGCTTAAATCAAGAACCAAGCCTCTCAATTTGAGCGGATTTCCTTTTGATTTAAGCTTAAATCTGATTGAATCAAGAGTCCTCTTTCCTGTCAATGTTTTCAAGAGTCTGGACTCTCGATCCAATGTGTTTTTTTTTCCAGTGCATCGATATGCTATTTGGACGAAAAAGCCCCCATTTGTTCTGTCGATAAGGGATGAACCCAAAATAAAACTGTAACTAATCGTAAGTCCATGCGGATAGTCACCTGGCACAAGAGCATAGGCCGCTCGCGTCGGTGCTGAGCCCTCGAACTCTTCGAAGGGATGGCAGAGGGCGCGAGAGAGCTTTCATTCGACACGAATTAACCCGGGTCGAATCCAGAGGAGGTCGCTAACCGAGGTGACCACAGAGCACTGAACACACGAGGGTAATTAGAAGCACGCATTCACTCGCGACATCACACACGACCGACGACGAGCACAAGTGCACTGAATTACCGACGATAACGCACAGCCGCTTCTTAAAACATTCCGAGTGTTTTTTTCCCCGGATCGGCCTGGCACAACTTGGAGTGGTGACGGGGGACTGATGAGTTGAGGCTGGTACCGGAGCAGGCCTGCGAGCGCCGCGCGGGAGACGCGGGCGGGTTTTCGCGAATCCGTGGATTGATAACCTATCAGTGATCGGATCCGATACCGATGGTGATCGGTGATAAAAGGACGGCATTTGCGATGCGAGTGGAATGGAGAGGAGGCTGCGGGCGAGTGCGGAATGCACGCACCGCGGCACATCATCGCCGAGTATTGGATTGCAGCTGCCCTGGGAAAAATGTAAACATGGGTAAAATTTGGAGAAGGGGGAATTGTGCTGCCGTGATAGCGAAAGGAGCCGTAAGTGCAAAAATGAAATTTTGAGAAAACGGGTTCTGAAGCTTCTGACCGGTAAATTTTATTGAAAGAAGCCTCCGTTCTTTGTCAAATTGCCACAAACCGTCCGGAAGACTCCTAGAAATCGTTTGGATGATGAAATAGCGACTGATTTTATTTCAATTACATTAAGAGGGTATTTTTCATTTTCGTGCTAGGTTATTGTTAGGCAAGACAGCCGTAAGTGCAATCTTCTGCATGCTTTCGTGGTTGCGTTTTCGACACACAACAAACGCATTTTCAGGCTAGAAATTCGAAGAAGAGGGCGGCACTTCACTTGAAAGTACTGTTTTTATTGGCACTCATGCACCTACGGCTGTCTTGATAAAAACTATGTCATTTTTTGTGTCTCGTTTTCATTAAATTAGGATGAATTTTGCTGTTTTAGCTGTCTCAGTAATTTCATCTTAAAGAGTTTAGACGAATTTTGAAGAAAACCCATTTCGAAAATGTTGCACTTACGGCTCTCTTCGCTATCACGGCAGTGCTGCGGGCGAGTGCGGAATGCACGCACAGCGACACGTCATCGCCGAGTATTAGATTGCAGCTGCACGGGGAAAAATGTAAACATGGGTAAAATTTGGAGGGGGGGGGGGGGTGTGGTGGGACGCCTCCTCGGAAATCATTCGGCCCATCCATGAAATGAATCAGTGAGTTCGAAAACACACCAACTCGGAAAAAAAAATTGTTCAGGAAACACCTAAAACTGAGCAGCGGGCGATGAAGTTAGTTTAAGAAAATCCAAATTTGGAAGGGGCGGACTGGTAGTCGAAAAGTTAGGAGGCAACCTAAATATGGGGGCCCTTCCTGTCGTTCGGGGGCCCTTCTAAGAAGGTCCGGGGGCCCTCCTCCGGAAAATGTTGAAAATGTCACACTTTTTAAACGCAATTTTAAGCATTATTGGAGTTGGATTCTACAGTACTTGAACTTCAAAATAACCCATTCTCAGGATTCTTCGGGAGTCCCTTCATCACATAATAGGCGACCTTTCATGCCTCTTGGAGACAAATTTTCAAGGATTTCGGGGCCTTTTAGTGACTGAAAAGGACAGGAAAATCACAACATTACGGGAAAAAAACGATGACTCGAAAAAAATTCGCCGCGGGGGCCCCTTCGGGACCTCCGCGGCAAATTGTTAGGAGGCGATCGCCTCCCCGCCTCCATGGCCAGTCCGCCCCTGCGGGTGCCAATAAAGGACAAGTACTTAGAGACTTTGTAAAGCACCAAGTTGAAATCGACACACCATGTTTGGTGACGGAGAATTAAGCGTTTAAAAATTTCCGAGTTGGTGTGTTTTCGTTCTCACCGACTTTCAGATACTGATTTTCCATAGTCTGCCCTGAAAAATTTATATTTTTCGACCTGAATAACGCTTGAATATCTATGTAACTTGTTGGTACAAGGTATACTGAACCGCAAAAAAAAAAACCGCAAAATCGGATGGTCGCCCGTTTCCCTTGAAATGGCCAAAAATTGGTACTTCCAATGAAATACTTCGATTTTTCCCTTTTCTCGTCGCTGTTTCGAGCACTTCCGATTGCAATTTCGAAATTTCCTTTTGCGTGCAGATGCTTCTATCCATAAGTGTTACATAAACCGTAAAAAAGTGAAAATCTAAAAAAACCCGAGTTGGTGTGTTTTCGAACTCACTGATTCAAATGTGATAGACTTTGCAAAGTAGGTGCGTGATATTCGATGGCTGAGGTGCGAGACCACATTTGGAGGGGCTTGGAGGACAATACGCACATGTGCAGTTTTTGCTATTTCGAGAAATACATGTTTAAAGTTTCGAAATTACACTGATCCTCATGGCGGAATGAAAGTTTAAACTGACTTTTAATTTTTTTAACAGGATATGCAATAGGACTAGTTTTAGTTGATATCATTAACATCTCAATTTTTTCAAAAACTGCATTTATGCGTCTTGTCCTCCAGGACCCCCCCCCCCCTCCCATCTGTCCGTTCGCAACGTTTTGGACTTCCAGTCTTCATTTTTTCCTTGGAAAACTAGTCAATGTAATGTCTTGAAATCTTCCTTGGTTGTTCTTCTCTGTTAGTAAAATATTCTGAATTTTCAAGGTACAAAGTTGACTTGTACCTCTTCGAAAAAATAAACTAGAAACGAAGATTTTGAAACACCACACAATGGAGTTACGCTGAGAAAGAATTATCCAAGGACCTTGAATTTTATAATACAACGTAGTTGGTAGCTTTAATGAACAGATGAGCCCTTCATTATTTGAAAGAAATAAAGGCCAGCAATTTTCATGATCAATGCGAAAAACGGATAAGAAAACTGATAATGTTTGAGGATTCAGATTAAAATAATTATGAGCTAAAATGGTGACCCAGATTACCGCTCCGTGATAACCAAATGCAATTTAATCACTTTTGAATGCAGATGTTTCCCGAAACGCCAAAACTTGATTAGCAACTGCAGTGTAACACAGCTGAGAGATAGAGAAGGAAAAAACATTGCAACGCAAGCGTAGAGCTCCTTCAATCTTTCATATATGCAGCGCAGCACATAGACGTTACTTTAGACGCCTAACTTTAAGGCGTTCGCATATGTTTGACGAGTTCTGTTCGGTCAAGCTAGTGTAAAAAGTAAACTCGAGAGTACAGGTTAAACGTTTTACCAACAAGTATCATACGGTCATGCCAAAGAAATAACGCAGTATAAACATTATAATTTAGCCAAATTTCCCGGATAAAATGTTCATTTTTGAGGAAAAGTATGAATATTCCCCTTTGAAATTTTCAGCAACTTAAGGTCAAATGGCGAACAAAATTATTTAAAAAACCAAATGCAGTAAAAGCTCGCTAAGTCGAACTACGGTTGAGACGAAATGCTGCTTCAGTCGAATGTTTTTTCGGTCCCTAGACACGTCTGCACGGCGGTCGAAAATCGGTCAAGACGAACTGCCGATGCCACTTAAGTCGAATTTTGTTTCGGTCCCTACACAATTCGACTTAGCGAGCTCTCACTTTATCCAATTCCTCTCTTTAAAAAAAAATGTGAGGAGGGAAGTTTTGAAACACCGTAAAAGAGTTGAACGATCGGGCAGGAAGATGAACGAATAAAATCTTAGGAGTTAACTGCAAGCAAATATGCACGATTTCGGTCATTCTTTTTGCCCACGTACAAGTGGAGGAACTGTGTGCTTCATCTGAAATGAACGTATTTCTACCAAACGGAACTATGTGCATTAAGACATGAGCCCCGAGACCCATACGAATATATACATAACAGAGCTCACGTCATAGTGCACATAGTTCCGTTAGACAGAAATACGTCCAAATGTGGTAGCGTTCGAAGACTCATATCGACGGTGAAACTACCAAACCACGTATCTCGGTTTGCGACGTCGCAGACTTCCTGTCATACTTTATTTTTTAAATGAAAAACTACTTAACGTTTAGTCTTGAAAATTTCTGTGTTTTTTTTTTCTTTGTGCGGAGAAAATTCCGTGAAAATTTCAAGGAATGATATTGATTTGGTCTACTTCAAAAAAATAAAATGTGAGCGTAGATTTTTAAACACCGCAAACGAGATACGTGGTTTGGTAGTTTCACCGTCGATATGGCGTTCTTCCTTGGCACGGTAGTTCAGGGGTAAATACTTCGAACCGGAATGGGCCGACTTTCGATTTCTATGTAAATATTTGGGATAAAATGTTCCGACCCCCACTTTACTCCATAAGGGAGGATGAGGCTTTGTGGCTATGAAATTTGGATTCCTTGCGGTCAATTCCTCATTCGATCCTGGAGTCTCCCACTTCATCCGACCTAAAATAAGCGAAAAACCTGGTCCGGGTGGTCTGAAACGCCCTGCATATACACACACGACCAGCAACGCTTTATGGTACGGTATATTAACAGGAAGGTTGACATCATCCAATCTTTTTTTTAATTCAATGATGGAGTTTCTTAGCCATCGTGCGTACAAAGTTTCAATTTTAAGCAGCAAAAAGTCAATTTGAATTTCCTTTCCGCCACAAGGATGCATGTAATTCCGAAACTTCAAACACTTATTTCTCGAAAGAGCAAAAACTGCACTTATGCGCCGTGTACTCCAAGCCCCTCAATCAAACCACATTTTTCCGCAAGGATATTATCAAGGATATTTCTGGCTAGCGTAAAAAAAAACATGAATGTCATCAGTTCCCCTATTCAAATAAGTGCTTTCGTGAATGAATCAAGAATGGTATAATTCCTAATCGCAAAATGTAGTCCAATTTTTCCAATTATTACAGGACTCAACCGCCAGAACACGGTTTTGCGGCACGTGCTTCTGAGCCATCATACATTCAATGAGGAAAACCGGTGCGTATTTCGCTGCAAAATGGAAAATTAAAAAAGGAGGGTACTTTTCAATCGATTTGAGTACCGAGTCCAGTCCATGTCTAGCAATTTCCGGGCCCGTTCCTTGAAATTGACTGACGTAAAAGCGTATCTTGATTTTCACATGAGCCCCCGTTAGCATGGATTTATATGAGAATTAAGGTTCACGTGGAAATTGAGATACGCCCTACGTCAGAGGAGCGACGCAACGATCAGTGCGCATCCATTCCAAGTTGAGCCATCGATATTTTCATGTTATGGGATGCGTTTCGCATCGGTTGCTTTGAATGACGATGACCAGGACGAAGCATTTCTGCGGGAAATCACCGAGCTGCTGCATGATGCTCTGCCGTGCTGAGGAAGAACGCCGTATGAACATTCGAGAGTTGCCAAATTTCCTTCGGTAAAATGTTTATTTTAAAGAAAAGTTATGAATGCTTTTCCCTGAAATTTTCAGGAACTTTAGGTACAATTGCGAACAAAATTATCTGAAAAATTGGAAGAAAAATGCCTACAAATTTTTTCCCGAAAATTCGTGATTTACTGACGGAAATTTGGCAACGCCTGAGGGTTCATACGGCGCTTTTCCCTAGCACGGCAGTACTGTGAGTCGAGTTTTCCTGTCCTCTCGATTTTCATCATTCGCTCAAAACTCATCTCGCGGCAGAGACAGAAGCAGAGTAATTCATGGATATTCGTCCTCCTGCCCTGTCCTCGAAATGGAAGCATCATCCTCATAATTCAGTCCGACTCGACAGGTCACTGGCTTTTCCTCACTTTTATCGGCAGAATTGAGTTCGTGAGAGAAAGTCATCTCGGGGAAAAAATGCTAAAAGAAATGGAAAGCCTCTGTTTCAAATGAACCGAAAACGGACGGAGGTTATGAGATTTTTTTTTTTTAATTAAAAAAAGAAATGAAAAGGATGATGTAGATATAATAAAGTTGATTTTGCTCATCGAGATAGGAACATCACTTATTTGACCGAATAACTCTTACTTGAATTTACAGTTCTGCAAATTCCCTCTTCACACACGTATATCATGAAACAAAAACATCATAATTTAGTAACTTCTCATACTTCTTCGTAATTTGCCAGCAACGCCGAGAATATGTTCTTAGATCCAAGTTATGGAGTTTTTCTTCAAGAGACAAATCAACATTGAAGAAAAATTTGTTTTCCTGAAACCTGATGATTCTTTAATTTGCAACCAAGAGTTTTTATTATCTTGTTTTAAGCTGAATTTTCCTAGAAACAAGGGTTTCAGGACATTTTGTCAAAGATTTTTTGTCCACGCACCTTTTTTGTCCAGTAGTTTACGTCCACACGTAAAATAAGCAACAATGACTTGGTCCAAGCGTTATATTTTAGTCGGTATGTAAAATTATATTGACAATATGGAAATGAGAAATTGAGAGAAGAGGAGGTGTTGTTATGGTTGCTCATTTTCTAAATGAAATGTTACTTTCTCCTTTTGATTCATCTTTTTAAATTGCTATTGGTGAATATTTAGTTTTAGTTCTATCCTTAAAATTTTCGATGTACAATATACCTTATATATGTATAGGTACTTTTTTTTATATTTTTAGTTTTTTTTTACGAAATTATTACTTCATTGTGAAAACATTTATATTTTTAAATCGTGACAAATATTTGTAAAACCTTTTCCAAGCGATGGCATCGATATTAATCTCAATGAACCGCAGTTGTGCGGAAAGATACTGCAAAAATGAATAAAAGAGGGAAAAAAACCAAGAAGCGCGCAATCTTTAGTTTTAACCCATTTGTACATCGATCTTTTAGAGTCAAATACGTCAAATTTTGAGCGTTTGGTTGCGCGTACACCTCGCTGCAGCACAGTAAAAGCACAAAATGTAAAAAAAAAAAATTAAAGTGCTTTGGAAATCATTAAATTTGACACGTATCCACCAATATTTAAAAAAAAAACACGTTAAATTATTATTCTCCTTTGATAAATTGATACATATTTTTTCCCCCATCAATTTAAATGAGAATAATCAATGCAGAGTGCGCAAACATTTCAAAATCATGAGTTAAAAAACGCTGACTATGAGAGTATAAATATTAGAGCCTAACAGAGCGGAGCGGCGCGCCGCGGCGTGCTGCCAGCGCGAGAAGCGCCTACAAACCTAAGTGGATACTCCTTGCATTGCACAATGCTTGTAGTATCCACTTAGGTTTGTAGGCGCCTATGCGCGTTCCGCGCTGACCGCCCGCCTACCGTGCGGCGGCGCCAGAGGCAACTATTTCTCAACAGAGGTGTTGCACAGTATTATACGATATTGAACTTATCAAGAATGACAGGCATCCTTTAAAAGTACAGATCTTTCCTCGCAAAATAAATCAGGATACTTACCGTACACAGGAAAAATCCAGGAGCCTTTATCTGAGGCAAATCAAGAGGTTTATCCGGTTCAGGTATTACAAGGTGGGAATTTCTTGAAAGATAATTAAGTCCTGTTGCACCAAAGAGGTGTAGAGAGTTTTAGTGAATTTTGTTTCATGGAATTGACGCTCCCCCATTTTTTAGCAAAAATCTCAACTATTTATTACTCTCCGTTGGACCAAACAAACAAAACAAAAAAACAAGCAAACCCTCATTCTTCCAAGACATTATACGTTTTCATCCAAAAACGTCGTGAGCAATTATTGTAGTTTGTATTTACATGTGGGCCAAAAATTCTGTTCTCTCTTTTCTTGAATTTATCGTATACTGGTAGTTGTGAATGGGTAAGAGGATAATCCTAAGATGAGAATAAAGGAGAACAAGTGAATCTGTCATCAAGCAACGTATCGATCGACCATTTTAGGAGAAAATCTAACGCATTTCATTACATCACGTTGCCGATAGCGGTTACATTTTGCGAATCTCACTTCCTCCAAAACTCTCCCTGTAAAAGTTTTGTGCGGGAACCATCCAACACGACCAAATTATTTCATAGAGAAAATTAAAATACAATGAGCCCGGCTAGCGGTTCCACAATTAGCGAATATTTAATTACATGAAATCTACCGTAAAATTGCATAACCGCACTGCTGAACATGCTCACCGTTAGGCGAGTGATTTCACTCGAGTTTTCCTCTGGATCTGCCTTTTGTTTTGTCAGTCATCCCATCGTCAGTGTCAAACCACACATACCGGACCGGGTCTCGGCACCGGCGTCTCTCATTCCTGTATGTCATCCACTAATTATCCCCATTAATTAACTAATAAACTAACAGTATAAGCCAGGAAGCCGAGTGCAAAACGATGGAGGGCAGTGGCGTGGCGTGGATTGCTATATATCGATTGTTATGCCATTTGAACCTATGGTAAAGAATCGATTATTAGGGCGTTCGCTGCGAACACCCTGTTAATCGATCCTTTCCCATAGGTTTAAATGGCAGATCAATCGATATATCGCAAAGCACGCCACGCTACTGGTGGAGGGCGGTCTCGGTCACCAGTTTCGTGGTCAATGAATGCGAGCTCTGTATTGTGCTGTGCTTTACCGGCGAAGCGCTGCTGGCCGTCCGTCTGCCGTCCTGAGGAATAGCGCCGTATGAACCTTCAGGCGTTGCCAAATTTCCTTTGATAAAACACGACTTTCCCAGTAAACTTATGAATATTTTTCTTCCAATTTTTCAGATAATTTTGTTCGCAATTTCACCTAGAGTGCTTGAAAATTTCAGGGAAAAATATTCATAAATTTCCCCAAAAATAATCATTTTAGTGAAGGAAATTTGGCAACTCTCGAATGCTCTTACGCCGTTTCTCCAAAGCACGGCCCACGGCAGCCGTCCGTACCGCAATTCGGCGACGATGAGTGCCTAGCGCGGCGGTCGCGTGCGGCGTGCGGCGTGTAGCGTGACCGACGTTCGAAGGAGCTCGAGCGTTGCGCTCAACCATCTTCCGGCAAAACCGCGTTAAGTCCAACGGGAATCCCGCACGGATGCGCGGTTTTGGCACGGAGCGGCGGGACCGCGAATATGCGGACTCATGGTTTGATCTTGCTCTTGCTTGCCAACGGTCCTGTCACCCGCGCCGGGTTATCACTCACCATCTCATCAAGGACGCAGGTTCGACATTCTGGCGTGTTACGGAAAAGAGGAGTGAGTGCATTCTGCGATGAGCCTCGAGACACATATGACCATGGGCTAACCGTGGTTTAAACGAAAATTCACTTACTGTTTTCCTCTATAACACGGTAGCTTTCTGCCCACCTTTGAATGGGCATCGGGCGCATTCCAGCGGGAACGCCTAGTGTGTGTCATTCGAATGAATTTCTTGCGAGGAGCTGAAATTAGCGCGAGGATTCGTCGTTTTGGAATGGGGCGGCTGCAAAACGTGGCGTACTTTGCGATATATCGATTACTTTTACCATTTAAACCTATGGAAAAGGATCGATTTCAGGGGCGGATCCAGCAATTTGGCAAAAACGGATTCCCTCCATTTAAACCTTTGTTAAACAATCGATTCTTGGAGGGGCTAGGTGCCCCGACAAGAATAGATTATTTAACATACGATTAAATGGAGAAAAACAGTGTTGCCAATTTGCTGGATCCGCCAATGATCGATTTAGAGGGTGTTCGCAGCGAACACCTTAATAATCGATTCTTTACCATTTGGGGATCTATCGATAGTCGATCATTAACGCCTCGCCGCTGGGCAGCTGAGATATTTATAGCGGAATTTAAATACGATTTTTTCTCGAGGGCGCCAAAATCTAAGTTTCGAGAAAAACAGAATAGAAAGATGCGCTCAATTTTTTGAACCCAAAAGATTTATTTCCAATGCTTTTTTAGGCCATTTAAATACGGGGTCTTTTGCCCTAGCATTATGATGTGTCTACTCCTAGGCAACTATAATTCGCCAAAAAGTCAAAATCTGAAATTTTGGCGCTTGAGCTCTTGAGGAAAAAATCGGTTCCATCGTCGAGAAGATCCTGGTTAAGTAGTCTGTCGACAACTTACCTTGCAATACTTGGCTTTCTTCGGCTAGGTTACATGAGTCACTTTAATCAAAGGAGTTGTGAAAATTGTTCACAAATTTTTCTCGCACAGCGTTGTTTTGAATATGTTGCTATTTCTTGACAATTTACTGATAAAAAATTCAGAGCAGTTTTTGAGGAATCTGAATGTCATAGTCTCAGTACGAAAATAAAGACTTTCCCTGCTCTACCGAGTCTACAACTGTGCAGCCACTTGGCCATAAGGATTTAATGAATGGCGCAGAATGCACTCATTTTTAATGTTGCGGAAAATGAGCGTCAGCATTCTTGCTGTAACTTCACTTTTCTCATGGATTAATGGATTATCTTAAGAACCAGTGCAAACAATTCAGAAAAACTAGAATTTAATAAGTTTAAGAGTGAGTAATATACTTGAGAGTAAGTAATATAGTAAGTTAAAATACGGTCAAGGTAAGTTTACGTGCAAGGTGTAGGGTAAGGACTGTTCTGGTTCAAAGCTTTTCTTGCCAAAATTAAGCGTCATTTTTTAGTATGTCCTGAAGGATTATTGATGTAAATGGGATGAGGAGGATCCCGCAAAGGATTTTCATAAATTGATTTTTGACGCTACAAAATTGAGTAATGATTCTGCTCATCTTCTGCAGTGGGCAACCCTAATGCATGTTCTGGTAAACGGATTGACAATACCGATTAATCATTTCATATTCTCAAGTTCTCTCACGCTAATTTGAAAACTTACAGGTTGGAGTACAAGAGCTGAACTGTAAATTCAAAATTTAGCTGGGAAAGTTGTCTCAACTAGCCAGGAATAAATTCAACCGGGTCAAGAACACTAAAATCGTGCGTGTTGCGATTATTTTTTGCAATTTTTTTCTCAAGGTGAGACAAAAGCATCCTCATACATGTGTTCAATCAGTGCATGAGCATGAAATTTGTGTAATCAGAGGGTCTCTTGCACGACTTCAATTAAAATTTTCAAGGATGGATTTAGAAAAAATAGCCGGCGAAAAAAGTTAGCGATACGATCTACAATTTATGCTCATCACCCGGTCGTTTTCACACTAAGGGAGAACGACGTATGAGCCGTCATACATTGCCAAATTTTCTTTGATAAAATATCAAATTTCTGGGAAACTTATGCAAATTTTGCGTCCAATTTCTCATAGAATTTTACTCGTAATTAAGGTTAAATTAACCAAAAGTTTCATGAGTTGGTATTCTGAAATTTTATCGAAAATTAACATTTTATCGGTGGGAAATTTCGCAACATCCTAATGTTCTTATGGTGTTTTGCCTGAAGGTACGGCAATATTACCCTTCCGAGCGGATTTTAGGTAATCGCACTGACAAATTGAAGTTGGAATGTTGGTGCGAATAAATCGTCGCTTGGCTGACAAAGGGGCGTAACTACATATTGAGATGAGCCCGGGAAAGCATTGAGTTAAATGGACAACAGGGTTCATCGAGAAGTGTAGTTACGCCTTTATGTCAGGGGGGCGACGAAATGACGTTCCCGGTTACTTAATTCGCTCCGCACCGCTGATCAAAATCCACGTAACTCCAACGCAAACCATATGAAAGTTCGTGGTTTACGCAGCACGGCAGTAGTGTGAGTAAAATTATTCAATCAACGGAATTGCGAAGGCGCACGTGTGAGTGCTTTCCCTCAACTTGCGGGACAAAACCGCGACCTCAAACAAAGACGTTTTCAAGTGAACGGTCGATTTTGAAACCTCACAAGTGCAGCTCCTGATAAATCGTGAGCTCCATAAGAATGTCTGTATTATACTGCCGTGCTAAGGAAGAACGTCGTATGAACATTCGAGAGTTGCCAAATTTCCTTCGATAAAATGTTTAATTTTGAGGAAAATCATGAATATTTTACCTTGAAAATTTCAGACGTTTTAGATCACTTTACAAACAAAACTATCTGAGAAATTGGTAGACAGACATTCAACAAATTTTCCTGAAAATGAGTGATTTGCCAGGGGAAATTTGGCAACGCCTGAAGGCTCATACGGCGATTTTCCTTAACACGGCAGTATAGAGCTTATCAAATAATGAATGTACTCGGTTTTGACATGGGCGCTTTCAAGTATCGCAGCAACAATGAGCTTCCCCACACGATAGAAGAACATATTTCTGCCAAACGGAACTATGTGCATTATGACGTGAGGCCTATTAAGCATATATTCTTATTGGTCTCAGGGCTCATGTCTTAATGCACATATTTTCGTTTGGCAGACACACGTCCAAAAAGGTTTTGCGCCAGAACGAACAAATCGGAAAAAAACGTTTCACCGCAAACTTCATACGTGCGTTTCGAGTGCGAAATATGGAACCGTAGACTGCCTATGGGGGCCACTGTATTGAATTATTAAATCGTCGGTCTCTTTCTCCGCGTGAGGGAATAATTCGAGAATCTCGACCACAACACTTCTATGATGCAATTGATTGCTTTATATGCATTTGAACAACAAATTAACTCCTGGGTTGTGAGCGCTTGGTCCTAAGTGTTTCAAATGAGCTTGCGATGTATTAACCCTGATAACCGCAGCGTGCCAGGATGTATATCGCAGGCAATTATTCAACTCAGGCATTTTATGAAATGCCAAGGCAGATAATCAAATTTTGACAGATTCCAAAGTTTTGTCATAATATAATGGGAAGGACTCACGAATTTTCAATATTTTGTGAAAAAAATAATTCATCAAATGTACGAGCTCTTCTTGTTGCTTCCTCTTCGAATGCTTCTCACATATTTAAATTTTAAAACTTTAAAAATTCTGTTTTTATGATGTGCCGAAGGTGTCGAGAAAATAAATTTTTGTTCAGGCGCTAAACATCTCATACACTGAAAAAAAAAGTTCGGTAAATTATGGAACCACGATGTTGTTCGGTACACACGACCGAATTATTCGATCTGCTCAGACGAACTGTTCGGTCCACTGAACCGAACTGTACGAATTTATTATGGTTCGGTCGTACAAACCGAACAATTAGGTTGAGCAGAACTAATAATTGGGTTGTGTGTACCGAACAACATCGTGGTTCCATAATTTACCGAACTTTTTTCTTTTCAGTGAAAATACTATCGTAGGATGCAATGCATTCTACAAGAGTTATCTGTAAAAATATGCATCCTGGGTGTATATTTTTACAGATAATTATTTCTCACAGGAGGAATGAATTATTTTGTCTAAAACTAGGAAATGAATCAAAATTCCAATGTAAGTAAGAATATTTGACTATTTTAGACATTTAACAAAATGTCCTGTCATCTTTTGTCACTGCACGGAGCCGTCTGGGACCGTCTTCCTTGCACTTTTTTTTATCTATATTTCCTCATTCAGGAAAATTAGAGGCAGCTTGTACTACAAAATGATTTGTTCGTATTTCTGTCAAACGGAACTATGTGCATCATCACGTGAGCCCTGTTATGCATATATTCTTATGGGTCTCAGGGTTCATGTCTTAATGAACGTAGTTCCGTTTGGCAGGAATACGTCCATTTGAAGGCTTAACATGAATCAGCCTAACTTCATTAGGCTTTTCGCCTAATCTTCTCTTACGTTTATTTTATTCAACAAGAAACTGATAACCACCCCGACTTAAATTTTCGTGAGTACATTCCTTATAATCAAACTTTCTGAGAGTACACCCTTAATTTTTCTTCAAACTTATTATCTCTCCTCTTTTTCTACAATTTCTTTTAAATCTAATGCTGTATCCTAGTATCGAATCTTGCCAAACATAGTGTGGCCGCCGGTCAGCGCGGAACGCACATTAGCGCCTACAAGCTGTATGAATACTTCACGCGTTGCGCCAAACACAGTACGGTCGCTGGTCGGCGTGATCGCGTGAAGCGCATAAATTAGCGCCTACAATACTGCAGGAATACTTCACGCATTGCTCGCTCACTGCAGTGCGCTTTTTAATCATTGAAAATTCGTAATATCTCGGTGCCGCCGGACTTACCGCGGTCCACACCATTTTTGACCAGTGTGCAACCCAAGCCTGCAATCCTGAGATCGAGGGATTGAAGAGTCTTTGCATCCCTCAATGGTGTCTTACTTTATTGAGTTATTGATGTCAAAGTTCTTCCATATTTTTCTAATTGACATTACTCGACCGTAGGATTGATTGGTTTTGAAAAATAAGAGAAAAACTCGTTGCCGGTGGCGTATTTTGGTCCCCGAGCCCGCCTTTTTTTCAAGAGATGGCCTTAGCGGACAGCCGATTCCGGTTAACTCAATCGATGACTTCATACAATCAGCGCCTAGGTATACATATTCATAAACCACACGCACACCGCAAAATATTTACGAGCAACTCATCACTCACGATGAGTTTCGTACGTATGCGGTGGTCGGGGTCCCTAAGCGCCAGGCGCGCCGTGGCGTGAAAAAGGCTCCCCGTGGATTTGCGGTTCCTCCGCACCGCGGCGCCGCACAGTGGATCGAGGCAATTAGAGAGGCCGAACATGAAATTATTAACGAAAGCTGTAAACTTGAACGTTTATTTCATCACATTTTAAATTTCGCGAGGTGCTTTTTGAAGAAAATTTCACGAGAAAACCAATGGAACCACTTTTAGAACCTCAACGGTTTGCATAAATGGAGTAATAACAGACTGCAACAACATGACACCGTTGGGTACCTGGACACCCGTGACGTACAAGTGCCACCACCGCCGAACATTGGATCGAGTCGATCAGGGAGGTTGGACATGAAATATTTGACAAAAACAGCAAATTTCGATGTTCATTTCGTCACAGTTTCAATTTCAAAGGGTGCCTTCAGAGGAAAATCTCACGAGGACACCAATCGAGCCACTTTAAGAACCTCAAAATTTGTATAAACGGTGTTATAAGCGTTTAAGGTTTCCAAATTTTGTCCGACCTCTCCAATTGCCTCGGTGTATACTGATTTTTTACTAAAACTGCAAATTTTGATGTATATTTCGTCACATTTACAATTTCAAGATGTGTTTTTTAAAGAAAATTTCACGAGAAAACCAATGAAACCACTTTCAGAACCTTGACGGTTTGTATAGACGGAGTTATAAGCGTTTAAAGTTTCCATATTTTGTCCGACCTCTCCTACGGACTCGACCCACCGAGCGACGGTGACGGCGGGGCGGGCGTAACGCGCCGGCCGACTGCGAGCGCCGCTCCGGGATTTCGGGCCGGAGAGGACCAAGATTCAGACGTCAGTTTAGCGCGCGACGTCTATGAGGTTAGCGCACTCCCGGACGCTCGCCCTCTCCGTTCCACCGCGCTTCTGCTCGTGTACCGCGCGCACTCGCGCAACGCATCGCGTCGCGCATCCTCCCACGCGAAAATTGTTACTTTATCCTCGCAAGTACAATCCAACAAACACGCACGGCGATATAGAAAAATAATGCGGTTACTTAAAAGGTGGATTACGAGCAAATTTTGAACCCCCACCCCCCTATACTCAAAAAAAATATTTCCCCCAAAAATTTTCTTGGAAATCAGAGAGTTTTTTAAAAATAAAAATACCGCATTATACTTAGATTTGGTGCAAGATCGGAGAATAATTTTCTAATATTAATCGCAGAGTGATCATTTTAACTCGCGGTGAGTGGGAAAATGTGTGTATAAGACCGAAAAAAAGTGCTGTAAGAAAATATTTTAATCCTCGTATCATGGTATAATCTCACGTAATTGCTGGCAATTGCCATGCGAACGGAAGAAAAAAAGTGTTACGAACTTAAAACACCATCGGTGTTACCAGACGCTAGGCAACTTTTAATTCAACCCCCTTCAGTAGGAGTTACAACGCACAAAATGAGTATGAAGTCGTAAGACATTCTCGTATCAATAACGGGGATGAACTGCATTAACTACCCTTTAAAATTTATATAAATTGAACGAAGTGCTGATTATACTTTATTTAGAATAATCGAAACTGTAAAATAGGTATTAAAATGAAACATAAAACCAATTGTTTGACTGTGATGTTACACTGGGTAGTGTTAGTTCTGTTGTCGTGGACCGAGACGGTGCTGTGTAAATGTACGAATAGTGATGATGTATCGTTCGAGTTGACCACCGGTTATGTGTTCAGTTCACCCGGAAACATAATAGCGACGAAACCGGGGATTTTGTCAATTACAGAGTGCATCAGGAGTTGTCGCGAAGATTTACAGTGTCAGGCCGTAAACTACGAAACTGGATTATGCGTTCTTTTCGCTTCGAAACCGGATTCGCAACCAGGTAATGCACGTTTTCTACTTCCTGCCGCCTTCGAAAAATTTGAGGCTTTAGGCCATCGCGCCGGCTTCGCGATCGGTAAACTAGTGGTCACTACGGTCACCTGCCAACCTGATGGCTTTGGAGATAGATATTCATGTCATTTACAACACGTTACCTGCCTACCGTTGCGGCTAATTCTGGCTGAAACCTCAGAAAGCATTTCGATGTTGTCTTGTTTCCTTCGTTTGACCAATTTTTACTGTCATGTTATTCCAGTTGAAACACATGCATACATTTTAGGGATTAGGCTTAGAATTGTGGCAATGTACTGACAATTAGATTTACGAATGGAGCTGCATCTAAAAATGAAGACAGTTCTCTCATTATACACTGAGGAAAAAAAAAAAAAAAACAACATTGTATCTAGAGTCCAGACTCTTGAAAACATTGACAAGAAAAAATACTCTTGATGCAATCGGAGTTTTGCTTGAATCAAAACGAAATCCGCTTAAATTAAGAGGCTTGGTTCTTGATTTAAGCTAGATTTTGATTGAATCAAGAGTACTTTTTCTTGTCGATTTTTTTAAGAGTCTGGACTCTAGATCCAATGTGTTTTTTTTCTAGTGTATGTAAGTTAGGTTTTTTTGTAGGATCAAAGTTTCTTAAACACCAGGTTTCAAAAGGAACTTCGGTTTTATCGGAGTTTAAGGTACTAGTTTAAGGTGGATGAAAACAAAAATCTAGATATCTCTTCAAAATACTCGTATGAAATTAGAAAAAATAGGTTGAAACTCTGGGCTTGAAATGCGCAGTTAATCATCTGTAGAACATCGAACGGCGGTCTTTTTTTTTTCACTGAAAAATAAGTTGCTTGGCTTAAGCTTGATGATTCTTAAATTTGACGCCAAGAGTTTTTTTTTTTTCTGGAATGAAGCTGAATTTTTCTAGAAAAAATAGGAAAGATGCTTGGGTTGAGCTAAAAAATAGCTTGAATAAAGCAGCAACATTCTTGACTCAAGAAAATATATTTCTTGCGGCAAATTTAAGATTCTTTTTTCCAAGAGCCGGTAAAATGAACGCCAAAATAATGCAGCATTATCATAGTTTGCAGTGTCATATTTCGCGAAACGCAGTAATGATGCATTACTTCCCGCATATAGTGTAGGAAGAGAAAATAATTTTTTAAATGCGATATTTAAACGAGGGGAAAACCATATGTACGATGTGAGAAAGATGACTTTTTAACGAAGAGAGATGTTTTCATTCGAATTTTGGGGTTATTTTAATTTCAACAACTTACACTGGAAAAAAAAGTCGCTTGGATCTGGAGTCCAGACTCTTAAAAACATTCACAAGAGAAAACACTCTTGATTCAATCGGATTTTTGCTCGGATCGAGAACGAAATCTCTTAATTTAAGCGGTTTTCGTTTAGATTCAAGCAAAAATCCGATTGAATCAAGAGTATTTTTTCGTGTCACTGTTTTCAAGAGTCTAGACTCTACATCTATGCGACTTTTTTATACAGTGCACGCAACGCAAACCTTATTCGTTTGAGTATATTATGTCGGTCAACAGAGTCTGAGAGGAGGGGTAGCGTAGCCAGCAGACACTTAAACAGAGTTTGTCACCGTCATCAAAGCGCCTCATCGATCAACAAACAAAATCAACCGAGTTCACGGCTCCGATACCAAAAACCGGAGAGCGCGCGACGAATAGAAGGAGGAACTGGAATTTGGGTTAATTTTGATTTGAAGCGCGGACGTAGCATGTAGCAGCATCCGAAATCCGACATGCATCGCTCCGCAATTGTGTTATGTACTCATGCTCATCAGGACCTAATTTTCTTGGTCCCCCGCTGGGTTTTCCGGATCCGGCGTGCGGCTCGCGTACATGGGGAAGTAATTAAGACGCTTACTACCGAAATATTTCTCATCTTCTCCCGGCTTGCCTTTCCTCCTTGCCGTAGCCGCACTGCAAATTTGCTGTGCTAAGGAAGAACGCCGTATGAACATTCGAGAGTTGCCAAATTTCCTCCAGTTAAATGTTTATTTTTTACGAAAGTTATGAATATTTTTTCCTGAAAGTTCCAGGCACTTTAGATCAAATTATAAACAAAATTATCTGAGAAATTGGCAGAAAAATATTCAAAAATGTTCCTTAACATTAGTGATTTGTCAGAGGAAATTTGGCAACTCCTGCAGGCTCACACGGCGTTTTCCCTTAACACGACAGAAATCTTTGCTCTCACCAGAGACCGAGCAGTAAAAGTAGGTTCGATCTACCTCGAGAAAATTAACAGAGACCACCGGGAATATTCGAAACTTGCCTTGGCCCAAAATTTGAGAACGGAAAAAGTGAACTCCAGAAAAATAATTGGAGGCATTTAAATCAGAGGGAACTAGACATGAGCCCTGCCATGCATGTATTAGTATAGATTTCAAGGCCCATCCCAGATGGATATAGTTCCTTTTGATTTAAAAAGGTTCAAATCGGCTGCAAGATACGGTGAGAATAATGCAAGGCATTTTTCTATAGGAGTTCATTTCGCGAAAAAGTAGATTTTTCTCAGCTCATATACCACTCAAGTTGTCTAGGAGGTAAATAGACTGGTGCGAATTTTACTTCGAGACTTTATCAGTGCAGTAAGCTAATTTTTAAAATTGAAAGACATCAATGAGTGGATGTGGTAGATGAAGGGAAAATGGAACGATCTGACTGGTTGTTTGGGTGGTTGTTACGTAGACTGGAGGGAAATGCTGGACTTACTGCTTGATGTTAGTCAGTCTTTTACTTACGGAACGGCTTCTGCAACCGCACTCGCTCTTACCATTAGGATCGCTTCATATTCTCTTCGTCCTTTTGTGTATACTATACTACTAATAAGTCGCTCTTATAGCGCTTCTGTGCGCTCTGCGACACCCAACCGCCACTGATAACGATTCTGCCAGAGCTTCTCCGGCGCGGCAGATCGCATCTCCTCATTTCCTGCCTTATTCCCTCAATCCGCGATTTGGCAGGGCGTCCTACGCACGTGTCTTTTTGTCTATCACTTTGCAAATTAACTTCAATAGGTAATCAGACCTCAGGACTATATTTGTCATCTTAAAATAGGATAATAGCTTTATCATCTGCAGCAAGAGCCGAAAATCCTGGCGGTAGCGATTGGTCGCTCGACTGATAAATTAAATCCGAAATCAAGTTACACCTAAGCTAGTTATCCTTAGATACAATGTCTCCCCGGGTCCCAACTTGTAACCAATGCTGCTCCAATCGGGTGGATATTTCTACCTACATTTCTCGGGCAAAAAAGTCGGTTAATGAGTTCTCTCTCCTCTGTAATATTAGAATATCCTGTTCAATACAAAGCGATTCGGTAAATATTGGCTTACAAACCAACTTGTATACTCTAATGACAACATCCACGGCATATTTCCGACATCACTGCTCTCTTCCGCGCGGAACGATCAACTTGGCGTTAAGACCGGTGGCGCCTCGCCAGACTTTGGCATTCAAAGGCTGATGCATAACGAGTCTAATAATCTGCCTTGCTAAGGAAAAACGCCGTATGAACCTTCAGACGTTGCCTAGTTTCCTCCGATAAAAACCGAAATTACAGAGAAAATTGCGTGAATATTATATTCTCAAATTTTTAGACGATTTTGTAAGCAATTTAATCTAAAATATTGGAAAATTTAAAGAAAAAATATGCATGAATTTTGTCAAAAATGCAGGTTTTATCAAGGGAAATTTGGCAACTTTCGATTGTTCATACGGCGTTCTTCCTTAGCACGGCAGTATAATAGAGAGTAAGGATCGCCAATGACTTAGTTGCGCTGGTCATGGTGTCGGACATTGATGGCTAAAGCTTTTAGACTAATAAAATGTAATGAGATCCATCCAAACGTCAACTTTCGAAGTGTGCATTAATAACGGAATTATCGCCTTTTGGAAAAATACGCTGATTTTCGTCGTTCCCTGCATGCATGTTATGATTTCTTACTATGTTATAGTCGACATAGGCGGTTCTAGACCTTCATTCTTGGGAGTGCCCAGAGGTGGAAAACGTAGGAGACCGGTTCCAGAGTGGACGGTCGCTCAGGGGAGGCCTAAGTTTCGGTCCTCAAGTTTTTATCCCTTCCCTACCCTCCATTCTCTTTTTATCTCCTTCCTCTCCTCTTAAATACCTGTAAATTCAATTTAGAAAATTTTTAGCACAACTTTCCATCAAAAGTACAATCTTACCATAAGAAAACAGTGGAATCTTTGTAAAACACGGCTTTCAATTTTAATTCTGTTTAAAAAATGTTCAATTAATTGCTGGGATTTTTTCTCAGTGTGGGCGAATACAGAATCTTTAAAAGCAGTAATTTCACGGTTTCGATAACCGTACTTAATTTTTGCTTGGGGGTGCCTGGCACCCACTGGCACCCCCGTAGAACCGCCTATGATAGTCGATCTGTGATATCCTGCTTAACTGCGCAAGACCACATATCTCCGTTTTGTAACGCCTCAGACTTCCTGCCATACTTTATTTTTCCTCGGGAAAACTAAGTCAACGTAATTTTCAGAGAACTTTCTTGATTTTAATCTCCATCAGCAGAATATTCTGTATGAATTTCAAGCTATAAAGTTGGCTTATTTCTCTTCAAAAAAGTAAAATATTTGCTGAAATTTTAGAATACCGAAATTGAAGGGCTCTTCCGGAGCACAGTGGACCGAGTCAACAGGAGAGGCCGGACAAAATTTGGAAACTTTAAAAGCTTGTAAATCCGTTTATACAAAACTTAGAGGTTCTAAAAGTGGTTTCATTGGTTTCCTCGTGCAATTTTCCTCTGAAAGCACCCCTTGAAATTGAAAAGTGACAAAATAAACATCAAAATTTGCAGTTTTAGTAAAAAATCAGTGGACCGAGTCAGTAGGAGAGGTCGCACATAGTCTTATTATATCTTCGTCATTACAAAACTAAAAGGTTTAAAATTGGTTTCATTGGGTATCTTATAAAGTTTCCTGCAAGAAACCCCCTTTAAAATTTAAAATGTGACAAAAGAAACACCTAAATTTGCAGTTTCAGTCAAAAATTTTATGTCCAACCTCTCTGATTGACTGGATCCACTGTGCGGCGTTCTTCCTCAGCACGGAAGTATACCAGTACCGTTTTAAAGCTTTAAGGAAAAGTCTCGCTTTTAATTTGCTCGAGTTACCCATCAAGGCAGGAAAATCCGAAATTGCGCGAAAAATGAGGCGGTGAAATGAGTATAACGTCGTAACACGGCCGCAGGTTGCGCGGAAAATAATGAGCCCCGCCGACGCGGTCGACGTCATACGTGGAGGAAGGAGCAGGACTCCCGGGGAGGCGAGGTTAACGAAAGTTAAAAAAGCATTTCAATTTACCACTCGGATGGGCCGATGCGTCCAGGTAACTGCCTCCTTTCAATTTGCTGCGCGGTCCCGGTGGCCCGCGGACGGGCTCAACAGTGCTTTGCGATATATCGATTGATCTACCATTTGAATCTATGGAAAAGGATCGATTATCAAGGTGTTCGCAGCGAACGCCTTGATAATCGATTCTTTACTACAGCTTCAAATGGAGCAACATCGATAATCGATCACTCACGCCACGCCACTGGGGCTCAAAAGCGGAAACGCTGAAAACAGCGAGCGTGAAAACATCGCTTGCATCGCTCATCGCCCGTCAAACATCGTTACACGAACAACGTCCAGGAACGCTGCCCGCGCTGCGAAACGACGCGTGGACACCTACCGCAATAAAGACTCGCGCCCGGTTGGAAAAAACACAACCGACCGTTTATTTCTGATTAGCTGCAAGTATGATATCAATTAAAAAAGCCCCTTAAAATTCATGGTTAGGCAAAAAATTACGGCCGCGCTTGAATCATTATGCTCCTTGGAAATGGGTCGGTTGCAATCAGGTTATTAAATAGGATATTGACTCCGGGACTAGCGGTTTCTTGAAATTTCCTCCTCCATAAGCGGATTTAGGGAGGGGGGTCGCCCCTCTCCTTGATCTACCCCCGATTACCCCAAAAAAGGAGTAAGAAAAAAGGAAAAAAGAAAAAAAAGCAAAAAACGGAGGAGAGAAGGAAGGATTCTTATATTTCGTACTTATTCATGAAAAAAATGGACCCCAAACTGAATATTAAGTGATTTTAAAATCTCAAAAATTCTGTAGGAGAGCACCCCGGACCCCTCTCATGCCGCCTTCCGTTTGGAATGTCTGCATCCGCCCATGTCTTCTTCCTCTTCATTTTTTTTAAGAACAATACTACCGGACACATATATTAATGGCAAATTCTTTTATTCAAAAAGCTCCATTTTAAATTCGAAACTTTTTTCTAGAACATGGAAATCAAAAAGCTTATTACTATACTTTCTGAACTCAAAACAGTTTCAGCCTATCGATGTTTCAAGCGTAGAATTAAAATCCAAACTTCGAGAGCATGCCTATGCTTTACACCTAAAAGTGAAATTTTCACAATTTTCGGAAACTCGGAAACATGTGCTTAGTGCAAGCAATCCAAATCGAAATAAAGCAAACATAATTATGGGATCCGGGAAAACCGAGTGTCATTCGAATAAGGTAAAGATTCAATCGGGCTACCTTTTCCTTCTTCGCGAAAGGCACATCTTCTCCTACAACAATGTCAGAGTGTATTTTACAGACGTAAATGAAGTATAAATAGATTTGTATTAACGTGTGCATGTGGCCTTAGCTGATTTATTTATGAGGTCAATTTTTGCCTTCAGCGCTGATATCAAGCACAGATACTTGGGAAAAATTACGAGATGCTTAGACGCTTACATCCTACTTTCCAGTCGTCCAAATCCCTCTTATCGCGCTTTCGATCGCATGGATCGGATTTCCTTCAAAAATAGTGAGAGAGATTTCGTACGAAACGGAAAATAAATCGTCAATGTACTTTGATCACTATCCTTTCAACATCTTGGATTCGTGACCAACCACAGAGCGTTAAAGAGGAGGGGGCGGGGATTATGGATATACTAGCTCAGGTGTAAATATAAAAGAGTCCTGAAAAAAAAGAGCCGAAAACATAAATTTCAATCACCGAGTTCTGGATGACGATGGTTCATGGCCGAGAGGGCATCAGAGGTCCCTCTCTCTGGCTCCGCCTATGGTTGCGTTAACGAATAGGGCGGCTCTACGAGGTGATTAGTTTTATTGAAAAGTTCGGACTCGAACTGATGCAGTTAACTCGGGTTGTAACAGAAGCGACTTGCAGTCGCCTGCCTCTCCTCACAATGAGCGATGCTGAGGCGCTGATAACAAATAACATCCTCGACCAGGTAATTAAAAGGGAGCTGTCAACCAACATGGGAAATCAATTTGGTCCAGCTCGCGGTGCAACAGCATTGCCGATTATTGCATTGTTCGGTAGCTCATCTACAATCTGCCAACGATCTTTATGCTCCTTTTATACCCCTCCCCTTCTCGCCTACGAAAATAGACTGCTGTAGTGACTACGTCATTCGATATAATGTCGAACTCTTGGTTCAAACCAACACAAACTAACATAACCTCATGTGCGAACTCTTCATGAGTTAATTGTGCTAATTTATTAAAATTTAGTCATTGACCAGTCATAAATCAACTAAAGACTCATTAAATACGAGAACTTTTGATTGTGAGAAATACTTTGACGCATTTTACAACCATGGTGCAAAGGGTGCGAATCAGAAACAATGTTCTGTGCTTGTTTATATTTAAACCAAGGGTTCGATATTATAATGTCCAACTTTTCTACTCGAGCGTTAAAGTCCCCAAATTTAACCACTTTTTTAAATGTCTCTGTACACATTTAGACTACATTTTGCAGCAAGGAACTACTATTTCCGGCTCTTTTTAGAAACAACGTATGTGCAATTCCTTTTCCTATGCGGATGGGTGCTTTTGTGGATAAGCCAAAAATAGTTGGTATACCGCATCCGACATTCTGCAGCATCTGGCGCCAAGGTTTTTCATTCATCACATAGCAGCAAGTCAGGGAAACAGAGCGCCTTTCAAAATCATCCAGTAGAGTTTAAAAATTTTTTCTGCAAGACAAAGATTCTCACAGAAGGTGAGACACTAACTATCAAAAAGACAACTATTGACGCAGGGATGATGATTTCTGGCCTACCTCGAAAATTGAAGGTAAAATAGCGATATACCGCCATACTTCTCTTGGTGTCACAGTTCATACAATCGCAATGCAATCCTTGTAATCGAATTATCAAACTAAATATACAGCGAGAAAATGTCCATTAACTCAAAGCTCGGTTATGCAAACTGAAAAGTGCAGTCGGTGCACTACAGTCCATATCACCGAACTTTTTCCCTAATGCGGAGACTCGATTATCCGCATTCCGATCATCCGCGTACCGTTTATCCGCGTTCCGACTATCCGCGTTCCGATCATTCGGGCTCTGATTATCCACGTTCCGATCATCCGCAGTCCGTTTATCCGCGGCTCGTTTATACGCGGTCCGTTAATCCAGGGTCCGTTTATCCGCGGTCCGTTTATCCAGGGTCTGTTTATCCACGGTCCGTTTATCCGCGTTACGTGCATCCGCCGCGTTCCGTTCATCCGCGTTCCGATTATCCGCGTTCCGTTCATCATCCGCGTTCCGCATTTCCTCGTCTCGATTATCCGCGTTCCGATCATCTGTTGAATATATTTTTTCAGGGAACACGTCTTCAGAAAGAAACACTTTTCTCTGAGGTCAAACGTACCCCCGTCTTTCCCGCGAAGTTATTACGGAGCTCAACGAACCCAGCCCCAGCGTCATCCTCCGGCCGGATTCAGCGGGGCAGGAAGCAGGAACCGCGTCTAATGTGTCATCTCGTCGCCGCCCGACGCGACGGCACCGGAACATGCTCCCTCCTAATTTCGAGTCCCGATTCCTGCGTGTCTCTGGAAACGAGACATGCGCGCCGCGCCGGGACGTGAGCGCGAGGAGCCGATGGTAGCAGAAGACACTCGTCCTCGTCAATCTCACAATGAGTCGCCCCGAACGGCCCAACTGCCAGCGTCGCACAGTGGATCGAGTTGATTAGAGAAGTCGGACATGACATGTTTGACTATAACTGCTTTTCATGTTTTATGCGTCAAATTTCAAATTTTAAGGAGTGCTTCTAGAAGACAATGGAGATGTTGCATGTGTGAGGAATTTGCGATTTGACTGTTGATTCATGTGTAAAAGTTTGCGAGAAACACGATGGTGCTACTGATTTTCTCTGAAATCATCTCCCGAACTCCAAAACAGCTTTCAAGTTGAGGCCAAAATGGAGGGGATATCCCACCCTACCCTGGGAGTCCACCTCTACATCAAGACAAACTCTCCATGCAAAGATAGGGAGCAAATACATTAGCAGTGATGCCGTGTTTTCAGTTTTAGAGTCCCCAAATGAAGTGGCAGCCCTGTCAATGTATTTGCTCCCTATCTTTGCATGGAGAGTTTGTCTTGAAGTAGAGGTGGAATCCCAGGGTAGGGTGGGATATCCCCTCCATTTTGGCCTTAACTTGAGAGCTTTTTTTGAGCTTGGGAGATGGTTTCAGAGAAAACCAGTAGCATCATCGTGTTTCTCGCGAACTTTAACGTAAGAATCAACAGTCAAATCGCAAATTCCTCACACATGCAACATCTCCATTTCACGGGGAAACTAATAAAACTACTTTTGGAGCCTTAAAATCTTGTATAAACGGAGTTATATGCTTTTAAAGTTTCCAAATTTTGTCCGAAATCTTCTGATGACTTGATCCACTGTGGGCCGGGCCGAAAGACGGGCGGGCGTTGGTGAATGAACGCGGACGCGTGAACGAGGCACGAGCCCGCGCTTTTCAGACCCCGCGGCCCGACCGACGCAGCCGCCAAGTCATGTCATACACAGCATCATTGCCGATTCGCATGTGTAAGTGCGGAATTGAGTAAGGTACGAGTATTTTGGAGCATTGGCTTCCGCGGTTAAAAAACGGTTTCGTGCTTATACTTAAAGAGACCGAAAAGACATTAGGCCTTGTCTCCACGGGACGTTTTCATGGGATTTGTCCCAAGTTCGAATCGCAGGAACGAAACTTCTGGGATTTTTCCCAGTTACCGTCTCCACGGGACGAGGCTCATACGGACCTGCCACTAGTTTTCGCCGGAAGATAAATTAGATAAAGTCGAGTATTTAACCGGGATTAAAATAATAATTGCACACAATTTGACACATTATTTTAACGAAACAAACCTGAACAATGGAGTATTCAACAAAATATCGCACAATTCGTTAACACTTCTTCTTCCTCTCCCAAGGGGTCCTAGGAGTAAAAGGACCATACTTGGTACTGGGAAAAATATTGATTAACTCAATATTTTTCCCAACTTCGTAAATGGGATTTTTCCCCGGGACAAATCTTGTGAAAAGGCCCGTGGAGAAAAGGCCTTACGGATGAAACGGTTTAGTGCTCGTGCCTAGCGAGGTAGGTTAAATCGTTGTCCCTCTATGACGTGAGGGCATATTCTCTATTATCCCCAATATAATAAGCCCCGAATAGCATAGAATTATGCGGAGAACGGGACTCATGTATAAGTCGAGGTACGCTCTTACCTCAGAGGAGCGACAAAAATAATGACAACATATAGATTTGGTAGTCACCACCCTGGTAAAAATTGGCAGTAGAATCTGTGTTCCAAAATACCATAGACCTAAAGCCGGCTGTAAGATTTTCAATAGCTTCTATAGCCGGCTGCACAATTTCTTATAGCCTTTTACAGCCGATGGCGATTGAGCAACAGCCAGGAAGTGTATGCTACATGTTACTAGTTACGGATGCTAGGACTTAGTGAGTTTTTGGACTACCGCCCTATTTTTGGGCCGTAGTATCTTGATTTATTTTGCGCGGAAATCTCTGTACTTTTGAAGGATGCCTACTATTCCTAATATGTTGGAGCGCCTTCAATTTCGTATGATACTGTGCAATACCTCTGGTGTGAAATAGTTGCTTCAAGCGCCGTGGCACGCTGCGGCGCGGCGGGCGGGCAGCCAGCGCGAAAAGTGCCTTAGCGCCTACAAACCTAACAGGGATACTTCACGCATTGCGCCATGCGTGAAGTATCCCAGTTAGGTTTGTAGGCGCTGGTGCGCGCTTATCGCTGGCAGCACGCCGCGCGCCGCTCCGCTCTGTGTTATACTCCAATATAATCTTGCGGAGTCAGCGTTTATCAACTCATGATTTTGAAATGTTTGCACATTCTGTATGGATTATTCTCATTTTAATTAATGAAAAAAAATATGTATTAAAGGAAAATATAATGTGTGTTTTGTGAATATTATGTTGGCTCCGTATCAAACTTAATGATTTCCACAGCACACGAATTTCTACACAATTTCTTATAGCCTTTTATAGCCGATGGCGATAAAGTGTAAAGCCCGGAGATAGGTACTATAGCCCAGCTGCATACTTTTTTATCGCTTCGTATAGCTCGGCTATATGATTTGCTCCGCTTTCTACAGCCAGCTATATGATTTTCTATTGCCTTCTTTAGCCGGATATAAGAATTCCTATGGAATTTAAAACGCAGCTCCTATCGCCAATTTTTACCAGGGCAGTCCTGTGAGGGTAGGGTGTATACAACACACACCCCCCCCCCCCCCCAGTGTAGATGATGCTATTTCGAATCCCAGCTCTAAATTTTTTTTCCCATGGCCGGTAAAAATTTAAAATTTTATTCAAACACTCAATGAACTTTCTTGAAATTGTAAAGTAGGCTATGTATTAAATGTTTGAAATGAGGAGGAAAAATCAGATTGCATAGTCACTTCTTGAAAATTCTGAGTAGAATTATTATGAAACCTTCTAAACAAAGAAGCATTCCAATGAAGGAGCACCACAAACTAAGTGTCTCCACTTTCATATCAACTCATCATTAACTTATCGATACCGCAAACCTCGCTAAAATGCTTAACATCCTGGGAAAACTAACCATAAATGACTTTTCAGTGTAATATGAGTTGTTATCCTGCCGTTTCAACTGCATAATATTAAACAATTATTAAGAAAAATTGTCTGCTAAAAAAAAAGTTGTATTCACAGTTTTGACGTATTTCAAACATTTTACAATAATGAAATGTGTCACATGACACGTTATTGGTGCAAGGATCGACCATCGTAAAGTAGGGAAGGTTTATTAATAGTCGGCAGTTTTAAAGGAGAACTTATTCCAGGAATTTGACGTATTCTTTGGATCTTTGCACGAGCAGTGGTTCTCAAACCTTTTCGCCTACAGGCAAGGCTCGCCGGATAACCCGTGGATTTGTTATATATGTAGATTTCCAGACTCATTCTTGTGAGATCTTGAGTCGGATATGTTTCCCGCAACTCTGCTACATTTTTCTAACCTTTAACGAAATGAAATATCTTGTGAGAAAACTGAAGATAATTGGAGTATAGGTAGATCGCCAACCGTACATAACAATTCCTTCCTCCTCTTGTTCTTGCTGTTCCGAACGAGAATGTTGAAATGTAAAAGCAAACAGATTAAGATCGCTAATAAAAATATTGATCGTATTCTTGTTTAAAGTCGTGCTCTCGTCCTTGTCACCCTTATCTACCTTTTTCCGTAAATCTCAACTTTTATTTCTCTAGAAAAGATTAACTTATGGAAATTGTGAACGATCAAAGGAATCTGTCAGAGAGTTAGAGGGAAGAGTCAAAAGGGCCCCAGCATTAATGGAGTTTTAGGTCATTTCTGTGTGATCCTAACGTTTCAGCCAGTTGCTCCTGCTCTGTTTTTATTCTTCAGATTTTGTCTCTGTCTAACATTCAATGGCTGAGCTTGGAAACCAGGCACTTTTTCTCTCCTTTTTCTTTTTGGATTACATTGTTAGTTACCTCGACTGATTCTTGTGGTTGAAAAATTGGCTATCTCATCCAGAAGCGAGGCGTGAATGATCGATCATCGATATCTCCCCATTTGAAGCTGTAGCAAAGAATCGATTATTAAGGTGTTCGTTGTGAAAACCATGTCTATCGATCCTTGTCCGTAGGTTTAAATGGCAGATCAATCGATATATCGGAAAGTACGCCACGCCTCTGACTGCATCCAAAATCGGGCGCGAGCTACCAGGATCAAACTTGGGTCACATTTCGTCGCCCCTTTGACGTAAGGGCGTAACTCGATTTTAACATGAGCCCCAGAAAGCATGGATTTTTATGTAAAACAGCGATCAAAAGGAAATTGAGACTCGCCCTTCAGTCAAAGGGGCGACGATTCGTAATAGTCCAATGCACTAGTAATCACTCGCAAGTCGCAACTTCTTGGTAACACGAAGAGAAACAAGAGTATATTAGTTCAGCAGAACACATCTTCCATTCCCAGATACTTCAGAGTAACCCACGGTTTTGGTCGATTCAACCAAAAATTTGGTCGATCAACAAAGTCCCTCTGGCTGATCCAACCGGAAAGAAAGTAACTCAAAGTAACATTAAGTAATCATAAACACGGAAATTTCTGACTGTATACGCATACTTAATATAATGACGATTCTCATCAAATTTCAGTCATTTAACTTTCACTATCCTTCCATTCAAAACTACTGCATCACAATTTTCATTCCTTTCTCCCGTCCTTCGTGAACTCTGTCGAATCGGAGCCGGGCGGGCAGGGAATCAGCAACGTCGCATGCAGTGACTTGGGATGCGTGTTTTTCTAATTTCACATCGCCATGCGGAGCGCACCGTGGTTAACAAAATACCAGTCGGGGGAATTAATGACAATGCATTTGCGGGCTTGCAGCGCGATGCACGATTGTCCGAGACAAGAGCCGCCGAGTCTCACGATCCTCCGACGCAGCGGCGAAGCGTGAATGATCGATCATCGATTTCTCCGTTTCCAGCAGTAGTAAATAATCGATTAATAAGGAGTGCGTTGCAAACACCCTGTTTATCGATCCTTTTCCATAGATTTAAATGACAGATCAATCGATATATTGATATATCGATCGTCCAACGCAGTGGCGAAGCGTGAATGATCGATCATCGATTTCTCCGTTTCCAGCAATAGTAAATAATCGATTAATAAGGAGTGCGTTGCAAACACCCTGTTTATCGATCCTTTTCCATAGATTTAAATGACAGGTCAATCGATATATTGATATATCGATCGTCCGACGCAGCGGCGAAGCGTGAATGATCGATCATCGATTTCTCCGTTTCCAGCAATAGTAAATAATCGATTAATAAGGAGTGCGTTGCAAACACCCTGTTTATCGATCATTTTCCATAGGTTTAAATGACAGATCAATCGATGTATCGCAAAGCACGTTCACGCCATTTGTCCGAGGAGTTTAAAGAGCCCACTCTCCATCGAGCTCCATCTCCAAGTCGCATCAGTCTCGCTTTTCGGCCTTGGTCCTTCCACCACCGCTCAAAGGAAACCATCGATGGGAAAAGTTGGACATGATATTGAAACTTTAAAAGGTCATACTTCCCTATGACAAAACTTAGAGGTTTAAAATTGGTTAGATTGGATCTCTCGTAAAATTTCCTCCAAGAAGCATCCCTTAAAATTTATATTATAACGAGATAAACAAAGTTATTGCAGTTTCAGTAAAAAAAATTCATGTCCGCACTCTTCCAATGGTCCATTCCACTGTGCGTCGCCGCGGATCGTCCATCATCCACCGTCCGTCGAACACCGTCAGCAACCGAATCAGTAGATGTCAAAACCGAACATGTTCGCTTCCTAATGAGCCTTGAGCTCCATAAAAATGCGTATATTCCAGGGCTCATCGGACGAATGACAGGTTCGTTTTCGATTCGAGCGTCGAGCATTGTCAAATGAGACGCGACCTCAAATGACAGTCGCCGCATTTTCAGATGCCTCGTGATATCCCCCTCCTCCCCCACCCCCGCATTCGCTCGTCTCTAATGAAGCGTGAGCTTTCTCTACTTTTGCTCCTTGCTGGATCGCTAAGAGTAGCATCTATCTCTCAATGTTATGATACTTCAATCGTTCTTGTTCCGTGCTGGAATGGTGAAACTAGAGGAGCTATTAAGTAGCAACGCTTCAAAATTTCTGAATTAATACGCTGTACTTGGATCCTTCCAATCGAACAAAAGATACCCGTACCTACGTCCCACGTCGCGTTGTGAAAATTAAGCGACTCTTCCTTTGTCTTCAAAGGCACCCAAGTGTTTTAACTTCGCACATTGCACATTGAAATTGACATATAAAGCTATAGACAGAGACTACGAAAGGAAAGTGGAGGGATTAGGGATCCCATTGGTGGAAACGGGTGGTTGCAATGGACAAAAGAGGTAAGTAATCGACTAGGTAACGGCAACCCACCAGATACCCGACAGTTCGTCCACCATTTTCTACCATAGTCTCCGAGAACGATCCGTTTCAACTTTTAGAATCGCAACACTTTCCTTTGGTCTTCTTTGTCTAACGCTTTGTCTAGCAATTGCAATAATTAGTCAGGAGGTACCCTACGTAATTTTTGGACAGCCTCTCATGAAGCTCGGTTCACAGCAGTAGCGTAGCTAGGAACTCTTTAAGGGGGGGGGGGGGGGGGGGGGTCCGTGCCGGTAAATTTACATCATCTTGTGTACGTCCCTGATACTATTTTATGTCTGCCCTCCAAAAGTAACAAAAAGGTAAAATTAACGAGGCTAAGATGGGGTTCAGACCCCCTGGACCTTCCCCCCCTTTTCTACGCCACTGGTTCATAGATAATTTTATAGGCGGACCTAGACACCTCCAACGGAGGGAGAGGCTCGTAAGAGGGGGGATCCAAGGGGCTCCCCCAGAAAATTTTCGAAATTTTAAAGCATTTGATATGCAGTCAGAGTCTATTTTTTCATGAATAAGTACCAAATATAACCGTCCTTCCTTCCTCTCTCCTCGGTTTCTTCCTTTTCGGTCACTCATTTTTTTTTTCGGACGAACGGGGAGGGGGTGTACGCCCTCTACGCCTCCCCCCCCCCCCCCCTGGATACGTCAATGCACAGGTTTTTGACTAGTCTCGGTCTTGGAGAACGGTACTGCGAATTTGGGCAGAAATTAGCGTCAATCCACTAATTCGAGGTGCAACACTTGATTTAATAATCATGATTTCGTTAAACGGTGAACTAATTCCTCTCGCGGAGTCGGACTCCGAGATGGATTGCCGATCGTTGCGTGAAATTGGAGGTCACGGGTGAGCTCATTGGGCATAGCTCTTGGTCTAGGTTAGGCTCGCCTCGGCTCGTCGCGGCGCGGCGCGCGCGGTAAAGATCAGCGCGGATAACGGGTGTATTCGCGGCACATCGCGTTGCGTTGCCCAATGCGCGCCTCGGATGTTCGCTCCGAAAAAACCAGACGTCTGTAAACATCTGTCGTCTGGACGGTGTTTACGTTGTGTCATCCGAGCACGACTCGGGACTCGGTCGCCGTATGAAAGCCGTTTTTACTGCATCGGAATTTGTCTCCGATTATGGATAGCTCCGTGGGGAGACTTAATTTTCGAACGGTTTCAAATATATGTCTGTTGAAAATTAAACCATCGCTGCCGTGCTAAGGAAGAACGCCGTATGAGCCTTTAGACGTAGCCAAGTTTCCTTCAAATAAAACTGAATTCATTAGGAAAATTGTGAATATTTTTTTCCAAAATTTTCATACAATTTTGCACGCAATTGAATCTGAAATATCTGAAAATTTCGAGGAAAAATACGCAATAATGTTGTCAAAAATACATGTTTTACCAAGGGAAATTTGGCAACTCCCGAATGTTCATTCGGCGTTCCTTAGCACGTCAGATCTATGGCATGAATTAATTTTGGACACTGATATATTTTGTAGCTTGCATAAAAAACATGGACTGCTAAATTTTCTTTCAAAATTTTAAAATTTTGGAAATCTGTTATTCAAAAAAAGAAAAAAAACTGATAAAAATTGTCAAAATTATGCCACAGAGGAAAGATTCAATTTTTAAAAACCGAAAAAAAGGTATTACGAATTTGCAACGCTGTGCCATAAAGGGTTATCGCAAAATATTGTTGAGGAATGTAAAATCGAGTGGCTTGGAGAACACGGTGCATAAGTGCTGTTTTTGAAAAATCGAGATATTACCGAGGTAATCCGGACAAGTACTCCTTTTTGCTCATATCCGAAGGGTTTGGAAGGAATCGGAGGTCATTTTCTGCCACAGCGGCAAAAATTGTGTAGGTTTAACTCCTTTCTCAACTTGAGAAAACAATTTTTTCCCTCCTTTTCGATGCAAAACAATTGGATGAGCTTTGCATGGTGTTACATGGGCGGAAAGAAGCACTTGTCCGGAAAAAAACCTTAATATTATAGGAACAGAGAGGAAACTTTGATAGGCACGCAGTACAAGACTTCTGATGTAATTTTGGCTGCTGAATCCGAAAATGACCTTAATTTTTCTCAGTCAGGAAGACCCGCCTTCTTCGCCCAAGACAAAGAAAACGGACGGATTAGTAAAATAAAGACGGGAGAAAGAATTAAAGAGGCACGGGACAACCACATAATGAATCGAGATTCAACTTGCTAAGGATTGTAGTTGGCGGCAAACATGAGGGATGGTGGATTTGATGAATCGGCGTGCCAACCGTTTGTTCCATCGGTAAATATAATTGAATTACGTTTCGGGTAAATGAAGCTGTAAGTGGAACTGCTGCAAATCAATCATCGATGAGCGACGCCGGCTGATTCCTCGCAATTAAAACGTTATGTTTATTCTCGCCGCAGTAGAGATGATGATTGCTGTGTGCAATCTATGACAATCATGCGTCATTATTCCTCTTAAAACTACATGATTCGTCGTTTTGTAGCCGTCTAAAAATTACACGGTTTGCTTTTATCCTCTGCTTAAATGTGATGAAATGGGCAGTTCTGTAACTCTTGTTGTGACCAATTTTCAGACGGATTTTTTTTTTTTTTTTTTTTTTTTTTTTTTTTTTGTTTTGTTCCAAATCGTATCAGGAACTCGAAAGATCACAACAACATTAACACACGTGTACCATTCTTCTCTGTCTTGTTTCTATTCTGTACACTGCAATACTGACTAAATCCTGCCTCTCCAATGTCCTTTCTTACATTGCCCTCCGACCAAGATTTTACCAATTTTCAGTGAGTTAGCCGTCTTAATACTCCAATAGATTGAATTTAAATTAAACCGCAAATGCATTTAAACATACTATTAAATAAATCATCTGCCATAAAATTCCTCCTTCACTTTTCTCCCTCTCTGATAAAATGTAATTTATTGATTAGAACAAAGGACATTTTTAACCACTTACGGCAGTTAATTTTCATGAGTGTGGATTCCAATAAGCAGTAATATGGTCTAACTGCCATCGCTAATGCCTATTTTTCCGTGGGTGGTCATGCATGAAGATGTAAGGGCCAATAAGGCTTAATTGCATCTTATATCGTTCCAAAGTTTCTTTTGGCCATTTCATTACTTCCCTCAGGAACGGCTTACTTTTCTAACCACCTGTTAAAGTCTCTTGCTGAGTAAGTGAATTGCAGCACATACACAGTAAAAAGAATTGATAATAGTGGTTTTCGGATAATCTGGCTCTTAATAGAAGCCATAACCCTCTAAAATACGAGTATAATAGCTATTTGGTCGGATAATGCCTCACGAGAATCTTTCTTTTGAAGCATCTATTCGTTTCTCGACGAAAATTGTTTTGCAGTTAATTTATAAAGGGGTGAGCTTAATTAATTATTTGTAAGTTATAAGATGATATTTTGAAACATTTTAATGCAATTCTGCCCCTTTTGACTTTCACTGCTTCGTGTGAAGTGACAATCCGAGTTTTGCGCGAATTCGAATGCAAAATTTCGCGTGATGATTTCGTCTTAAGGAGGTACATTTTTACACTTTAAATAAATTTATTCACTATTTCCCACACCAGAAAAAATTAACAAAAAATACTGCGAACTCAGCTCACCGAGCACTCTTAGAATCGAGGGGCTTGAAGGACAAGGCGCATTACTACAGTTTTTGAAAAAATTGAGATATTAATGGTTTCAAGTAAAACTATACTTGCATCCTAATTCAGACTTTTTTGGCACTTGCTGCTCTTTTTTTAGCGGGCGGTCACTTGATCCAAATGGTAACGTTGCATGGTGGCAACGATCATGGTGTCAACAAACCAAAAATCTGATCATGGAGTCAACGATTGTTGACGTCGTGGTCAGGCAGTAAAACGCAAAAATGGGCCCTGAGCATGGTGTCAACGATCACGGTGTCAACAAACAGAAAAATATCTTCCTTGTGAGTAAAATTAAAAAATTAAGTGTACAGGAGAGGTCTGGGTCACGTATAGTTGGATTAGGTTAGTTTAGGTCAGGTAAGGTTAGGTTAGGTTAGGTTAGGTTAGGTTAGGTTAGGTTAGGTTAGGTTAGAGTGAATAACACAAGAAAAACAAGACTTGAGATTTAAAAGGTGTTATTGAGGCAAGTTTTAAGTTTCGTTGACGTCGTGATCGTTGACACCGTGATCATTTTTCATGAGGGTCAGAATTTTTTATTTTTGGATGATCATGGTGTCAACAAAAACTTAGAAAAACTGTTTGTTGACACCATGATCGTTGACACCATGCTACGTAATCAAACAAATATTCAGCTCCATGAGGTAACATAAAATCGCGATTGAAGTTCGAGGGGTTCGTACGTTTGTAATATTGCAGTTTCGCCTCGATCGTGCAGACAGGTCCTCGTTTTAATCATTTATATGAATAGATTGAGAAAAATCCGATTTCGCAATCCGAGCGACGATGAGTAATTGCACGACGAAGGTGGGATCAGTGCTCGAAGTGTCGTGGTAGGCGTCGAACACCGGACCATCGCGTCACACGTCAGTGGTTTCTTGAATGAGAGAAGGAGGAATCCCACACGAGATCAAAATTAAGCTATTGTAAGGATACAATTCACAATGGCTCGATCGTTGCTGAATTCTTCGCCGAGAGCTAATCCTCCTCGTGCGTTTGCTTCGGAACGGGGAGGAAACCCGCCTTCTTCATCCCAACGTTTGAGTTTTTACTTTCCTGCTCGCTTGAAAAAACCGCGGCTTCTTCGATGCATGAGTTCTATGTTAACTTGTCATGCGTAATCTATCCGTCGCAGACAAATAGTAAAATCAGGCATTTTGTCAAACGCCTAGGCAAATAGTCAAATATTCTAACTTACATTGAAATTCTGATTATTTTCCTAATTTCAGACAAAATAATGCATTGCTCCTGCAAGAAAAATTCTCAGTAAAAATTTGCACACACAATAGTATTTCAAACAATTTTTAGCTCCTGAAGAGACACTGATCTTGAAATTTTCAGCATGTCGTTAGGTACAGAATTTTTGGAATTTCAAAATTTAAAAATATGAGAAGCAATTGAATGGGAAGAGACAAGAAGAGTTCGTAGGTTTGATGAGTTATTTTTCCGAAAATAGTGAAAGATCTCGAGCTCTTCGCCATAAATTCACATTTTATAGACCGTTAAAATTATTGACTATCTGCCTAGGCATTTGACAAAATGCCTGATTTCACTATTTGCCTGCGACATACATTGCCTACTTTGGTCAAGCTAAGCTTTAAAAATCTGCCAAGTGGAGAACTCGCATGAAAATTCTTCATTGCCTCATCGGTGGACTTGAAGAACATGCACTGGAAAAAAAAACACATTGGATCTAGAGTCCAGACTCTTAAAAACATCGACAAGAAAAAATACTCTTGATTCAATCAGATGTAAGCTTAAATCAAGGACCAAGCCTTTCAATTTGAGCGGATTTCCTTTTGATTTAAGCTTAAATCTGATTGAATCAAGAGTCCGTTTTCTGGTCAATGTGTTCAAGAGTCTGGACTCCAGATCCAATGTGTTTTTTTTTCCAGTGTGGGGTATTAATGCAGTTTTTGGTATTTCGAGAAATACGTGTCTGAAGTTTCGAAATTACACGGACTCTAACGGTGGCAAGAGAGTTCAAACTGACTGATGCTTAAAAATTGGTGTTGTTGGGAGCGAACTCACAGAATATGCATTAAGACTATAGAAAATAGTATTCTCGAAACATTTTTGCATAAAAATTGTCAAAATTGTACAAAATGATTTAGCGTTTTTACAGGTGATGATACGGAATTTTGAAGAGGAAAAAGCAGAAACTGAAGAAAAAGAGGCCTTTTAAAATCGTTCTAATCTCTTTTGTTTTTCGCTAGTGTTATTGGATTCAAAATTTATCTTAGTGTCCCTCTGGAGTAACACAAGGAACGAGTTTTGGATGAGAATGGTTGCTCTTCTGACATGACAGCATATTTAACTACATTTTGAGATGCAGCTCTGCGGGCTGATTATTGATATTGATAGATAAAGCAATAGACAAAGAAGACATTGGGAGTATGGAGCATTCCTATTGGTTGGCCCTGGTAAAAATTTACAGTAGAATCTGTGTTCCAAAATACCATAGACCTACAGCCGGCTGTAAGATTTCCACTAACTGTAGGGTCTCTCGTGGGTTGCCGTTAGTTAGTATATTACTTACCTCCTTTGTCCATTGCAACCATCTGCTTATACCAAGAAGATGCCTCCATATAGCCTTTTGTCTTCCTTGTATGGACCAAACTTTGTCTAGCTTTGTCTACCAATGTCAATAACCGGTCCTCTGTGATCATAATAACTCCAAGCTCTCCTCAGCTCTCGTAAAAGTGGAACCCTCTCCCTTTTACGCCCACACTGGAAAAAAAACACATTGGATCTAGAGTCCAGACTCTTAAAAACATCGACAAGAGAAAGTACTCTTGATTCAATCAGAATCTAGCTTAAATCAAGAACCAAGCCTCTTAATTTAAGCGGATTTTGTTTTGCTTCAAGCAAAAATCCGATTGAATCAAGAGTATTTTTTCTTTTCAATGTTTTCAAGAGACTGAACTCTAGATACAATGTGTTTTTTTTTTCCAGTGCAGCAAAACGGCGAATTCACTGCTTATCGTCCTTGCTCGGATACCGTAATTCCACTCAGAAACAATGCGTTACAGTATATGTTACATCTGTTGAACTACAGCTCGTTACTATACGCCGAGGAATGGCCATAAGATCATCTTTATGGATCGTTTCCTAGCCTAGCCGCTTTGTTTTGACCTACGCTCGATGGACCTTGGTCAAAGGACGAGTGCGACTAACCCACTACTCTATTTATATCATTGTGATTTACGGGCAGCGGCAGCGGTAGTGGTAGTGAGTACATCACCCGCACCTCGGAGGTCAGAGATACGCAGAGATAAAACTGAACCGTGAGAACGCGGGACGGATGCAAAATTGCAGCCGAGTTTCGCGGAGTGAATCTCGTCTCCCGATGAGATGACCACGGTAAACGGTAGCGGCTAATTGTGAGCGGGTAATGATGGACAGCCGTCGCCGGCCCCGACTCCCAGCTTCTGACAAATCGCGTCGCTCCTCTGACAAATGCGCGTATCTCGATTTCCACGTGAACCTTGTTTTACGTATGAACCCATGCTTTATGGGGCTCATGGGAAACGGAGATACGCGCTTACGTCGGAGGAGCGACGGAATTGCAGCGGCTACGCGTAAAAACTTCGCCGGCATTGATGCTCCCGCCGTTTAATTACGAGCCGAGGGAAATGTCAAAATCGTGTCATTTAAATCAGTGTCGTGACATTCTCCGTCAGAGGTGAGCTGAAGAATAATGCGTCGGGGATTCGAGTGGCCCAGTTCATCCGAGCGGTGTAATTTGAAACTGAGGTTTTCGAATATGTCCACGGGTTTTTTCTCAGAAATATTCCAGTAGAAAGTGAAAAGTTTACGTTATACACGGAAAAAAAAAACACATTGAATCTAGAGTCCAGACTCTTAAAAACATCGACAAGAAAAATTACTCTTGATTCAAGCAGATTTAAGCTTAAATCCAAAGGAAATACGCTCAAATTAAGAGGCTTGGTTCTTGATTTAAGCTAAAATCTGATTGAATCAAGAGTATTTTTTCTTGGCGATGTTTTGAGAGTTGAGACTCTTTATCCAATGTGTTTTTTTTTCCCAGTGAAGTCCACCAATGAAGAGCTTCAGAATTGACCAATCTGACGTTCGTCATCTGAACTGACCAATCCCAGCATCGTTTTTTTGGGTGACGTCACTCTAAATTTCAGGATCCGTGGTCACACCATCAATATTTGGATCCAGAGTCTAGACTCTTAAAAAATTTGGATTTTTGTTTGAATCAAAAGGAAAGCCGGTTAAACTAAGAGGCTTGACTCTCAATTCAAGCAAAAATCCGAATGAATCGAGTGTATTTTTACTTATCAAACTTTGCAAGAGTCTGGACTCTGGATCCAAGAGACTTTGTTTCCATGATCTTAAGAGAGTATCGAATCATTTCTGTACGCATTTTTCATAACATATTTTTGAAAGTAAAAGATATTTCCCATGAAATCCACTGCTTAAGTAATGATTGGCCTCCTCCAAGAAAAAAAAGTGAAAAAAGAAGTGATAAACTGTGTATGAACTTTGATACGTCTACTCTTGAGAAATAGCGACAGCATTATTTAAATGTTCCCTCAGCAATAATTTTAGAGAAAATTACACCAATGAGCCGGAAAACGCACAGAAAAGCTTGAATACTTGAACGCAGGGTTAGATAAGTAAACCATTTCATAAAGTGATAACTTTATATCCCTCCAGCTCAGTTGGTCGTGATAGCCATGGTGAGGGACTTCCCATGTCCAACTACCTTTAATGAGTCAAGAAACACAGGAAAGCTGGGAGACTCAAACGCAGCGTTAGAAAAGTAAACCATTTCATGACGTGACAACTCCCTATTCTACCGTACTAAGGATGAACGCCGTATGAGCATTCGAGAGTTGCCAAATTTCGCGTACAAAAGTGTGTGAAAATTTTGGAAACAATTTAGACTCTAGATCCAATGTGTTTTTTTTTCCAGTATAAAGATATAACTTACAATTTTCTACATTTTTCTTTTAATTTAAAAAAAAGAAGCGGACAGGTTGACGTTCGTTGAGAAGTGGCTAAACTCATCCAATATTACAAGAGGTACGTGCATGGTTGGACCGAGGTCATCAGAAAGGACCCAACCCATATTGAGTTGAAACTGAGAAAAAGAGGGTTGGAGTTTTATTCCTGCCTAAGGATCAATGTAAAAAATAAACTTTAACCTCTCGTTTCACAGAAAAATGTTGGTTTTTAGACTTTCAATTTTTGGCAGGAGAAAATTTACGGCTAATGAAACTCAAAAAAATTCTCAATGTTTTCGAAAATGCGGGTTGGTTCCTTTCCGGTAACTCGGTCCAGTTTTTCCCTATAGTTCCTGAGCAATTTTTAAGTAAAAACATTGCCCTTATTGTACTCAGAGGAGTGGCTCACTGTAAAACACTAAACGAAATTTTACAATATCAGCGATGAGTACACAGATACACCGATACATTCAATCAGGTTCGAGTCAATACATACATTACTTCAATTATTGAGGCTTTCTGATGGATGCAAAAACATGAACGAAGGGGCGTCTCCCGAAGTCCATAAAAAACACATAAAGGTGAAGCAAAATTTAGCACGCAGTAACGCCTCTTCCCTATTTTTATTGCCCGAGAATCGAAACAGAAACCCAGTCTATAAATTAGTCCATCGGAGTCGGGAGTTTCCCTTTCCTCTGTTTGAATAACCTCCAAAGAGCCTCCACTAGCCGGTGGTAATTTGGCAGTAAACACCGTATGAAACACAATGGATCCCCGGCCACTTGATCGGCGCGACCATCGAAGCTGCGGGTTATCCGGTCGGGGTCCGATCCAAGGCTCCGGTGGTTTATTGAGAGCCGATTGACGGAACTTTCTTTTTTACGACGAGGCGAAGATCTTCCTAACCTATTTTCGTAAGCTGAAAACGAAACGGCACGGAGACGCGACGGGCCCGAAGGATGAGGGGGAAGACGCGAGGACTTTGGGGCAATAAAAGACTCCTCATGAGACGAAACACACGTAGTTTCACGTTTATTTACGACGAATCAGCCGCAATCAGCTGTCTTCGGCGCTGGGCGGCAATCCGTGCAGATTTATATGCCATCGGTGAGGCCGCGCAGATATGCAGCCGAGAACATCGGGTCGGTATTATTGGCGGCGTGAGTCTCTAATTATCGGCGTTTCACTCGACCGCCGAAGTTACTCTAAAGTAGGAAAAAGGAACTTCAGCCAGAGGTCAGTTCATTTTGCAAGGAGAGCTCTAATATGTAGTTGCATATGGAAATTTTCTGGACAGGGAAAGAGAGAAGTAGGCATCTGTTTATTTAGCCACGGCTCGTGGCGCCACGCAACAATTGTTGCATTTAGCCACAAGTTATAGGTGCTGTGCGGCTAAATGTATCAATCAAAATGAACCTTTTTTGTTGCGCGGCGCCTCGAGCCATGGCTAAATAATATGTTATCAAGAAGTAAGGAATATCTGAGACAGCCCTGGTAAAAATTGGCAGTAGAGTCTGTGTTCCAAAATACCATACACCTACAGCCGGCTGTAAGATTTCCAATAGCTTCTATAGCTGGCAACGCAATTTCTTACAGCCTTTTATAGCCGATGGCGAGTAAGCAACAGCCTGGCGATATAGTGTATGCTAAACGTTACTAATTACGGATGCTAGGACTTCGTGAGTTTTTGGACTACCGCTCTCTTTTTGGGCCGTAGTATCTTGATTTATTTTGAGAGGAAAGCTCCGTACTTTTGAAGGATGCCTGCCATTCCTAATATGTTGGAGCGCTTTCAATTTTGTATGATACTGTGCAATACCTCCGGTGTCAAATAGTTGCTTCAAGCGCCGTGGTACGCTGCGGCGCGGCACGGCGGGCGGGCAGCCAGCGCGAGACGCGCATTGGCGCCTACAAACCTAACAGGGATACTTCACGCATTGCGCAATGCGTGAAGTATCCCTGTTAGGTTTGTTGGTGCCAGTGCGCCGCCGCTCCGCTTTGTGTTAGGCTCAAATATTTAATCTCGTGGAGTCGGCGTTTTTCAACTCATGACTTGGAAATGTTTGCACACTCTGTATGGATTATTCTCATTTTAATTGATGAAAAAAAATATGTAGTAAAGGAAAATATAATGCGCGTTTTGTAAATATTAAGGTGATTCCGTGCAAACTTAAGGATTTACAAAGCACACGAATTTCTACACAATTTCTTATAGCCTTTTATGGCCGATGGCGAAAAAGCAACAGCCAGGCGATAAAGTGTAAAGCCCGGCGATAGGAACTATAGCCCGGCTGTATAATTTTTTATCGCTTCGTGTAGCCCGGCCATATGATTTTTTCCACTTTCTACAGCCAGCTATATGATTTTCTATCGCCTTTTTTAGTCGGCTATAAGAACTCCTATGGTATTTTGAAACGCAGCTCCTATCGCCAATTTTTACCAGGGATTGGGTTGGGAGTTATTTCAGGGAGATAGGAAACTGTGGATAACTTTGGTAATAGATCCTGATTGGGAAAAATGAAGGTAATTTGCCACCACAAAAATTACGATTTGCAGAAGTAAAAAAATGAGTCCTCTCAGATATTAAGGTAGGTCTAGATCTGCATTAAAATTCGCAAAAAATGTGGACTTTAATCTTTCGCATTTTATATTTTTTTGTATGGCTTTCACATACTTATTCTTCACCTAGATCAAACTACGAACGAAATCCTCTAAAAAACTGAAATGAGACTGTCACAAATTATACTGAAAATTCGTGATTTTTCGAAGGAAATTTGGCAATGCTTGATTGCTTGTACGGCGTTCTTCCTTACCACGGCAGCATAGCACTGCCATGCTAAGGAAGTAAAACATTCGAGAGTTGTCAAATTTCCTTCGATAAAAGGTTTATTTTGACGAAAGTTATGGATATTTTTCCTTTAAATTGTCAGGAACTTTAGGAGAAATTACGAACAAAACTATCTGAAAAATTGGAAGGCATATGTTCATAAGTTTACCAGGTAATTCGTTTTATATCAAATTAAAATGGACCACTAGACAGGGTACGAATTTAAGGAATCTGATACATTTTTTTAAACCAGAATTTCACGCAAAATACGATTCTCCCAACGAAAATTACTGAAACCAACTCTTAACGAAGATATTAACGTTTTTATTTCACATTGGTTACGCGGAATTCGAACTGCCCGCTCACAGGAAACTCAAAGCTCTACGTGAATCAAATCGCGCACTACAACGGTTTCAGCAAGCTTCTCAGTCGAGCAATTTTCATGTCCCACCATGTGTTGTTCAAACTATAAGCAATGTGCTATAGCTGAGCCAAAGCGTCAAGATTGAAGTTGACAGATTTTTATATCGTAGAGACTGTCATGATAACGTTTAGCGCGCGATGTGAATCACGTAGAGCATTGAGTTTTCATGAGCGGGTGGTTCGAATTCACGCATCAAGAATCATTAAATATCTTCGTAAGGAGTTAATTTCGGTAATTTTCGTTGTGTGCATCGTGTTTTACGTAAAATTTTGGTGAAGAAACATGTATCAGAATGCTAAAATTCGTACCTTATCTAGTGGTCCATTTGGCAATGCCTGAGGGTTCATACGATTAGAGTCCCTTTATACCCAGAGTTAAGACAACTCACTTTTGGTTGGGCTGAAAGTGGCCTAAAAAAAAATCCAATTCTGATTGGTTCTCGCTCATGGATGCCGAAACGAGTGCACCAAGATGGCGGTACCTCGAATGTGAACAAGAATAATGAAAATATTACCTAATTGTGGTTTATCAAGAGTAAATTGTTATTGCCATCGGTCCAAAATGAAAATAGATTAAGAAATTATTCACAAACCAATCTCATTTTCTTTTTAATTGATCAATTTGTTGATGTTGTTGTTTTTGTGTGACAGACATCGCAGGATTCCTGATCCTTATTCCTCAATATCGTTCGTTTGGGTGCACTCGTTTCGGCCTCCATGGCCAGCCAAGGCCGGCTGCCAGTCAGCTGACAATCGAGTTGTCTTAACTCTGGGTATAAAGGGACTCTACATACGATATTTTTGCTTAGCAAAACAGAGCACCAGGACACTGTCTCCGGTTGAATCCATCGGTTGATTTCGATCCTTTAAAGCGACAATCACCTCCTAATTGATGTTTGGGCGCGAGCAGAACCGCGAGAAGGTCTCAAAGGTCGGAGGGGGTCGCTCAGGGGTCAGAGGAACGCAATTGGGCGCATGAGCCGCGTGACTCGTCATCCGAGATTTCGGTGTTTGTAATTCGTCGCGATCCACGAAAATAGATCTGACACGGCTCCATTTCTCAAAAACCCAGTCGTAGTTTACGAAATTTCCTAGCCGGCACAGCACGAAGGAACACGAGTGCAAGCGCCTCAGTTTTTAATCATTTAACTCGAGCACTAGTGTAACCAACTCAATCCCGTTAAGTCGATGATTAAAAGCTTTTGTTTGGAAGTAAATTGGTTGCTCCTTTGAACTTGCGCCGGAACTTCACGGGTAGTTGCCACAAGACTGCGGGGGAAAAGATAAGGAAGACCTTTCCCCGTGATCTTACCCCTTTCCTCGTTCATTGGATCCAAGGAACCTGCTAAGGGTTTTGAATTATAAAAAGAACGAAATGATATTACGCTTAATTACATCATTAATATGTCGCAGGCGGCCAGCAATCTTCGGTAATTTGCCTCGTATGAACTTTTAACCTGAAAATCTTATTATTTTTTTATTTTTGCAGTTTTATTTGGCTTCTATTCCAGTTTAGGAATTTACAGTCATCTATAGACAAGAGTTTAACGTAGAGATTATTTTTTTATAGTCAGTAGACATCAGGGGGATTTTGGCACATCCATGCTCCGGTTTTCAAATTTTTAGGGATTAAGGCCGAGTAGAATGTGTTTCAGCAGATCTACTCGTCAATTCCGTGAAAATTTATCGCCACCACCGGGATTCGATCACGGGATCTATTGGTCTAGAGTCAGACGCGCTGACCGTTAGGCCAACCTGGAAATCATTTGCATGATCAATTAAAAAATGTAAATGCTGTAAAATCTAAAGGTTGTCATAAAATATTTATTTCTTTTAAATGAAAATTGAGTAACTAATTCAGATGAATCAGAAATATTCCAAAATTTAACTCTAAACAAGCTGTATGTTTAATTTTTAATTTTCATGTATAATTTTGTTTTCCTTCGCAAAGGTTGGAAGTATTTTAGATCCTTTCAAAGCGACTAGATGAGTGTATGCTCTGCACCCCGTAAATATTCAAACAACTTCGATCAAGAGAAACTGCCAAGTCAGTGACAGAGGAACACAAACTGACAATGATAGAGCAAATAAATTAGCGTGGAAGTTGAGGATGGACGGTAACTTACCGCAAATATTTTTCAAATGAGCTGTCTATTTATTTTTATTTGAAGGAAGTCATTCATTCTCATTTTGATAGATGGCCGTTTCGGCTGCCAGGTGGCAATTCTGCGGGCAACAAATTGTTTGTAAATGCGATCGTAAGGTGGTTTCTCTTAACCAACGATAAATCATCTTCACTCCAGGTGATAAATCATATTTCACCCGGGCAATTGGCCGTGTACTAATTCGACTCATTTGTCGTCATTGATGCGATAGACGTCAATTTCGTTAGTGGCAGCGTATGACGCCTCCTTATCAAGGAGCCTCGACATTTTTGACGGACCAATCGAAAATCTTGAATATTTGATAGGACGTGCTTTAACCTTCTAAAAATGTTACAGAATAGCTGGGAGAAGTTCAATACCACGATGCGGTTTGTGCTCTTTTCTCGGAGATGAAGCAGAGAAAACGAGACTAATTCAAGGGTGATAATCGATATCTAATTGTGTCGATAGGGACCGCATATGCGTCGGACTGAAAAGTGAGGTGCAATTTCAACTGATTAGGTTACAGTTACCAATGTGAGTTTGAGTTTATCATGCTTTAGACGACTGAAATTATTACCTACCTTGAACGCGTAACATTTTACCTTTGCCAGGGTTTAAGGCTTCTCAAAAAATCTCAAATTTCAACCACCAAAAATGATATTGGATTGACGCCACTCGGCTAGTTGTGCGTATTTCTGCCACACGGAACTATGTGCATTTAGACATGCGCCCTAAGACCCATAAGAATATATGCATAACAGGGCTCACATCATAATACACGTAGTTCCGTTTGGCAGAAATACGTTCAGGTGAGCCAATTAATGCAGCAGATTACTCGCAAACACCACCAAGGCTCCTTTTAAAGCTGATTGGCCACTTAAGTGGTTATTTCTGATCCTCCTTGGGGTGCGACCCGTTTGTTCAATGCAATTTCTGCGCATGAACTGTTTGGTAATACGGAGCTACCTCCCAAAAAGCGAAGAAAAAACGTTTTATCTTCCGAAGGCGTAGTAAGGTGGTTTTTTTTTTCCAAATTTGCGCAAAGGTTTGATCATAGGATTACTAAAATTCAGTTTCCGTATTGCATTTAAACTAAGTTCAGTCAGAAAATCTTGGCAGATTTTGACTTTTTAGCCCAAAAAAGACGATAAAGACCCTGCGGAAAGCCTAAAGAATCATTCTCGATCAAAATTAACATTTGAAAAATTCAGAAAAACGAAGGCAGGATTCTTTTTGAGGGAAAAACCTGGCATTATTCTATACACAGCTCACTTGACCTTTTCATCGGACGCGAGGTTTTTTCCCCAAAACGATCCTGCGTTCACTTTTCTAGATTTTGCAAGTGTTTCGGTTTGAGAACAATTCTTCAGGCTTATGCGCAGAGGCTATCGTCCTTTTTTCGGGCTAAAAGTTCAAAATCCATCAAGATTTTTAACTTAATGGATGCGACATATCGCACGCCAGAATCCAGGACGACAGCTTCACGCATGCTTTAGGACTCTGAAGGATCTTTTTTAGTATCCGCTAAAGATGTGTTCTGTTTGCTTGGTTATAAGAAAGAAATGAAAGATTGGAAATTTCAGTGAAATATTTCATGAAATTTCAAAAGGCTGTGCAATATTTTATATTTTCCATGGGCTAGAGTATGCAACCCGCACTCAAACACACACAAATAGAAGAAAGGTACACTTTTTTCATTTTGGGAATCTGAAAAGGAGCCGGTATTTTGCAACATATTTCATTAATCTCTGAAATTTCATGAAATATCTCCTATGAAATTTCAAGATTTTACATTTCATGGAATTTTGCCACCCTGCACGAGAGGAGGGTCTCTACCATGTCCCCAGACAATCACAACAAGGAAGATTCCTGAACACAGCTGCACGCACAGACCCATTGTCAGCCTGGTTTCATTTCCTAGATGAGCCGAAAGCTCAGCATGCTCAGCCTACTTCGACACACCACCTTTGTCCCGGGCCCACAATAAAGGTTATGCAATGTTGCAACGCGGTAAGGTCAAGCCCTATCTCCATCTGGGAGTCCTCTCGGTCCTCGAGTGAATCCCTGTTGCGCTTTCGCCACCCGCCACCCCTGCACCGACTGTCGACGCTAACTTTCACTCGCGGAATCGCGGGGCCTCGAGTCCTTAGTCCCGGCCCGGCTCCCAGCCCATCCTTCATATCTCGTGAGCCCCCCCCCCCCCCCCGCGTTCGGGGATCGCCGTCCTCATATTGTTCTTTTCGCGGGTGATGCTGGCGGCTGCGGCGGAGCCTCCGCCCTCACCGCGAGACGCTTGACCTCCACGCTCGCCGCTCGGCTCGACGCGCCAGACGATGGATCCGAGGCATTGCGCAATCGGCTTGTAAACCATATTGGCAATGTGTCAGATCCGTGGCTGGCAATGCCTCCTCCGTCCACTATTTACGAGAGCGTGAAAAGAGGAGCGATATGCTGCCGTGTTGAGGAAGAACGCCGTAAAACATGCGCGTGTTGCCAAATTTCCTAGGATAAATTATTTATTTTGAGGAGAATCACTGCTAAAATTGTACTAGCGTGAAAATAGGAGCGTATGCTGTCGTGTTGAGGAAGAACGCCGTAAAAACATGCACGTGTTGCCAAATTCCCTACGATAAATTATTTATTTTTGAGGGATCTCTAGGTACTGAAAGCTCACTGATCCTCTAAGTTGTTTTTTTGTTTTTTTGTTTTTTGTTTTTGTTTGTTTTTTTTTGTTTTTTGTTTTTGGGTCACAGTTTGTTCTACTATACCACGTGCTCTGGTATAGTCATATTACAATGGCGGAAGAGAGGCTGCCAAAGATGCATGATTGGGTTCCTCTTGGGAGAAGACGAAGAGGACACCTATAGTGAAAGGGTGGCAAAAGTGGGTTTTAAATGAGATGAGGTAGCTGCCAATTCCCTAAGAGATTATAGGAAGACCGGCTACTGTGGCGGTTAGGCGTCGCAGAGCGCTGTAACAGCGACAATAATGTAGGTAAGTTCTACCGTTCCACTGGGCCGCCGATTTCCATGATTTTTGCGGCTATCGATAAGTGATAGCGCCAAGATGAGCCCACTCAATCCAGATTTTGGAAATATGACCCAGGCAAATGATCTTAATGGCAATATCCGCCATTTATTTTTCCCCTAGAGCTCCATTGAGTCTACGATGAGTGAGCCGTCAAAACCGATCTTCTAATGCCCTTAGTCTCAAGGGCCGTTCGCAAATAACGGTAGGAATCTAAAAAATGAGGGATCCGAACTTCCGAAGGAGAGTGACTAAGTGACTATGTGGAAGATGTGGTGGATCGAAGCTGACATCAGGCTAAATTAGGTGCAAAACACATATTTTAAGAGATAATCCTGATCGAAAACGGCGCGGAGTCAAACATGACGTTACTTTTTCTGACCTACACCTAACTGGGGGAACTAAGGATCGGGATCAGGCCTGATGACATTGTGCACGACCCTTCGCTATATAATCAGATATTCTAATTTTATTATTAATGGGGGAAATCTGGCAGCGTCTAAATGCTCTTACGGCGTTTCTCGCACGGCAGTATGGAAGCCCAACTCGCGACGCGAGCTTGCCAAATCCGGGACCCTGGTGTCCCTGGTTCGTCGTTCTCATCAGCGCTGATTCGCGCCCAGGAATGCGGGTATTACTCTCGATTTGGATGCGCTCTTCCCCGCGGTTCAAGGAGCTTTTGTGACTCCCATCACTCAGATCACCTTTGCTGAACTTTGGAATCAAAACGCATCTCCCGTATTTCTGTTCTATGGCATGAGCGTCTCTTGTGAGATTTACACAAACGGACTTTTAAAATAATTGAATGATGTTCAGTGAAAAAAAGGTGTCGCAATTCGGATGACTTTACAAAGCTATCTACGCGTATCGCTTTTGAGTTTAAGGGGTTAATTTCGAAATCAGTGAATCTGGCTGGTTTAGGATATTGTGCTCTAAGACAATGTACTATACAGACCCTGCACTCCCAATCAAAGCAATGTATTCGGATAGGTCAAAAGTTTAGTTTAAAGCAGGTAAAGGCTACTTTTCGTCTTGTGGTGATTGTTAAGTAACTTGTAGTTCGTCTAGTATTGGTGCAGTCTCTTTAAAAAGTTCTCGTTTAATAATGACTCATAAACGCCGGGACAAGTGTGATATGAAAGGTGTCTGACAAGGGAAGTTTCTCACTGCGGCCACCATGGCCCACTGGGCTGAACGAATAGGAATAAGGTGTCATGTGATGGAATGGTTTACTTTTCTAACGCTGCGTTTAAGTCTCCAAGCTTTCCTATTTGTTTTCCGACCCATTGAATGCGTTGACAAAGAAAGTTTCTAACCATGGCTATCATGGGTAAATTTACTGGACGAATGAGAAGTTGTCATGCCATGATATGGTTTTTTTTTCTAACACTGCGTTTCAGTCTCCAAGCTTTCCTGTGTATTTCCCGACTCATTGATGCATTTTTTTCTTTAATCTTAATGTTGCGGAAACATTTAAATAATTCTGTCGCTATTAAGAACCCGTGTCTTAGTTTTTGCGCAGCTTATTACTTCTTTTTCTTGCGTTTAATTGCTCAGCCAATAAAGGGAGATATTAAATTTTTTTGTGTGGTAGTGTCGTTTTCTCAAAATTGATAGTGGTGAGCATTTTGGTGAGCATGTAGTTGTTTCACCTCAAGCGTGCTCATTTTCTTCGTATAACTAAAATACGCGCCTACACAGAAAACAACCGAGTTTTTCTCTGATATGAAAGTATAAGAGCTTTTCCCGCTTATTTTCCTTTAAATTCTTAGGTACATGAAAGATGGAGGAAGCGGAAGCATTTCGGGGTCGAATTCCTACGGTCAATGGTAAACGCGACAGAAAAGCTGCAAGTTTAGCGATGCTTTGATTGACTTTGCTGGATTTAGAACCAATTTCCTCCCCTTGGTCATCTTTCGCTGTTTTTCTCTCTTTCTTCTCTTTACTTTTTTACAAGCAACAAACAGAAAATAAATATTGCTTGAAACAAATAGCTAGGAAATTTTTAGCAGTAACACAAATCAACACGGCCTAACACGAAACATTTCTGAAAATGTCGGGTAAAATGACGCACTCTTGTCGAACAAGACAGAGAATTAACGAGAGCTCCCGAGACTTCGGACAATGGCTCAAGCGGCTTCCACACATTGCCCAGATACACCACTAACACGGAGACCGAGACATCTATCTAAAGGTCGCTGGCGACGTGCTGCGATACTGGCTCGGTCGGGGCACACACGGCGATCGTGGTTCTCACCGACCGACCGGGGATCGATTTCTCAACCGAAGATGAGCAGTCACAACACTCACAGTCACAGACCGGAGCTCCTGCATGTGTTGTGCCGTCCAGTGGCGTGGCGTGCTTTGCGATAAATCGATTGTTATACCATTTAAACCTACAGAAAAAGATCGATAAACAGGGTGTTCGTAGCGAACACCTTAATAATCGATTCTTTACCATAGGTTTAAATGGCGGAACAATCGATACATCGCAATTGGTGCCGTCCTGACACTGATGGAATAGCTGTTCGCCCTCGCTCGAGAACCCAGTGACCCGATGCGCTGAACCCCGGGCTCATCACAGATCAAGAAGAGCGTTAACGAGTCTGATTCTGCATACGCCGGTCCGAGAGGGGATGCCGCGAGGCGAGTGAGTGGGAGAAAGCCCTCGAGCTACTGGAAACTTTTGCATACCTCACATTCTCTTGCTAGGAAAAACGTCGTATGAAGTTGTAGGTGTTGTCGGATTCCTTTTTGTAAAGTGCAAATTTCGACGAAACTACCGAAAGTTTTTCCTGATATAAAATGACAGAGGATTTTATTCCCTTTTTTACCCCAGCCCTCGCCTTCCGGTCTAGGCGACGAAAACGGAACAGAGGAAAAAGAATGCGTAACGTAAATTAGATGTAGTTAGATAAGTTAGATGTAGAAAGAATAATAGGAATAAGAATACAGAGAAAGGGAGGAAGAAAAATCGGTAGGAGAAAATTGAATATCTCTCTTTTCTCCTCTTCCTCTTCCTCCCCTTTGACTCTTCCTCCTCTTCTTCCCCTTTGACTCTTCCTCCTCTTCCTCCTCTTCCTCCTCTCCCTTCTCTTCCTTCTCTTCAACCTCTTCCTCCTCTCCCTTTTCTTCCTCCTCTTCCTCCTCTTCCTCCTCTTCCTCCTTTTCCTCCTCGTCCACCTCTTCCTAGTCTCCTTGTTCTTCTCATTCTTCTTCCTCCTCTTTACTTATTCTCTTTGTTCTTCCTCTTCCTCTTTTCTCATTCTTCTTGTTCTTCCCCTTCTCTGATTTTTCTTCCTCTTTATCTCCTGCCTTCTCTTTTTCTGCTTCTCTCAATTAGTATTTTTCTTTCTTGGTGTTTCCTCTTTTGTCGGCCTCCTGTGGTTTACTGGTTGTAGAGCGCTGGCCCTATAGCCAAGAGGTCCCGGGTTCGATTCCCGGCCAGGTGACCTGAGTTTGATGGTCTGAGACAATGGTCACCTGGGGTTGGTGGTAAGCGTGGGATTAGCCAGTAGGAGCTATTTAAAGCTAAAAAAAAATTCTAAACATAAAAGTGGCAACATTTGAATGATCATACGGCGTTCTCTCTCTATACGGGAACGTAGATTGCGGGCGATTTCGTGAGGGAGAGATGACGTTGACGACGGTGACACTCTGGTGTCCGTGACTCTAACCGCATGATATCCCGAGGTTGCCGTCTTGAAACCTTTACACCAGAGACCAGTGCTGTCGTGCTGAGGAAGAACGCCGTATGAACATTCGAGAGTTGCCAAATTTCCTTCAATAAAACGTTTATATATGAGGAAACTTATGAATGATTTCCCTTGAAATTTTTAGGAACTGCTGGTGAAATTGCGAACAAAATTACCTGGAAATGAGAAGGAAATTATTCATAAGTTTAAGAGGAAATTAGTGTTCCATCAAAGGAAATTTGGCAACGCCCGAAGGTTCATACGGTGATTTTCCTTAGCACGACAGAGTAAGTGAATGTGTGGACTCTCTTGAGTCTGCAACGAATAACATGATAAAATGACCAATTTCTATACCTATTTCGTATTTTTTGATCATCATAGGTCACCAGGTCACCACCTTGACGTCCATGATGCGACTTTTTTGACTTTTGATCTTATCGACTTTTTGATGCGGTGTCTAAAACCTGTTTTTTTTTTAAAAACTCCTACTTTAGAGGCCAGAGAGCAACAATTTTAGATACTCTCTTCGGGACAGAGAAGTTGATAGAATGATCAATTTGACTGGTATTGATTGACATAGGGTGTCATTGCAAATTTTAGGGGGAGGGGCAAACATTGTGCAAAGAAAGCACAGGAGGATATTAGTGAGAGGGGAGACGTGGGATCAAAATGTTAAACAATTTCCTGAAGTTCATTAAATCTGATTAAAATTGACCAAAATTTGCTCCGTAAAAGGTACCTTAACTTAAAAATACATGGGAAGAGGGGCGGGTATTTTCACCTATATATTTTCGGTCCTTAAGAGTTTTAGCGTAGCAGAATTGATGACGATGGAATATTGCGGATACACGGTACAGTTGTCTGCTGAATTTCTGCTGATAAAACGAAAATTCTCGATGATTGATGCATTTTTTTTTAGTTAACACAATAGAGTGTATCAACACTCGGAAACACGAGTGTCACGTCATGAGACACGATTTTGGGTCTCAGTCAACTGATTCTTCCAATTCCTTTCTTTACGAACCATTCCGTTGAATTTCTCCTTTATTCTTTACCTTAACTTTTATTTTTGGGTTTTATCATTTCCTTTCGATGTAGATAATGTAGCACCGCCCAACTTTACGCACTGAAAAAAAATTCTCGGTGTATTTATACTAAGAAAAGGGTAAAATTACCAGGAATTCAGGGTTCTATTTGATCCCAGTTTTTTCTTGGTAAAATTATTGACTTTCTCGGTAATATTACTGGACCCCGGTAAAAACGCCAATATATTTTATCGACTGTGGTAGAATTACCGAGATAAAATGGCGAAGTTACCGGGAATCAATTACTAATAAAAGTGGTATTCTTACCTGAGAAAAACAGTAAAAATACCGGTTTTTAGGTAAGCTTACCAGTCTGTCTTGGTAAAATTACCAATAATTGGTAAAAAAAAGTGAGATGGTAAAGGTACCAACGGACCTTGGTAAAAACGCCGAGAATTTTTTTTCAGTGCGGAGCATTAAAAAAATGTCAAAAGTAAGCATCTCTACTGGATCATAAATTCACATGAGAAGGCACTCGATATCAAGAGAATCATATCCGTCAGCTCCACTTCTGTATCCTGCCTACACAATAATCTTCCCTCATACATGCAGATTCCTGCGAGAGCGCTCGATTATGAAAGGCCGGATGAGTTACTTTCCGTCCGGAAAATAGGTAATTCGTATGCAGCAAATAGGCAACTTTAAGTTTTCAAGTGCACGTGCAATAGACTGTTGACAAGAGGATAGTTACAGCGAACTTTACGGCGCCTCGTTATACCAGGATAACTTGAACCGTAAAGTTTTGAGGACAAACTTGCGCACCGAAAGTCTCCGTCCATATAGATAGGGAAGCGGTTTTGCGGAACCACTTTTGTCGAGATCCGATCCGATACCCTCTCCTCCGTTGTCAGATTTACCGAAAAACGCACCAAAAAAAACGGTAAAAGGGTCCTCGTGCGAGTGCCATTTTGCACCCTCGGCGGACCTCTAATGTTATACAAGCAGTACAAGCACTTAGCTGTGCTTGGAGATGGTCCCTGGCTCCACATTCTATGCGCATGCATATGATAAAACGTTTAAAGATGCGGTGATATCTTCTGCTCCCATTGTTTATTGATTCATGAAAATTCGAAGAAGGATGAAAGTCGAGGTAGAGCTTACAACTACAAACTCTCCTTTCATTTATTGCTGCGGGCTGATTATTGGCATTAATAGGCAAAGCACTGAAAAAAAATTCTCGGCGTTTTTACCAAGGTCCGTTGGTTCCTTTACCATCTCACTTTTCCTACCAAGTATTGGTAATTTTACCAAGACAGACTGGTATACTTACCTAAAAACCGGTATTTTTTCTGTTTTTTTTTTTCAAGGTAAGAATACCACTTTTATTGGTAATCAATTCCCGGTAACTTTGCCATTTTTTCTCGGTAATTCTACCATAGTCGATAAAAAATATTGGCGTTTTTACCAAGGTCCAGTTAAATTACCGAGAAAGTTCAATAATTTTACCGAGATTTCTCGGGAAAATTACTAACTCCAAAAATGGTAATTTTACCAAGAAAAAACAGGGATCAAATAGAACCCTGAATTCTTGGTCTTTTTACCCTTTTCTTAGTAAATACACCGAGATTTTTTTTCAGTGAGGGATAGACAAAGAAGACATAGGTTCCATGGGTGGACCAAGGGTAAAATGATGGACTGACTTTAGGGTTTCTCGTGGGGTGCCGTTAGTTAGTCTGTCACCTACCTCCTCTGTCCATTGCAACCACCCGCTTCCTCCAATGGGTCCTCCACTGCCCTCCATATCCCTTTTGTCTTCTTTGTCTATCAATTTCAATGACGGCCTGTTGGTCCCAAATCAAAGTTACTCAATTTTGTATAGTCACGCGGCTTTCCTCCTCTGCTGCTCTTAGAAATGGACAGCACGTTATAATCCGTCCATCTTTGTGTCGCGTATAGGTACTAATGCCGCAATCAGACGCTGAATTTAGCACCTGAATGTGGAAGTCACAGTCATCGCCCAACGGCTGAAATTTAGCAAATTCGAGTTATTTTCATCCAGATGTGTATCAAATCTACTCGAATAGTTCAGACAAATTCAAAATTGGTCCGATGGTTGCTGAGAATCGTTGCTGAATTTTGCGCGTCACGCGCAAAATTCAGGCATTGGGCCGATGACTTCCACATTCAAGCCACATTCAGCTCCCACATTCAGCGTGTGATTGCGGTGTTAGAGGTGGTATTACGAGAAAGTAGGGAGTGGAAAAGGGTGTATTGGTAAGGCTACTTCCCCTTTATTTAAAATTTGACCGTTTTAAGGCAATCTTGGGAAATTTTAGAACAATTTTCGAACCCTTCCCCCATGGCTCTCTTTCCTCCTTGCAACAACTTTTTGTTTCCCTGCAGATAAGATTCGTCTGGAATGGCGCTTTCGCGTCCTGTCTCGTCACGTGAGCTTATCTCACTAAGAGTGACGTGCTCGAAAAAACCAGAAGGGCCCTATTTCTCCACAGACCAAATACATCCAAAAGTGTTGGGGCCGTAGCGAAATAGTTATGGTGGTGGGGGGGGGGGGGGGAGTGAGCGAAACTTGAACATTTTCAAAAAAAGATCGTGACGTAAAAGTATGTGCGGCTGAAACTAACATTTTTGATACTTATCATTGGCTCAAGATAGAGAGCACCGAATTTGGCTGAAGCATCAGATTAATATGTAAACATGCTGAAAGGAACTGTATGTATAAGGTTTGCGTGTAACATAGTTCCTTTCAGCATTAATACGTTCAACTCATTTTGAAGGCCGCGTGAACCACCGCAAAAGAACAAAGTTATCTACCCTTGTAAATTTCTTCCGAGCACCTTGGAGCTCTTACTGTAAAATTATTAAGCTTATAACCAACGATTAACGCGTTCGTCCGACGAGGTGAAGTTAATCCTGGATTGATCTTGATCGGATTAAATAAGTTAGGATTCGTATCATGCGAGCGTGCACCAGTTAATTAACTGAGAGGGTCGATTAGCATTGAGAGCAGTGACTATTGGTTTCTTTAATAAGTGTAACAGAGATGTATTATAAGAAAAAGCAACTTAACTGGCTACAGTTATAACGACATCAATCGATTGGAAAATAAAAACGTGAACCGATGGACGCCGATTCGGTCGACAAAATTCGATCGATTCACGATGTCGTCGATCGATTCGCGGGTTTGTCGGTCGATTCACGGTTTTGAATCGAGTCGCTGTCGATCGACGTTCGCGTTTTAATTTTCTATCGACCCATGTCGATCGAATCCAGCGTTCGAAACTCACAACGCGCCAAATGCGCCTAAAAAATCGGTCATGGCGCCTTAAAAATGAAGGCTCTGCACCAACGTGGCCCCTAAAAATTGCCCCCCAAAAATCTGGATTTTCATATTAGGTGATTATTCTAAATTTTCAGCACTACAAGTGAAAGCTTTTTCTACTCTTCACGATTTCATCCTTTATGCTTTTGTCTTCCTCAAGTTACAGCTACTTTCTGTTACGAAAACATCTTGCATCTAACTTTCCGCTAAATTCGCCCTAATATATTGGCAAAAAGTCAATTTGGCCCCTAAAAAACCTTCAATGGCGCCTCAAAATCGGGCTTGATGCGCTACTTGGCTTCTAAAACTTGAAGTGAATTTCGAACACTGATCGAATCCATACCCTCAATTACCTGTGTAGCTTGAGCAAACGACTAGAAATGAAGTTCAGGATTCCGCGACTTCATCCTTCCTTCCCAATCAACTCTCTCTCTCTCTATCTCTTTCTCTCTGAGCTCTCATATTTCAGTAATTCGGTGGGGGTGAAAATGGAGGATTTAATGAACAAACTCGAGACGATTACTCCGTCCGTCTGAGACAATGAAACGCCACTATTAACTATTAAGTTGCTTGAGAAGCGCCATCGACACGCTTTGAGCTCAAGTCGTGATTAAGATCAGCAACACCGTTGCCAAACCAGTGACGACTCAATTTCCGTCGTACTCACTCTACACATACATATGGTATGTGTACATGTATCATGTTCGTATCATGTATATACATGATACGAATTCATACAAAAAAACCAAAAAAAATTACTATTCCATTTCACGAATTTTCTTTTTGCCGCAGAATATAGCCTGAAGGTCTCACTTTTTGGAAATAGTATATAATGGGTTCAGTCCTGATTGTTGCAGTCAATGCGACTACAATTGATATAATAAGCACACTATTCAAGGTACAAATTGGAGAGCTTTATTGCATAGTTTCTACACAAAATTCTTCTTCTTCCTCCTCCTCCTCTCCTTTTCCTCATTTTTCTTCCTTTTACAGGGGTATAAGCCTTGTTTGTCCAGCCGTTACCGCATCTGGCTCGTACGAAATTGATAAAACTGTTCTCCATTATATTTTCCTCTGAAAATAATCTGGAAAATAACTTCAAAAGGATGATAAAAATATTTTAAATTGATTTGAGTCAAATTGAAAAATACAAATGACATTATTTTGAATGATTTGTGTCTCACTTAATACACGGAGAAAAAAAAACTCGTGCGTGGGACCCGAAGTTTAGGTCATATGGATCTCTGAAGTTTTCAGATTGAGCATCTGAACACTTTAGGTCTAGCTGCCGAGGTTCGGATCATACATCTGAAACTTCAGTTCTTACATCTGAAATACTTCAGATGTGAGAACCGAAGTACCTGGATGTGAGAACCGAAGTACTTCAGATGTAAGAAATGAAGTTTCAGATGTGTGATCCGAACCTCGGCACACGAGTTTTTTTTCTCCGTGTGGATATTGAGTACAAATGTTAATATCCAGCTCATCTTGACGTCTGAAGGCTCATACGGAGTTCTTCCTTAGCAAGGCAGCACAATGCCCGCGTTGGCGGCAGTGGCGATTTTTCAGATTGCCCACACTATTTCTAATTCTCCTTAATTTAAATCTATTAAAAATATCGAATTCAGGTGGAGCTCACCAAGGATCGACTGTTTTACATACATTTAAAAGGAGGAAAAACAGTGCTGCCAACGTTCAAGAATTGCCACTGGTTGAGGGTTTGGTCGCATAGGGGCCAGAAAAGTCCTTATAGAGTCTTCTTCAGCCAAATAAAGATCCACAGAACACGTGAAAAACGGATCACTCGCTCCTCCCGCGATCTTAATTAGGGTTTTCCCTAATTAAATAATGAGTTTAATTAAAAGCGAAACGGCGGTGACAGGACGGCGCGACACGCGGGAGCGATGAAGAGATAAGCGACGCGGCCGGCGCGGCGCACAGTGGATCGAGTCAATAGGAGAGATCGGACATAATTTTGAAACTTCGAACGGTTATATCTCCGTTTATACAAAACTTTGAGGTTCTGAGAGTGGTTTCATTGGTTTTCTCGTAAAATTTGCTTCTAGAAACACCCCTTACAGTTATAAACGTGATGAAATAAACATCAAAATTTGCAGTTCTAGTCAAAAATTTCATGTCCGACCTCTCTGATTGACTCGATCCACTGTGCGGCGCGGCGCCCGGAAACGGAAACCGGAGCAGTTAACCGCGAATCACGGTTGCTCGTGCCGGAGTTCCCGTATCGGAGGAACGGAACCGTGTATCGGCCCGGTGCCCGGAGATAGCAGTAAGTGCATGCTGGGATGAACCTTGAGGCACGTAAAAGCACGTGCAAACCGTGGCTCATATAGAAATCCACTTACCACTCTCTTCGCTATCGCGGGAGTGCGGTGCCCGGTAACGCATGCGCGGAGTGGATGCTCGATGAGGATCGCGCGCGCGGATTTCGAATCGATTCGACGCGTGGAATCCAGCATCGGCGTCGGCCACTGCCACTGCCACGCTGACCCATTTCCATTGGGGCTGGACAGTGCAGTGGACACGATGACGATGACAATGCTCCTGATTACGCCTCCTCTTCCGTGATTTCACTTGCTTGGATTTGCATTCCTCCTCCGGTAGCATTTAGTGCCTCTCCGCAGAGCGGAAGGAGGATATGGATTCCATCCACACTAGAGTACCTATATACGGGAGAGTATTGCCATCTCTGTGCCGCTTTCTGATTGGTTCATCAGTTTTTGGCTATGGTGGAGCTCCAAAGTTGGCCCAATTGAAATGAACCCGACCCAGAGGAACACGTATGAGAAATGAGTGGCAATCGAACTTGAAGGTTAATTTTTGGCAAAAATATCCATTAAAGTTCGATCCGAACTCAATTCAGAAGTTGAACATAAAAAAATTTCTGCGGCACCTCTGTGCAGATCTAAAGAAAAAGTCTTGAACCATCATAATGCTTGATTTGTAGCCCTCTTAGGCTCTTACTGCTTGTGAGGCACCTCGTAGACTTTACCGCGGGATCAGGAAAGTAATCGGCCGATAGACTAGTAAAAAGGTGCAAATTTCAGCTTTCTGATACATATGTCCTTATAAAAAATGTACGTAAAGCACGATTCTCGTAACAAAAATTACTGAAAGCAACTAGCTAAGGTTTTTAATGTTTTTTATGCGTAAATTCAAACCTCCTGCTTATGGAGAGGACAAAAGTCCACGTTAGTCAAATCGCGCGCTGAATCGTTTCTTCGTTAGGAATGCCCAGCAATCTCGTAGCAAAATTACATAAATTGCAGCAAAATTAAAATTAAATTAAATTTAAAAAAGTAAAAATTAAATTAATTAAATTTAATTAAAATTGCAATTCAATTGCAAATTAAAAATTTTGCAGCGTTGAAACGCAATTCCTCTCCTTGTGGTTCTTAAAGTCAAACTTAGTGTTTTCCTCTCGTTTTTTCCCCGTATGGGGACTAGACTAAGAACACAGGATTCATATTTGACACCTGGAATCGAATGTTCCTCTATATCGACGGTGAAACTACCAAACCACGTATCTCGGTTTGCGACGTCGCAGACTTCCTGTCATACTTTATTTTTTAAATGAAAAACTACTCAACGTCCAGTCTTGAAAATTTCTGTGATTTTTCCTCCTCGTGCGGAGAAAATTCTATGAAACTTTCAAGGAATGATATTGATTTGGTCTACTTCAAAAAAATAAAATGTGAGCGTAGATTTTTAAACACCGCAAACGAGATACGTGGTTTGGTAGTTTCACCGTCGATATGGGGACTAGACTAAGAACACAGGATTCATATTTGACACCTGGAATCGAGTGTTCCTCTATATGTGTGTGGCGGTGGAAAGAAACAGCAGAAGCTCGACCGGCATTTACGGAAGATCGGGGCAGACGATTGGTTCCGGCAGTCGGCAACGCATCCGCATGTAAAACTCCTGGATCCTGGGCTCCAAGTCAACGACGCGACGGGCGCGGTGCCCCGGGCGCCCGCGAGGACGCAGTCACGGACTCGGCTCCGTGTTCCTTGTCACTTGAGCGTCTCCGGACGCGGACGGGGCCTCGGAGGAAGTCGGGAGTCCCGGCCCGGGTCGGGGGATTAAATTTGTCCTACGCCAATCACCCGGGCGGCCGCCGCCGTCACCGTCACGTGAGCCGGGACTAACGGTCGAAACAATAGGTTCACGCATAATAGACTCATCGAATTCGTGAGCTCAGAGCTCACGCTCCCCAACCCCCACCCTCCCCCCGGGATATCACTCCGACATCCTTCAACTTCCCGTTGCGTCTTCGATCGCCTCGACATGTTTCTGGGTTTCCTTGCTTTTTCAGGCGCAGTTCGTCGTTTTCCGGACGACAGAACGGAATTGCATTTCGACGCTGCACGGAAAAAAAGTAAATTGCTGATTCAACAATTCAAATGCTAAAAACAGTGAGTTCAATATTTCAATGTAGATTTTACAACAAAAAAATGCTACTTTAACCACCCCCGTGGTAAATTAGTTTACAATGTGGTTCGAGTAGCATTTTTTTGTTGTAAAATCTACGTTGAAACATTGCGCTCACTGTTTTTAGCAATTGAATTGTTGAATCAGCAATTTATTTTTTCCGTGTGCAAAATTTTGACTCGCAAATTGTAATTTTGTTACACGATTGTTGGGCATTTCTAACTGAGTATTTCACTAATTTCTCTTCTGATTTCATGCAAAAAGCATCAAAATCTTGAACAGAAACGGCACTGTCATTTTCTGGTAGAAATTTGAATTGAATTGAGCCTTGGAATAGAGTTCGGTTCCTTCGTCTGAGGAACAACGAGTTGTGGCGCGAACATATTTTTTTTAGAAAGACAGATTTGTAAAACTAAGCATTTGTCAAATGCCTAGACAAATTGATAAATTTTAAAGAACAAAGTTCCAGGTGACAAATTCATGAAATATTAGCAGAGACTGTTATGCTGCCGTTCAGTGCGCGATTTGACTCACCACGTGGACTTTTGTCCTCTCCAGTCACAGGAGGTTTGAATTTACGCATAAAAAACATTCAATATCTTAACTAAGAGTTGATTTCAGTAATTTTTGTCACGCGAATCGTGTATTACGTACATTTTTTTATGAGGAAACATGAATCAGAAAGCTGAATTTTGCACCTTTTTACCGGTCTGTCGGCCGATTACTTTCCTGATCCTGCGTTAAAGTCTACGAGATATCTCTCAATCAGTAAGAGGGCTACAAACCGAGCACTAGGGCTCACTATTTTTTCTTGAGATTTGCAGAGAGGTGCCTCAATGAACATTTTGTATCCCAGAAAGTTTTGTCAGTGGCTTTTATTGTTAGTCAAATTCATAGACTACTGATTTTTTTTAGATTATGCAGTATAGATTCTCCCTAGTTGGCAGCACCGAATTTTGGCCGTTCAAATGCACGTGAAGCTATCGATTCATATTGAGGCAGGCTGGCGTACCATCAATTAGAATCGATTGTTTGTATTGGAGTTAAAAGGAGGAAAATAAGTGTTGCCAACCTGCAATAGAGAATGTGGCAACGCAAACGGGAGGTGGAGACGGGAAGTGGGAGGACGTGAAATGACAGGCAAGTTCACGGATTCATTCACCCAAAAAATAAGTCGACGGCGAGACGCAACGCAGCGCAACGATGCGTATACTGCACGCAAAACACGATTCTTATCGTGTCGCCTCCGCACGCCCATCCGACGTCACGTCCATGTCATTTCAGCTGCATATGTATTTTCGCTCGAAACCAGGGTGGCATGAAACGTAAGAAAGAAATAAAAGATTGGAAATTTCAGTGAAATATCTCATGAAATTTCAGGAGGCTGTGAAGTATTTCGTATTTTTCAAGGGCTAGAGTGTGCAACCCACACTCGAAAACATATACAAATAGAAAAAAGTCAAAATTCTTACATTTTGCGAAACATGAAAAGGAATCGGTATTATTTAATATCGTTCATTTTCTGAAATTTCATGAAATATTCCACGTGAAATTTCAATATTTCATTTTTCATTAAATTTTGCCGCACGCTTTGTCTAAAATGATCAAACGGAAATAAGCAAACGGCCACAAGCCATAGAAAGCAAAATTTTAAAAAAGACACCCATAGACTTAGACGACTAGTCTTACTGATGGGAGGAAAAATCAAGTTGCTTTTGATAGAGCGATTAACGTAAGAACAAAATTGAATCATTTGTCATTTCTCAATCGATAGTAACAGCAGAGGTAATGTATGTCAGTACTGCTGATTGTTGGTCGTGAAATATCCATTGCAGTAACAGTTCACCGAAAGTTTAATGGCTAATCATTTGCAGTCGCTACGTTTCTATCCGTTCGTTAAAGTCCCCTCTGTACTTTTCATAATAACGGCAGTGCTAGTGAACGTTAGGACTGCTGACTGTTGGACAAGGAATTTCGATAGCGGAATGCTATAATCAAAAGTTTGGCTAATCATTTGCAGTTGGTATACGTTTCTATCCGTGCGTTGAAGTCTCCTCTGTATTTTGCTTCGCGTGCGGAATTTATGTAATATGCTCGCATGTTACATAAATCAAATTGTACCAATGTGTCAATGACGCCAGCAGAGTGGATGAACCTTGTCTCAAGTTGTATTTATGTTTTTTTCAGAGTTTATGTAAAAGTAAGGCACGGTTTCTTATCAGATGATTGTTGTAAGTTCAGATAGAAAAGTTTTCAGAAAATGCATAATTATTTAGATTAGGAGATTCCATTTGTTTTTAGCACTTTTGTCAACTCTGAAATTAAATTCAAGTGAAGGAACTGAGTTTACATTGATTGACATCGACCGTCGGAAAAATTCTCCCGACTGACTAGTGGAGAAACTATCTATTTCCAAGGACATATCTTTCTCGCCGTAAATAGGCACTGTCCAACTACTCCTCAAAAACACAAGCTTGCTGAGCATACTCTTTCCTTGCCAAAATCAAATGCGTGCGTCTAGTCAGAAAGCCAAATGGACGGATTCCGATGAATGTCAACAATTCAGGGATGTTATCAGTTCCGGAATGACAAAAGTTCCGGAATGTCAACAGTTCCTGAACAACAGTTAATGTTTATCTAGCGACTAAGGCCGAAGATAACCCTACCTAGAGAGGGCTTCTGTGGGTTAATTATTGAAATTCATAGACAAAGCTATAGACAAAGAAGACAAAAGGGAAATAAAGCTATCCTATAGGTGGAAGCGGGTGGTTGCAATGAACAAAGGTGGTAAGTAATAGACAAACTAATGGCAACTGACGAAAAATCTTTACTCAGTCCATCATTTTACTGGGAAAAAAAACACATTAGAGTCCAAACTCTTAAAAACAGCGACAAGAAAAAGTACTCTTGATTCAATCAGAATCTAGCTTAAATCAAGAGCCAAACATCTTAATTTAAGCGGATATTGTTCTGATTCAAGCAAAAATACGATTGAATCAAGAGTATTTTTTCTTGTCAATATTTTCAAGAGTTAGGACTCCAGATCCAGTGTGTTTTTTTTCCCAATGTTTCCCCCTTAGTCTATGACAACAACCCGTTCCAACCAGTAAGATCGCTCCATGGTCCCCATGTCTTCTTTGTCTGTAGCTTTGTCCATCAATTTCAATGATCAGCCCACAGCTATTGATTAAAAAAGAAGAAAAAAAAGTTCCGGAATGTCAACAGTTCCGGAATTCCAACGGTTGAAAGCTTTCGAAAGCTTCCGATCCTAGTTGAAAGCTTTTTAGTTGTGGCGGGGCATCCTAGTTGAAAGCTCTTTGAGGCTCGGGTTTAATTGGGTCAAAAAGCGGGGAGTTGAGCGGGCACCAGGAGCGGGACCCAGCGCCGAAGGAGCGAAAATGAGGCTATGTTTAATCGAGTTAGGCATTGCTCAAACAGATCCATTTGATCCTGGATGGGTAATCTGCGATTCGCCGTCGCGTCGCCGTTGTTCGCTTAAATCATTATTCCCTCCGCGGCCACCGTCCCGGCCGTGCCCTCGCAATGAGGAACCGTTCTCTGCTCCCGTCACGGGGACCACGACAGCCGCGAATCAACTCCCATCCACCGTTGCCGTTTTTCTGGAAAACTCCTCAGTAGGCGTATAGGAGCACTGGAAAAAAGTATCTTGGATCCAGAGTCGAGACTCTGAAAATTTGACTAGGAAAAGTACTCTTCGCTGAAAAAAAAGTTCGGTAAATCCGAACTAGTTAGGATCATATGGAACCAGGTTTTGTTCGGTACAAACAACCGAATTATTCGGCCTGTTCAACCGAATTGTTCGGTTTGTGCGACCGAACCATAATAAATTCTTACAGTTCGGTTCAGTGGACCGAACAGTTCGGCTCAGCAGACCAAATAATTCGGTCGTGTGTACCGAACAAAATCGTGGTTCCATATGATCCTAACTAGTTCAGATTTACCGAACTTTTTTTTCCCGTGTTGATTCAATCGGATTTTTGCTGGAATCAAAAGAAAATCCGCCTATATTAATGAGGCTTGGCTCTCGATTTAAGCAAAAATTCGATTGAATCAATTGTGTTTCTACTTGTCAATTTTTTTGAGAGTCTGGACTCTTGATCCAAGAGACTTTTCTCCAGTGAGGGGTACCATTAAGGCTGTATTCGCATGGGCCCAAGGATGAATTTTCTCAACTCTACAATGTCGTGCTTATGGAAGGTCTATATTTTACTGAATGCATCATGATTTGGTCTTATTCAGTCTCCTTTTTGGTCTAATACTGGCCTAGTCATGGGTCTGAGGGCCGATTTTGTGAAATATGTGGATTTTTCGGCATTCAACCGCAAATCCACAAAACCCGCATTTTTTATCAAAGTTGGCCTTTTCTTACATTATAGCATAGCATTTTTTGTGTTTTGGAGAGCCATGCTTTTTGGAGCAAAATACAACAAAAACTGATGAGAATCGGGAGATGTTTTTTGAGTGGTCCAGGTGTGTGCCACCCGCACTTTTCAAAGATTGATAGCACAGATTATAAAAGCTATTGTTCTCCTAAAAGTGCTGATATGATCTGACGTGAAAACTTGACGTTTGCATGCATGGATTAAAATATATTCTGCCGAGCTTTGAGATTTGACCATCAAAATATAATTCCGCAACACGCATGACTGATCTGTTCTCATATTTACACATACAGAACTATAAAAAAAGGGAATTGCCTACAAATTGGCAACGCTGATCGAATTGTGGATTTAATCTAATCACTCCGTTGAGCCGTTTATCGCGATGATGGCAACACCGCGCTGTGCGGCGGTTTAGTTTGTCGATTACGCCAGTCATCTAATGGCCGGTCATTCGTGCTTGCAGAAACGCCAACCGAAAAAAGAAAAAGAAAAAGAAAGAAAGGCCGGAAAAGTTAGGCGCTAGACGTCGCGCAGCGTCGGAAACTAACTGTTTGCGGTCTGTCTCTGGATTCGACTCAATTCTTATCTAATCTCATTTTTTCCTCGACCCCTCCTGTTGCTGCCTTGTCCAGGCAAAGTAATTTTTTCTGTGCAGAACGGTGTCCACGGATATCACCCATTGTCAACGGTCCTTAAAAAACGAAACATTAACAGGGATGTTGCTAAATAAAGGTGGTCTGAAGGGATGTGAATGATTCAATCGCGTAGGTATGGACCGAGTTTGGCAGAAATTCACCAATTTCCATTCTCGAAACCAAAACTAGTTGGAAATAGTTTCAAATTCGAGGAGTCGGAAATTGTCTGCTGTTATAAATTCCAAGTCGAGAAAAAATATTTTGAAAGTAAAACTAGCCGATAAACTTTTTCCTTAACATTGAGTCTCATGGATGTTTACGATTTCAAACCTTTTTTCCCCGTTTCAGATTGAATAACACTCGGTCCGTTTCTCATAAACTCGGTCCAGATGAACCTTGTGGATAATTGGACTTAATCCTCATGGCCAATTGGTCTTAATCCTTATGGCCATTTGGACTTAATCCTTATGGCCAATTGGACTTAATCCTTATGGCCAATTGGATTTAATCCTAATGGCCAATTGGTCTTAATTTTGCAATAAAGAACTACAATACCAGCTCATCTGTTCATACACTTAATGCACAGGGGAACTAAAGGTACATATGTTGTTTCTAAACCGAGCTAGACGTTTTAGTTCCTAATTGCATGATGTAGTCCACTTGATCACACTGTTGTGCCACAAACACCTGAAGCCTTTAATTCTCTCCAGTAGTGTCATCCTCTTGCTCGACCAGAAGGCATGGGCGGCCCGGGGAATTCTTTATAGAATGGCACAGGAAGACAATGTGTCATAGTATGAGGGAACTTCTTCTCTCTACAGAGGGTCTCAGCCCCCCCCCCCCCCCCCCGGGAAAGTTTTGAAAATTGAGACGCCCCTGGAGCAATTTTTAGCTGTTCTCAGTAAAAGAGTGATTAAAATACAATCTCAATGATGACGGACAGGCAATGCACTCATTTCACAATGCCCCTTCTCATAGGGGACTGACAAGGAGTAGATTTCGGGGAAAGGATTATGGGCGGAGGGGTCTGCTCTCTGCTCCTTGACATTCTTGCTTTTATCGCACCTAGCAATTAAAATTAGTAAACAGAATAATACAAAAGTAATATCAAAGACTCGGTGTGTTGACAACACTTTGTAGGTGGTTATTTCTAGGGAACCTCTCGAAGTTGCTGTATTTAACGCTGTAAGGAGTATAATTGAAAGCGTAAATTTTTATTGCTAATTCAGAACGTTACTATATTATATTTAAGTGGTTGACAATGAATTAGTGATAATCACGGAGAAAAGAAATAAAGAATAACTGAAAACCCCCACAAAAATTATTTATTCGCATTCGATAATCATGAACCAGTAATGGCCATGGCCGCAATGCGCTGCGCCGCACAGTGGATCGCGTCAATGAGAGAGGTCGGACGAAATCTGGAAACTTTAAAAGCTTATAGCTCCGTTCATACAAAACTTTGAGGTTTTAAACGTGGTTCCGTTGGCTTTCTCTTGAAATTTTCTTCCATCAACACCCGTAAAAATTCAAAATTTGACGAATTTAACATCAAAATTTCTAATTTAAATGAAAAATGTCCTGTCCAACCTCTCGCATTGACTGGATCCACTGTGCGCTGGGGGCTACGGGTGATCGTATCCAGGGAGACGGGAGGGAGCCGTTGGAGTTAAATCGAGAGGAAACCAAAGATGAAGACGGGCTCATGCAATTACCGGGGTCGCCATTCAGTTTAATGGGTCGTCTCATTAAATTGCCGAATGTCACTTAACCGCACCATGAGTACTCTTCAAGGGAATCAATTTTTTGTCCCTCCCATTTTATTTCCTCTGTTGCTCCATTCATTATTTATACTGCCCGTTCACCTGCCGATTGCGATGACTCCGCCGTGAATTTCCGTTCGGAACGCGACCGATGCACGTGATTTGCAGCGGTTGCGGTTACAGGCGACAGTTGCAGGTGACTATTCGAAATGTGAATCATTTTCCCTGACAGACGAATCGGTGAAATGGAACATTGTGGTATGGATGCAGCGAGGAAATTTCGGCATGACATTCGATTTTCAAAATTGGATTTGCAAAAGAAAAATATGAACGTGTCCGTCTATCTTGGTTTATGAAAACTTAAAATAAAGTATTGACACCAGGCTATGTAGGAATGCCCCATTCACTTTTTCACAAACGAAATATGCGGATCGGCGCACGCTGGTCGTAACTAGTGTTGCACAAAACAGCAATTCTTGATGAGGAAAATTGTGGTCGAATGAACTTCTTCCCTCTGTAATGAGAATTTCAGTTTTATACTGCATTTTAATGCACGTTGGTAAAATCATCAACTCTTCTGTCTAAACAAAACTTTTGGGACAAAAGTACTAATAATTAGAGTTACGTCGTTCTGAGGATCTCACCTAGAATGTTCCGTGTACAAACTTTCCAAATGCTTTGTAACTTCATACCCTCGCTCTATTATTGGCGAAAAAAATTAATTTGTGTGTATTCAACTTAATCCTCAAAATAACCGAGGGAGTCTTTCGTCGAAGTGTCAAACGCTGATTTTTTTCACTGCTGGACGAAAATTGCTCAACCGCGAGTTGTTCCTCCACGAAAAGTCACAAATTTCGAAAACGCTCTGTGTTCCTCTGTTGCGTTTCTTCAAGGTCAATTCACCTGGTCCAATTTCTTAAATTATTTGTGTTTTCTATAGAAATCATATCACTCCAAAATTCAGACAATTTCTAGGTTAAAATATCTGGTTTGTACCACTGGACTTTGGAGTATCCAGTTAACACGTTGGGATCCGATCACTGATTCTATTATTCACCGATTATAGCTGAGTTTTGCGTTTTCCGGATGATAGAACGTAACATCATTCCAACTGAGATAATTTCACCCCTTAAACTATGTTTTTGCCGAAAAACGTAAAGATTTGCAAAATTTCTACAATCCTGTGATCCTAGGATTGCAAGCTCGCGGTGTGCACTATTCGGAAATAGTGTACACCGGGGTAGGTTCGACACCAAGAAAATCCGACTTTTCAACGATTTGAGCGCGCACCGTGGTATACGCGCAATGCTTGAAGTATCCTGCATCCTTGTAAGGCGCTCCTATGGGTCGGGCGCGCGCCGTGCTGTACGCGCAATGTATGAGGTATCGTGCGGTCTTGTAAGGCGCTACTATGCGCTCCGTGCTGGCCGTGCGCGCTCGCCGCGCGCTGACCAGGGGCGGACTGACCATGGGGGCGGGGAGGCGATCGCTTCCAAACAATACGCCCTTGAGGCCCCGGACGGACCTCCGCGGCGATTTTTTCGAGCCGTCGTTTTCTCCCCGTAATGTTGTAATTTTCCAATCCCTTTCAGTCACTAAAGACCCCAAAATCCTTCCAAATGTGCCTCTAAGAGACATAAAAAGTTGCCTAAAGCTTATAATACATAATATACAGGGAAATGTAGTGGGCTCCTGGGGCCCCAGACGTGATAAAGGGGCCCCTGAAAAAACCTGAGAATGGGTTATTTTGAAGTTCAGATACTCTTGAATTGGACTCCAAAAAATGTTTAAAATTGCGTTTAAAGAGTGTGAAACGTTCATAATTTTCCGAGGGAGGGGCCCCCAAATGTAGGTCGCCTCCTGACTTTTCGAAAGGCCAGTCTGTCCTTGCTGATCAGCAACTGAACAAAAAATCCCTCACAATGATTCATCATAATAATATGATTATGAGTATTCAATGGCACTGAAAATACAATTCAATCAGGTGAAAAACACTAAAGAGATACCAATTATATCATTCAGAGCCGAATGATGGACACTGCAATAAAAAGTAACAGGATTTGAAATTGGAGTCAACATTTCATCGATTGCCTCATTTCGAAATTGACGACACTCGAGGCAGTTAAAAGCCCTATTTTTCCAAGAGCAGTAGTGTGGCGTAATTGAAGCGCACCGCTTTTCATTTCCACCACTTTTAAATACACCGCGATCGAAATCCTCAATTCGCCAACATTCAGGTCAGGTGCTTCACTTCAATCCTAACAACCCGCAATATCTCTCACACCGATCTCTGGAATTATGGTCCCATGGCTCCAAACCACGCGGTCATTTTCATGCTAAAACGCTTTATTTACTTCGTAATATCCTTGGGCGCCTCACTCCTTTTTCAATTGGCCGCGCTAAGGAAGAACGCCGTACGGACATTGGAGAGTTGCCAAATTGCTTTCGATAAAATGTTTATTTTCGAGGCAAGTTATGAATATTTGTCCATGAAATTTTCAGGAACTTCAGGTGACATTGCGATCAAAATTATCCCAAAAATCGGAAGGAAAATATTCATAAGTTTACCGGGAAATTCGTGTTTTATCAAAGGAAATTTGGCAACGTCTGAAGGTTCATATGGCGTTTTACCTTAGCACCGGGCAGGAATGTCATCTAAAAGCACTTAGATTTTCACGATGAGGCACGGGGCGCGGGGGCGGGGACACAAGCATCGCGAATCCCTCAACACGCCGTGAACATCGTCTAAACAATCTGAACTTGCGGTTTCCCATAGCCTCCGCGATGGTGGGGGGGGGGGGGGGCGAGGGAGTCGAGCAAATTCTCAAAAGTGTTGTAGCGGTGCAATGCCTGAGAGTCGAGTGAATTACGATTTCCGTTGCGTGTCTGTTGGTGAATTTTTCCGTTCCGGCTTGCCGCAATACTGCCGTCCCGGGCGGAAACAGCGCACGGACATAAGGAGCGCGTTGGAGTTGGATGGTTTTAGCTTAGGACGGTCGGGTACCGGAACGATGCGGTGCGGTGATGGCGGTAGCGAAGCGCCGGGAACCGGGAAGGATTTTGTTTGCGCCCATCGCATGTTGAACGCTGGATGTTCGGGCCATTTCGAGCTTTATCTTGCCTATCGTGACAGCCCGAACGAAAGGCTCTTCAGTCTTCACTCTTCACTTAAGCATAGTTGTTTGATTTATAATAGTGTTTTCTAACTATCTTGTGCATGGCAAGACGCGTTTCCGAGGTTTAGCCATCGTTAAACGCTGGACGCACTTGGGGGAAAAGGTCTGGTACGAGACTGTATGGCTGTATATGTACATCCACCTTAAAAAAATATAGAAGTTAGTATACCCAGACTCCCCGCAATGTTAAATTTGCGTGTACCGATCTATCAGACATATGTATGATTACCACTGTCAGGGATCTGGAATTGGCTACTAGATTTCCTTGAGAGCATATGTAGACGGAAAGTTTCTCACGAACTATTAGGATTTTTTCATTTTTTACTTCTTGTCTTACATTGATTTAAATATGCACAAGTAGTTATCGATTTTGCACCACAATAAACACCAATTTTCACAATTTATGATATACTCCGCGAGAGAGAGAGAGAGAGAGAAGTGCCGAATGACCAAAAAATCAAAATTCAGTCTTCGGGGTTCTTCCTTGTAAATCTACTAATTTGCTTAATCTGCTATTGTAAGAGGCTTCTAATTAAGAATCTTGAAAACATTTTGTCTTTGACTCTCACGAAGAAACAAAATCGATGGAATTGAGCTTACAGGACGAATTAACTGGACCTCCTTACAAAGAGCTTCCTGCCTTCAGGACGAATTCGGCTTAAATTTAGTCGCATTAGGGCTAAGTTAATTTGCAGCAGCACAACAAGCCCAGGACAACACATACAAAAACCACACCAGTTCCATTTGAAGCGAGAAGCAATTCGTGATATTGCACTCTTTTGTTGCAGATAGACTGCTTGCATGTGATGTGAATTCTCGCTTGGAGCAGAAATACGCGAAACAATTCTATCTACATTAGAATTTTGAAAAAGACCCTCATTTCGACGTATTTCTGCCAAACGGAACTAAGTGCATTATGATATGAGGCTTGTTATGCATATATTCTTATATCGGCTTCAGGGCTCATGTCTGAATGCACATAGTTCTGTTCAGTACGTCCATTTAACCTCAAGCTGTCATGTTTTTTCACCGATTTCACTACGTTAGTAGTATAGCCTTTGGGCTAAGAAGTAACCCAGAACTGGACTCCAAATTTAAATCCTAAAGTCCGATCCATTCCTCAAACAGAGCGCTTAGTCGTGTTGGTTTCCTTTCAATCGAGTTTTTAGTAGGGTTCCAATGGAGATGTTGCATGTGTGAGAGATATGCGATTTGACAGTTAATTCTTATGTAAAAGTTCGTGAGAAACACGATGAAGCCACTGATTTTCTCTGAAATCAACTCCCAAGCTCAAAAGAAGCTCTCAAGCTGAGCCTAAAATGGAGGGGATATTCCACCCTACCCTCAGAGTCCACGTCTACATCAAGACAAACTCTCCATGCAAAGATAGGGAGCAAATACATTAGCAGTGATGCCGTGTTTTCAGTTTTGGAGTCCCCAAATGAAGTGGCAGCCCTGTCAATGTATTTGCTCCCTATCTTTGCATGGAGAGTTTGTCTTGATGTAGACGTGGACTCCGAGGGCAGGGTGGGATATCCCTTCCATTTTGGGCTCAGCTTGAGAGCTTCTTTTGAGCTTGGGAGTTGATTTCAGAGAAAACCAGTGGCTTCATCGTGTTTTTCGCGAACTTTTACAAACGAATCAACAGCCAAATCGCAAATTCCTCACACATGCAACATCTCCATTCTGTAATATTCGAGCCTCATCAGTCCGCTTTTCCGCATGGTTTTCCTCGCCAAGACTGAGAAGAAACCAACGCAACCGAGCGTTTTCGTCGATTTTGGAAGATCTATGGGAAGAGCATACCTTCGTTTCGCACTCTGCTTCATCAACCAATCGACCTACGGAACGTAAGATCTAACAGAGAGATATCCTTAATCACCTTTGCCGGCAATGCAGGATTAGAGCTTCGTTGCTAAGTAGCTCGAATTTCGCACTCCTGGTGGCGCGGGTCAAGAAAATGAAGCGAAACCGGACGGTGGCAAACCGGGCGCGAAAAACAGCGTTTTCCACCACCGCTCCCGGGCGCTCGACGGCGGTTATTTCGCCGACGATCTGGACATCGGCGGGGTTCGCCGGGTCACGTCCGTGTCTGTGTCGGACACGCTTTTCACATCGGGAACACCGTTCTGCCATGCTGAACCATAACCTCATATCCGCGCGGGGTTTCAACGCGGAGTTGAGTGGTTTTTCCTCGCGCGTTCCCCGACGAGTGTCGGACGTCGGCGACGTCGAGACTCGAACCCGGGACCGTTGATGTAAGTCACGTTTCCGACCATTAATCCTAATTAAACAATTGTTCTGTCGAGTCGGGATCTCATCGTCGCGAAAGTTCCCCCTCCCGCGGGTCGGCAATCATCGGGATCGGGCCAACCTTGCCGGCGGCACTGGGTTTTCGGCTCAGTTGGCCGGCTCTTTCATTTTCACACTCTCCGCCTGTCAGATCGCACGATCGCTCTTTTGAGGAGTCAATCTCATTAAGGTGTCTCGAGCACTTCTCTCTGGACCACACGTGGAAGAATAGTCCTTTTATCCGTGCCTTTGTTTGGGTGCCTCTCAACTCTTCGCTGCTCGGCGTGGTTGCCACAATGATATGGCGTGCAAAGTCGAAACATTTTTTTCCCTATTGGTTTAATGACTCACACACCGTTAGAAACCCTCAGTGAAATCTAGTGTCTACTTAATGTCTTCAGACATCAGAGACAGGAACATCCATCTACCAGGCTATCCAAATGTTCATGGATAAGGCTTAGCAGGATCTCTTTCTGCAGATGATCTGAGAAAATTCGCCACTATCGGGGTTCAAACCTTACGCCTTTTGACAGCGCAGGATTTACCTATTTGCCGCCCATGGGTTGCCTGTATTTTGCCGCCTCCTTCTCATTCGTTTTGAAACATCAATGAAAGTCATCAAGTGAACGTGCTGGAAAGGAAGGGGTGCATAAAACGCGTTTACTCGTGTTGGACACATTTTTTGCGAAAGCCCTGTCAACACTACCAGCAAAAGTTCACGGAACTTTGCGCGAAAGTTGATGTTCCGTAAACTTATTTCTGTGTAGACAAGGCCTTCCATTTATGAGAAATGAACAAAAAAATTATGGAAGAACATACATAAATGTGGTTTAATAATTTAATTTCCACCGAGCGCCGCGCTGACGCACTGTTTGGCGCAATGCGTGAAGTATTCCTTCAGTCTTGTAGGCGCTATGCGTTTCACGCCGACCGCAGCTGACCGCACTGTGTCTTCGACGCAATGCGTGAAGTTTTCATGCAGTCTTGTAGGCGCTAATATGTGTTACATGCCGACCGTCGCCGCGCCGAGGGCTTCTCCTTTTCATCTCAAGTCCTCGTCATTATTGCTCCCTGCGCTGCGCCGTTCTAAGCCAAATTGCGTGTTTGATTTCTCTCTTAACTCGACTAATTAATGGTGCTGTCCACCTTCTCTGTGAATGGGTCCATTTTCTAACTCGTATGGAATATTTGTTTATATGCCATAATAAAACGGATCCATCGGCAAATATTTCACAGTAAGAAAATTTTCAATATAATTTAATGTAATAAATGAAAAGCCAATATTTTTTTATATTAAATATTTTGTTTGTTTCTCTTGTTTCAGATGCGCTGAGCAAATCCCAGTTCCCGGTTTTCACGCTCTTCGCACAAAAAATTTGCTTAAAAAACAAACATAGTTGTAGGCGACCTTGGATTTTCGAAATAGTCAAGGGCCAAGAGCTCGTCGTCAACCCAAAGGATAGGCGGCACGTTCTCTCGAGGAAGGAATGCATGGAATTATGTCTACATGAAAAGCGTTTCGTTTGTCGGTGAGTACTTTCTTTTTATTTCCTTCGGTAACAGCTACTTACACGTGAATGGACGTATTTTTGCCAAACAGAACTATGTCCATCAAGACATGAGCTCTGAGACCCATAAGAATATATGCATAACAAGGCTCACATCATAATGCACATAGTTTCGTTTGGCAGAAATACGTCCAAATAACACAGATAAAGGTTTGAATTTCCACAGGTACTCAACAGATACTTTTAGCTGTAAAGCTGATGTAGGACAAGGGTGCACTATCATTTGGACGTATTTCTGCCAAACGGAACTATGTGCATTAAGACATGAGCCCTGAGACCCATAAGAATATATGCATAATAGGGCTCACGTCATAATGCACATACTTCCGCTTGGCAGAAATATGATTGGAAAATGGAATTTTATATCTCGATTCGGCAACAGGGGAAATTGGTAAATACAGATAATTAAGACCGATCTGAAAACGCCGTCACTCATGCGATCTAATTTTTATGCGAAATTATGAAATTAGCGATTACACGCAAAGAAATTCGCGGAGCAGCCCCGAAAGTAAATGCAGTGAAATCTAGAATGCACGTGGCCGGACACTAATTGCTGCTTTTGCGCGAGAGCAAATAATTATGATTTTATGGCATCGTATATATTCATGAAGTCTGTCAAAAATAAATTATGCAAATCCCACTTTCCTCAATTTCACTTTTTCCGCATCGCACGTACATGAGATTGAGTGCACACTGCACCACAAATTCAAGGGGGAATTTTTTTTTATATATAATTACGCGACTGTAATGTTCAAAAATAAGGCGATTGATTGAATTTCAACCCTGAAAGATTAAGGGAAAATGCAGCAATCTCATAGCTTGACTATCGCAAAGGGATGCATTTCTGGAAATGCAATCGTAATTTGAGTCGAATGCACTTACCTCTCATTTAAGACTTTGGTCAGAACCATACCAGACACTTATAAGCCCCCAATACACTTAAAAAACCGATCGTTTGCGCTAAACTCTCGATGTTCTATAAAGATAAAGTCATTTGGATTGTCAAAATAAATGTTTGATCCGCGTGACCAAATCTCCAACTTATAGCTCGGTTTATTCCAAAAGTTCGACCTCATGAACCAAACCGTATTGTTCGATCGATAAGGATCCCCGAACGTTTGCCTAAAGATGGTCGAACTTTTTTCCGTATGGTATTTCCTTAATAACAATCCTTAGATCCTGATAATTGGACGTATTTCTGCCAAACGGAACTATGTGCATTAAGACATGAGCCTTGAGACTCATAAGAATATAAGCATGACAGGGCTCACGTCATAATGCACATAGTTCCGTTTGACAGAAATACGTCCAATTGAGCCCACTACCTCGACAGAACCTTGGGACTTGCAAATTTTGACCATTTGCTTAAGTTTTATAACTCTCTGAAATGCTAATATTCTGTTATTATTACTTACAATTAGTCATCTACCAAGCCGATTTTAATGGTTTGCTGGTTTTTGTCATGTAATAATCTACCACTGATCTAGATAATACCACAGTACTCAAATTTTCAAATTTAAGACCCAGGATTTTTTCCGGCCCCCTATAGGCACGGGGGAGTGGCATGGCGTGCTTTCCAATATATCGATTGATCTGCCGTTTAAACTTATGGAAAAGGATCGATAAACAGGGTGCTCGTAGCAGAACTTTAATAATCGATTCTTTACCATAGCTTCAAATGGGAAATAGTGATAATTGATCATTCACGCCTCGCCTTTGGCACTAAGCGCTCATCAGGGGTTAGACCACTTAGGAACCAGGAACCCTAATTGAATCATAAACTCCAATTGAGGATCCAACCGGATCTTGAATCCGAATTTCCTCGTCTGATTCTCATGCAAAGTTACCAGACTGTGCGATTAAATATAGATATTTTACGTGTTTTTTAACGGGGGATAGTGCTGATTTTTCAGCACTATCTGGCAATTGTGCTTCATGATACTACCCTCATTTAATTTCAGCAAACCGTGTTTCGTTAAATGTGAGCTCCAAGGAGAAATACTGGAGCGCTACAAGCACGCGGAAAACGGTACAATATTTGGAGCATCACGTCAGTAATATTTATGGGAGTTTAAGAATCTTCCTTAAGAGACACTTTTTGATAATATCAATAATTTTTGGTTTAGAGAGACTGTGGGCCGCGGAACACCACTCCTCCTAATGTATAGATCGAGGGCCCTGATGGGGCAAAGGCCTACGGGTGGTGCAAAATTGAAAATTGGATCCAGAAGTTGTTGATAATTACCTGGTAGCGAACACACGAGCGCAGGCTACTAATTTGCTTCGATCCGCCGCCGCTAGGCAGCGCTGCCAAACTGCATAAAGCATGTTCACAATATTCTCAGATCCGAAAAACGGTGTTCCTCACAGCAGATGCATTTGCCATGGGCGTTGAAAGGGGTTAGCACGATTTCTTACAAGCACATTTGGACAAAGTCACCAAATTCCCAGTGAGACGAAAATATTTTGAAATTTCTTTTCTGATTGGACCGAATTCATCAGAAAGGATCCGACCCACGTCAAGTTTAAACTGAGAAAAAGAGGTTTGAAGTGTCATTCCTGCATGAGGCTCAAAGTAGAAAATAAACTTTAACCCCTATTTTCCCAAACTAATTTCTTTTTTCCGACTCTTAGTTTTTGGCAGGAGAAAATAAACGGTTAGTGGAACTCAAAAACATTTTTAACTCATAATTCCGTGATTTTTCGTGACATTTCCTCGCATTATTTATTTTTAGAGAAAGAAGTGAAGAATATCAATGGCCTCAAATATTGCAGGACGGCCATATGAGAAATCAGCAAAAAAAAATTAAGCCATACTGAATGGTACTGTTGATTCGTTTCCTTGTGGAAAAATAAAGTATACGTAGGAATTGTGAAACGTTTCAATCGAAATACGTTGTTTTGGGATTTGGCCACCGTGTCAATGCATGTCGTGCTTAACACGTTGACGTACACTTTTAGTGCCCTGTGACCTGCCCTTTCATATTGAAAATTTGAAGCGTTCCATACATTTCTCATCAGTCATTGATCAATTAGAATACCGATGGTTCTCTAAACAAATCTTGCACTATTCATTTGAAGGCTGTCAAAGCGGAGTCACTAAAATATTCCGTTCTGAGCCCGAGCTCCTCAGCTGCGATTTCACGCTCAAAATAGAAGCTCAAAATGAAGCAATTCATTGAAGTCTGCTTGGGATATTTGGTTAGGTTTTGATAAATCATTCAGTTTTCAGGTCCCATTTTGAACTTGGCATTACAGTTTTTGATAGAGTAGAAGTTTAAACGGCGGATTGACATAGGCGGTGTATACATGTTGCACTCTCCTTTGGAACGCTAACTAACACGCTTGGATACTTGAACGCAGCTTTAGAAAAGTAAACCATTTCATGAAGTGACAACTCCATATCCCTCCAGTTCAGTTGGTCGCACAGCCATGGTGAGGGACTTTCCTTGTCCGACACCTTTAATGAGTCAGGAAACACAGGAAAGCTGGGAGACTTTAAACGCAGCGTTAGAAAAGTAAACCATTTCATAACGTGACAACTCCCTATTCTGCCGTGCTAAGGAAGAACGCCGTATGAACATTCGAGTGTTGCCTAATTTCCCTTGATATAACGTGTATTTTTCTAACGCTTCTCTCTAATGAAAATTTTGGATTGAAAATCATCAGGCACTGACTATAGTTTATTCAAAGTTTAACAAATTGGAAGTGTAGAGCTAGATCATGTACACGACATGGAATGAATCATCGTATCCAACATTAGCCGATTCCACTTAAAGAACTAAAGTAATCATTGTCTCTTTACTCTGCATTCTCATTCATGCTAACTATACATTGGAATTTGGTGACAGTAGCAGGAATTTTTCCTATACGTTAAGAACCGCCTTTATTATCAAAGCGTTTATGACTTTCATCATGGATGCGGTAGGGTTCTGGTTCGTAAACGAGTTTGACTGCGCATATGCAAAACCGCGATTGCGCGAAATCTTTTTCATCGGTCATCATTAAGCGCTGTATTGATCCCCGAAAGTACACCTTGCATCATGCACGGGCAATCAATACTGCGGGTGTGTATCTGTTTCTGACCGATACGTAGACTCGGGCGTTTAAATCGCAAACCTCAGCTGCATGAAAGAGCTCCACTCTGTTCTCATTGCGAAATCCCGCCGAAATAAACGTCCTCAAATAAGTCCGATTATCTGGACGAGGAGGCGAATCTGATTTCGTATGGCTACCATTCTTTCGGACTTACGCAATGTTTCCGGAATATCGGGGGATAAAATTTGATTTACCTCCGCGGAGAAGACGCCACGCGACTAATGAGAAGATAAATGACCGTAAATGTCAGGTGCTGTCAGATCCCTCGCAAAGCGGGAGACTGGCATAAGTCATAATATGTGGTGAAATAGGTGAACGGTGATCTCGTAGGAAGATGCGGGGCTTAAAAGCGGCAATAAACTCGACCAGAATCGGTGAAAAAAGTCCGCTCGGACATCGCGTCGCTCCTCTAACCTAAACGCGTATCTCGATTTCCGCATGAACCCTAGAAAGCATGGGTTTATACGTAAAATAGGGCTCACCTAAAAATTGAGATATGCTTTCACGTTAGATGGGCGACGATCCGGTGCAAAGGTCCGGCTTTGGCCGAATGTCGTGACCTTGCGGCACGCCGCCATCGCAGATCCGATAAGAATGCTGCCGTAAAACGCCGTATGCTGCCGTGATAAGGAAAAACGCCGTATGAACATCTGCATTTGCCAAATTTCCCTTGATAAAACATGCATTTTTGACAAAATTTATGCATATTTTTCCTTGAAATTGTCAGATATTTTAAATTGCGTACAAAATTGTCTAAAAGTTTTGGAGAATAATTTTCACAATTTATCCAGGAAATTCGTTTTTTATCGGTGGAAACTTGGCAACGTTCGAAGGCTCATACGGCGTTCTTTCCTTAGCACGGCAGTATGGATATTCGAATTTTGCCAAGTTACCCCGCCAAAAATATTTAATTCAAACACTGGAAAAAAAAAAAAAAACACATCGGATCTAGAGTCCAGACTCTTAAAAACATCGACAAGAAAAATACTCCTAATTCAATCAGATCTAAGCTTCAATCAAGAACCAATCCTCTTAATTTGAGCAGAATTCCTTTTGATTTAAGCTTAAATCTGATTGAATCAAGAGTCCTTTTTCTTGTCAATGTTTTCAAGAATCTGGACTCTAGATCCAATGTGTCTTTTTTCCCAGCGAAGGAAAGTTACTGATATTTCTCATTGAAATTTTCAGATACCATGGATTAAACTGCGAATAAAATTATCTTAAAAGTAGGAGTATTCATTTATAGTGATTTCTCTGATTTCATCACAGGAGATTTGGCAACGTCTGAAGGCTGAAACGGCGTTCTTCCTAAGCACGATAGGATAGAGGCTCGCTGAGTCGCGCCAGGTGGCCAAGTCCGTAAATTAAGGCTCTCGCCTTTGACGGCCCAGCTTTGAGCTTTGAGCTTTGAGCTCTGAGGTCCAAATGCCAGGAGTCACTCACTCATTGGCGTCATTGCATTGTCCGTGACGTGGTCGACGTGGACGTATTTATTTGACAGGTTCGAGCGGCGCTCGACGACCATCTCGCGGGAGACTTCTCCAGCCCTCGACGTCTACCGATCGATTTATCCTGTCTTACATGCAGATTGACCACAATGACCGTTGTAGATATGGAATGGAACCTTGCCATCAATAAGTTCTCTGGCATATCCAGGAAAGAGGGCGATCGTTCCTTAGAAAGCTTTTGTGTTCGAAGTATTTTTTTGAAATTATAGAGTACCTACACGGAGAAAAAAACTTCGTGCGTGGGACCTGCGGGCTGATTATTGAAATCGATAGACAAAGCTATAGACAAAGAAGACATAGGGAGTATGGAGCGATCCTATTGGTTGAAATGTGTGGTTCTCATACACTAAGGGAGAAAACGATGGACTATAACTATCGGGTCTCTTGTGGGTTTCCGTTAGTTAGTCTATTACCTACCTCCTTTGTCCATTGTAACCACCAGCTTCCACCAATAGGTTCCCTCTGTATCCTTTTTGTCATATTTGTCTATAGCTTTGTCTATCAATTTCAATAATCGGCCCGCTGAAGTTTAGGTCATATGGATCTCTGAAGTTTTCGGATTGAGCATCTGAACACTTTAGGTCTAGCTGTCGAGGTTCGGATCACACATCTGAAACTTCAGTTCTTGCATCTGCAGTACTTCAGATGTGAGAACCGAAGTTTTTCGGATGTGAGAACCAAAGTTTTTCGGATGTGAAAACCGAAGTACTTCAGATGTAAGATCCAAACCTCAGGAGCTGGACCTTAAGTGTTCGGATGCTCAACCCGAAAACTTCAGAGATCCATATGACCTAAACTTTGGGTCCCAAGCACGAATTTTTTTTCTCCGTGTGTATGGTGAGAGTCCGCATACCTTCATGAAAGTCGTCACTCAAAGTACGCCTTTATTTCCTGAAAAAGATATGAACCAGAATATCTTTCCGAAATTTTCGGTAAATATTTTTGAACGAGTGAAGAAAATTCATAGGAAATTTTAAGGAAAACAGTTGGTACTTTAGTATTTTTTCAAAAAAAGGAACACAAGCGGCGACTGGCTGGCAACGCCGCGATTGAAGTCAGGCATTTTCTTAAATTTAGGCATTGGATCATTCTTTTGTTCATTGGAGCTATCCGCTTCCACCAATAGGATCTCTCCATACCGTCTCCTTCCGGCCAAAGTATCACAAACGCCATGCGACGTTTAAACATTTTCGCCGCCATTTGATTTTTTTTACAGAGAAGTCGTTCAACGAAGTTGTCCCAAAATTTCACTGAATTTTCTTCGTGCTACCGATAAAATTCATTGAAATTTTCAAACTGATCTAACCAACAATTTCTCTGTACAAAAATGAATTGGCACCGAAAATTTTTAAACGTCGCATGGCGCTTCCGATACTTTGGCCGGAAGAAAATGATATCTTTTTTGTTTTCTTTGTCCATAGCTTTGTCTATCAATTTCAATTATCAGTCCGTAGTGGGGTAGAGAGGTGTCCGCAACGCTTCCTTTACGGCTCACCGGGCAAGTGTGCCGTTGATGCGGGAAGCGCAAGTGGCAGCCGATCAAAGTCGTAAGTGTGAAATAAAGTCGGTGCAACGGCAGGTATATCTCCGCGGAATTGATGAGGAACCGGTTTGTCAATGGTGGAAGAGGCGAGGAAGCGGTGAGGAAGAGGTGAGGAAAGGTGGACTCGCTTACCGAGCCGAGCGCAGCATCATTCAACGTAATGAATGAGTTTGTGAGTAAGTGTTTACTCATGAGCGTAAAACAAAACGAGTTTATTATGTTTTTATTCAATTCATCCCGAATACCCGACACCTCGCTCGCCGCATAAGCGCCGACCATTCACTCGTTTCACACTTGCTCACTCTTTTAAATCCCGCCCAGACGCTCATCGCTCAGCCGATGCTCATTGCTCACCCGTGCTCATTGCTCAGCCCTCGGCCGTTGGCGTTGGCGGAAGTGATGGCCGAACGATCGTGGCGTCGCGTTGCGTTTGTGCAAAACTATTCGGTTGATGGAGGATTAATGGCAGAATCTTGGGATTGGGGTCGATCGAAGTGGCTGCGCCAGACGAGTTGCAACTTTCTTCTCGGGTAAAGGATGGAGTAGGTGTAAAATGGAAGGGATGAGGGCCAAAGGGGATTAGCTCCATCGCAATGTTGCATAAATTCATTCGAAAATATACTCATTTAATTTAAGTAGATTGCAGATTTTCGGTTGAAATTGTTTGTGAAATTTCTTTCTCATTTAATGGAAATTTTCTAGAAATCTAGATGGGAAACCTGAAATCATCTCTGGATACTTTTTTTCCCCCTAGAAGAAACGCATTTCAACTCCGCGAAGATCATTTGTGGCATATGAGCATTTTTGAATACTATATGACAAAAGTGACAGCTTTCTAATTTAAGGCCGATTATATGAGGTTCCAGAATCGGAGAGAAAATACTTTTAATGTTGACCATCTGCCAAGAGCATGCACTTTTTCTGTTTTGAAAACATTTAAGAGAGTGCTAGGCTTTATGTAATGTAATTCACGTTATTTTAATTCACTTCCGAAAATGCTATATTTCCAATGAGTTTATTGTTAAAAATAGTTTCAAAGTAAGTTCATTATTCACTTTTCAACGAGTGAGCAAAATTCGTCCTCAAAATGATATAATGCAGCCATGTGTGCTCTGGATAATTAAATAGTTATAGCTCAAAATTCTAATCCATATAGGTGGACCTTATCCATACACTTCGTAAGGGGGATCCGGGGGGTCCGAGGACCTCCCACATACATTTGTTAAATTTTAAAGTATCTTCTATGAAGTTTGAGTCAATTTCGTCATGAATACCTACCGAATGTAAGCGTCTTTCCTTTCTCTTCTCTTCGTTCCTTCTTTTTTATTCCTCCTTTTTTTCGGACGAATGGGGGAAGGCATACGACCCCTACGCCTCCCCCCTTTGAACCCGATGTGGTTAGCATGGCCAACTAGACTGGATGGGGAGCTCTCATGTCATAAAATGGTTTACTTTTCTAACGCTGCGTTTAAGTCTCCAAGCTTTCCTGCGTGTTTCCCGACTCAGTAAAGGGGTTGGACAAAGTAAGTTAATCGCCATGGCTATCATGGCCAACTGGACTGGACTGGAATAATGCCATGCTATGGAAAAAAGTCGTATGAGCCTTCAGACGTTGCCAAATTTTCTTCTACCAAAACCGACTTTACTGAGAAAATTGTGAACAATTGCTTTCAAAATTTTCACAAAATTTTGTACGCAAAATTTGGCAACTCTCGAATGTTCATACGGCGTTCATCCTTAGCACGGTAGAATAGGGAGTTGTCACGTCATGAAATGGTTTACTTTTCTAACGCTGCGTTTGAGTCTTCCAGCTTTCCTGTGTTTCTTGACTCATAAAAGGTAGTTGGACAAGGAAAGTCCCTCGCCATGGCTATCACGACCAACTAAGCTGGAGGGATATGGAGTTATCAATTTATGAAATGGTTTACTTTTCTAACGCTGCGTTCAAGTATCCAAGCTTTTTTGTGCGTTTTCTGGCTCATTGATGCAATTTTTTCTATAAAATTATTACCGAGAAAACATTTAAATAATGCTGTCGCTATTTCTCAAGAGTAGACGTATCTTAATTTATACACAGTTTATCACTTCTTTTTTTACTTCTTTTCTTGGAGAAGGCCAATCATTATTTAAGCAGAGGATTTCATGGGAAATATCTTTTACTTTCAAAAACATGTTATGAAAAATGCGAACAGAAATGAATCGATATATTCTCTTAAGATCATTAAATACACTGGCGACAAAGTTTCTTGGATCCAAAGTCCAGACTCTTACAAAGTTTGACAAGTAAAAATACTCTTGACTCATTCGGATTTTCGCTTGAATTGAGAGCCAAGTTTCTTAATTTAACCGGATTTCCTTTTGATTCAAGCAAAAATCCGGTTGCATCAAGAGTATTTTATCTTGTCAAATTTTTTAAGAGTCTAGACTCTGGACCCAAGAGACTTTTTTCCAGTGTATGAGCAAAAATACTGAAACGACCAAATCGAGGTACATGCTTTCCTGGGTTCACCATCAACATTAACTCGTCAAAATACACTGAAAAAAAATTCTCGGCGTTTTTACCAAGGTCCGTTGGTACCTTTACCATCTCACTTTTTTTACCAATTATTGGTAATTCGCCAAGACGGACTGGTAAACTTACCTAAAAACCGGTATTTTTACTGTTTTTTCAGGTAAGTCTACCACTTTTATTGGTGATCAATTCGCGGTAACTTTGCCATTTTATCTCGGTATTTCTACCACAGTCGATAAAAAATATTGACGTTTTTACCAAGGTCCAGTAAAATTACTGAGAAAGTTCAATAATTTTACCGAGATTCCTCGGTAAAATTACCAATTCCATAAATGGTAATTTTACCAAGAAAAAACTGGGCTCAAATAGAACCCTGAATTCTTGGTAATTTTACCCTTTCCTTAGTAAATACACCGAGATTTTTTTTCAGTGTACAACATTCTCATTATTATTCATTTATTTTCGATCAATGAAAGCTGCCCGCGGGGCAGGCAGAGGAGCCGAGAAGAATGAAGACGAAGCGACGGCACTTACCTCACGATCGGAGGAATAAAGGAATGGATCTAGATCTAGGGTTCGATTCGATCCCCGACCTTTCCTCCTTGCGTGTCATCCACGCACGAGCAATTATTCCAATAAATACGGTTAAACGCAAAGAGCACGCCTTCAACTCCCGCGAATTCCGACCGCGGCTCATCCTCCCCCTCCCCCTCCCCCCTCGTCTGCGGCTCCCGGAAGAGCAGAGGGATTTAAGTTGTGAATCGCACAGGGCAGAGCCCGGGCGAGACCCACGAGTTCGTGCACGATTGAAACATTTATAGGCCATTTTGAGATTTCTCTTAATGCAGCCATTTTTTCCCCATATTGTGTATTTGTGTAGCTCACTTGCTCTAAATATACATCGAATTCCATTGCATCATATTTTGCATGCTTTTAGTTCCCTTCATGACATACTACCCGAGCTTTTTAAGATTTTAAAGCCAGCCACCCATATCAGGGCGGCAGCGATTAGGGGCTGTCCATAGGGGGTCAGGTTAGGTTAGGTTAGGTTAGGTTAAGTTAGGTTAGGTTAGGTTAGGTTAGGTTGGGTTAGGTTAGGTTAGGTTAGGTTAGGTTAAGTCAGCCTACGTCAGCCACCCATGTTGAGGCGGGTTAGGGGCTGTTCGTAAAATACGTAAAACTAAATTTCAGGTTTTTAGACCTCCCTCTATTCCTTTTGTGGTGTAGGTTCCTATCCTATAACACGTGAAAACAAAATAGCTTAAAGTTCTCTTTAACCCTTCTCTCACCCCTTCAAGCGTTAAGTGTTTTAAGTGAACGACCCGCCTGGCTCCGGGTCAATAGGATCAGGGTTCGAATCCCAATTTTAAAACAAATTTTGGTAGAATTAACGAGAGGCTTGACAGAGTCCTTTCAGCCTGTTCTCTAAGAATTTGAAATTAGGGAGTGGATTTCAGACTTTTTTGATGTGCTCAACGAGATTTTTTTGCAATTTTACATGTAGATAAATATTTCACTTCGCTGAATCTCTTACGTGCAACAGGCCCATTAAGATTCATGTCGACCCTTGAAAGAAGCGTTTGCATTACGAAGAACTATAAGTGCAGTGTCTTTAGGATACTTCGTCTTCAGGTGAGAGTAGACTGAAGCGGCAACGTTGGGAATGAGCACTTTCTTAAGAGTGCGGCAGCGGTAGAGCAGTCGTGATTCAATCAGTATCAGTGTTGCGCTTTGAGCAGGATCGTCGGGTCTTGCGAGCCGCGCCGGGCAGGGCGGCCAGGGGTCCGGCCAAGCCCTCACATTTGCCCGGGCGCCACGCCACGCAGCGCATCACCTCAATGCAAATCTTCGCCGACCCCTCCCCCCGCTTCAAGTTAAAACATCGCAATTGCTGAAAGGAGATCGCACGGAGGAAGAACTCAGCCAGAGGTACCCTGACGAGGTCAAAAAAAAGAGGAAACAGGCTGAAAGCTTTAAAGCGTGGATATCGGCGAAGTGCTCAGCGGGCTCTTAAAGTGATAATGCAAATATTTACATCATAAGTGGAGCGTCTCTCCTTAAAAATGCATTTTTATGCGCCCCGGTTTTGGCTAAGCTTCTGAACAGATCGGCATTCACTTGATAAAAGCATATCGATGGCCTACAATTAGGTCGAGGAATGCGTATCTTCTCTTGCGACGTTGCAAATCTCCACTCAAGATTTTTTGTTTATTTTTTTAAAATAAAGATTGTTCAACGGTTTCCTTGAGATTCTTTTCACTCATTTAAAATATTCACGTGAAATTTTAAGGAGCAGGTGTTTTGGTCGCTTTTCTTTGAATAGAATGTTTGATAATCTTTCTTCAATGCATTGAAAGGAAGTAGGAACTGGGCAAAGAAGGATGAAAACATCAAAACTAGTGGCGTGGCATGCTTTTCGATATATCGATTGATCTTTCATTTGAAACTGTGAAAAAGTTTCGATAAACTGGATGTTCGCAACGAACACCTTAATAATCGATTCTTTACCATAGCTGTGATGGAGAAATATCAATAATCGATCATTCACGCCTTACCCCTGATCAAAACACCAAAGAGGCTCTCCTTCTTCCCTCAATATGATAATCATTTTTCGCAGTTCAGCGTTGAGTTGAGTATGTGCTATCGAAACGCAACAGAACTATTGTTTTAGTCTATTAGTGGTGGATTTCTGAATACATAAAGCGATGGATCGAGGCGCTTAACACCTCACTCCATCTGAGGGACAGACTAAAACTTGCATTACTTACAACGTCTTGATACAACTATTCCTGCTCTGGGGATGTCAGTGTTGCATACAGGAATAATTGAAGGCGCTCGAGTTTCGCTTCTCTTCCCCTCGCGCCAGGTGTCTTTTTCAAATGACGAATTTTGACAAACCCACACTGTTTCATTCTCATCTTAAATTAGAGTGGAATTTTTTTCCAGTGTAAGTTTAAAAATATCCGCTTCTATTTTATTTTTTAAAAAGAGAACAAATCATCATCATTCCCTCACGTTTTCTCAGAATTTACTCCGTGCGGAGAAGAAAATCACGGAAGTTTTTGAGAATCGACGTTGATAGTTCTCCATTTAATAAGCAAATTATAACAGGAAGTCTACGGTGTCGCAAATCGAGATACGTGATTTGGGAGTATCCCTATTGGTATGGTGTTTGGTCGGAAAGGTTCGCATACGTGTTTTTTTTTAAAACTCTCTCCGTTCATCCATTCCGTTCATGCAAAACCTCACGTGTAGAAAAACAAACGCAATTATCGTACATCAGCATTTTAAGCACGGTTGAACTCTCAAATGCTCATGAAAATGTCAAACAAAAAAGTTATCCTCCGGAAGATTGCAGTGCACTACAGAAGGAAGTAAGTAACTGTAAATTCCTCCCGCGCATTTGTTTCAACTCGATCTTTTGTGCGTTACACTGGGCTGGGAGATCCGTGCCTAACTCAAAGAATGAAATGGACTCGGTGACCTGATTGGCGGAGGAAGATACTCCTGTGAGAACCGTAAAATCTAGAATAAATACAAGTTAAACATAATGCATTATGATTTGCATGAGTTATAACAGAGCGCTTTGTTGCATTATGACTCCCGCTTTTCTCCGCTCTCTGGTTTTGTCTGAAGTTGGAAGCCGGAGTCACGTTGGAGAGGATGCAGGATTTATGTTTTTCAAAGCCCTCTCCGGGATAGGAGGATAGCTCCACACGAATCAACGATGGTATTTAAAGGTTATATTTCTCCACAGCGTTGCCAGGTTTCGTTGCGCAACAGGCCTCTTGATCGTTTCCCCTGTGAATAGTAGAGTCCCTTTATACTGAGAGTCAAGACAATGTGAATCCATTTCTGATTGGTTCCCGTATTTTAGGCCTTCACATTGTCACAAACGGGAATAAAGATTACATTTTCCCCAATTGCAAAGATTATAATCTGGAATGGACCGAGGAATTACGGGTTCGACAAGGAACAAACGGAATGAGAGAAGGAACGGAGAAAGGAATTCGAGAATGGGCCGTTCAAAGATTACGAAAAACGTTCAATTTGTGTAATCTTTATTCCCGTGTGTGACTCCATGAGGGGGTGTTGTCTTGACTCTCAGTATAAAGGGACTCTAGTGAATAGGAATAGAATATTTTTCCAAATCGTGAGATTAGTTCAATAACCAATCAATAAGGACATTTTCAGGAGGACATTTTATGGACATTTTTTTTTTTCAGGTTCATTTTGCAATAAGGACCCACTATCTCTGACTCTTCCATAAAATCACCTTTCTGCATAGGGAAACCAATAGGACATATTTTCTTTCTACAATGAGTCAGAAATAGTGGTTCCTTATTGCAAAATGTGGTCCACTTGATCATTGGCGGATCCAGAAAATTGGCAACATTGTCTTTCCTCCATTTAAACCTATGGAAATGTATCGTTCTTGGAGAGGCCAGAAACTCCAGCAAGAATCGATTATTTAACACAAGTTTAAATGGAGAAAATCCGGTGTTGCCAAATTGCTGGATCCGCTTCTGTACTCGATTGAATTTTCCTGATCACCGGAATCACTGAATTTATCAGCACTAAACAAAAATAAGATAATAAACAAATAAATGAACGGCGATATGGAAAACTGCAGAATAAAACTAACCGGTGCGATGTATAACTCTCAAAATTAGAAAATATAATAAAAATGCTCAAGGCTCCTTAGTGTACCGTTCCTACAGCATACAGTTCCTGTTTGAAGTTTTCCCCCATAAGTGAGTTTTCTTTAAACAGGACCTCCTACTTTTCCAATACTATCTTCATTTTTTACTATCAAACCGCGGTTTGCTTTTATTTATTTTTTTCTTGAAAAAAAAATCCATAATAATTAGAGAAAACTAAACTGTACAAAGAAATGAAAAGTAAAAATAAATAAAATGAAACAATTTAGAGTGGTATTAACTTAAATAAAAGCTTCCAGAAGATCTTTATCATGACAGATTCCTGTCAGTGGTGAGGCATGATAATCGATATTATCCCATTTGAAGCTACGGTAAAGAATCGATAATTATGGTGTTCGTTGCGATTTTCGATCTTTTCCTAGAAATTCCGATTACCTAGAAAGAACGTATCGTTGGCTCAATATCTTTAATCATACGGACGATTTTTGACATTTGATCATGAACTAACTTCTACTCTAGACAGAAGGGTGAAAACCAGAGACAAAAATTCACCTGCGGAGAAAGTAACTCCATGAGACAAAGACAAGCACTCCAGAAGTATGGAAAAATTAATTTACCTTACATTATCTAAACTTTTCCTTGCGTATTCCTTTGAGTCCCTGGAAATGACTCTTTGACCTGTGCCTCGTTGGACTGAGAAAAAGCAAAATTATAACGATGTTACTATCATTGATCTCTCATCAACCTATTAACTTTTCACTGAAGACTGGATCATCATCTTTGTAGCCAGAGAGAACAATCAATCGCATTATTAATCATTTTAAGTTTTTGAGACACAATAGGGACATCTATTTTCGAGACAATCCTTGTTATTGCAACCCGCGGATAGCGTAAGTGTTATTCGGCATAATAACAGTTTCGTGAAATATTCAAATCCTTGTTCAGGAGTTACGTCAAAGATTGCTGAAATCTAAAAGGTGGGTAAGCATGCGAAGTTACCCTACTTATGTCATCAAGTTTAACCTTCTCGTGAAAAAAACCCGGGTGGAGCGGCCACAGTCATGAATGGGTCAGTGCAATCAGACGACGGAGCGGGCTATTTTAACACGTCATAGATGATAGACAGGTCATGCAAATGCTCCTATATTTAAGAAACTATATTAACGCTGAATTCAAAGAAACACATACTAATGCGCAATCCTCAGGCATGACTGCCTGAAACTAATCCGTGCCGATTCACATAGAGGGGCCCGGATTTTTAGTACTTCGTAACGAATGGTGATTGCTTAAAGTCCGTAAATATTGCGGAAAAGATATTAAACTATGATGCACGCGATAATTATTTTAACCTTTTCTCCCGAGTCTTTTGCGTGCAAATTCGTGACTTTGCGACATTAGCAGTGTAGCTGGAGTGCTTTTACCGTGATTTCAAGATGTTTAATTTAAACTGACTTCTCAATAATGGCTTATTTCTTTGCCTTCAGAAAAGAGGCAATACAAAATTGAAAAAATATACAAAATCTGTTTTTTTGCATCTTTGGATTACATTTTGCAATAAGGAACCACTATCTCTGGTTTAAATTTACGGTAGAACTGTAGGCGAGATAGGTACTTATTGCCGGACAATTATTGCCTGGGTAACTCGCTCCTCCGCCGCTATTCTATTTTTTCCCTCAACAATTCACGTATTTTAATGGAGTACTTCGTCAAGTGAAGCACCGCGAGAGGCGAGTGAGCATTGTGGCTAACAAATCGGGATCGCAGATGAAATGGAATGTGAAATCGGCCCGAGCTATGGGCAAAGACATGCACGTGAATGTTTCGTGACCGCCAAATCCAAAGTCTGACCCACATCCATATTCAGCTGCCTTAAGAGGCGCCTTTTTCCCAGTTCCAGTGAGGGTTCCTCAAATGAAAGCTTTCATACGTGCAGTCTCTTCTTTTAAATTAAGTACGCAAAGGCGTACAGAGCAATTTGGCAACACCGGATTTTCTCCATTTAAACTTGTGGTAAATAATCGATTTTTGTCGGAACGCCTGGCCCCTCCAAGAATCGATACATTTCCATAGGTTTAAATGGAGGAAAGACAGTGTTGCCAATTTGCTGGATCCGCCAATGTAAGTACGTACGCACCTTCGGTGCTGCTAGGTTAGGAACCGCCTAAAAAATCCTCTATAGCCCCAACTGATTTGACGTTTGCGATGGCTAAAGTGCGAAACCACGTATCTCCGTTTGCAAAGCCACTCGTTCCAGACTTCCTGTCATACTTTATTTTTTTTTTTTTTTTTGGAAAACTAGTCGACGTAGTTTCTTGAAAATTGCCTTGTTTTTCTTCTCTGTTAGCAGAATATTCTGTATGTATTTCAGCTATGAATGAGGGAAAAAAACACTGAGAAGTGTGTGTGACAAAAAGCTAAGGACTAGATAAAATTCTCCCGGTGATTGAATTCGTTTACTTTCTTTACGTTGCGTTAAAGTCTCTTCGAAGATCCGCTTGCCACGGGGCTGGTATCGAGTCGGACTCTCATTATAAATGTAGCCGTTATCTCAGTTTAAATACACTCGATGAAGAGTAACATGGTCTCCTTAATGGTAGAGCCCCTTTATATATAAAGTTAAGAGTTAAGACATCTCGATCATCAGCTGGCCTGGGCTGGCCATGGTGTCACAAAAGTGTGCACCCAAACGGACGATATCGAGGGATAAGGATGAGGAATCCTGCGGTGTCTGTCATCCAAAAACAACAACATCAACAAAACTGATCAAAACCTAACCATAGAAATTGGAATAAAAGATTATTAGTTATTAAAATATTATTAGATTATTAAAAGATTATTATTATTAGATTGATTAGTGGATAATTTCTCAATGTATTTTCATTTTGGTGCGATGAAAATAACAATTCACTCTTGATAAACCACGATTTGGTCATATTTTCATTATTTTTGTTCACATTCGAGGTACCGCCATCTTGGTGCGCTCATTTTTGACTCCATCAGCAAGAACCAATCAGAATTGGATTTTTTTTAGGCCACTTTCAGCGCAACCAAAAGTGAGATGTCGTAACTCTGCACTGGAAAAAAAAACACATTGGATCCACACAAGAGTCCAGACTCTTGAAAACATTGACAAGAAAAAGGACTCTTGATTCAATCAAATTTAAGCTTAAATCAAAAGGAAATCCGCTCAAATTAAGAGGCTTGGTTCTTGATTTAAGCTAGATTCTGATTGAATCAAGAGTACTTTTTCTTGTCGATGTTTTTAAGAGTCTGGACTCTAGATCCAATGTGTTTTTTTTCCAGTACTGGGTATAAAGGGACTCTGTTTAATGGATGATCTTCTTCATCGAGTGAAAATGTGAGGAGAGACACAAATTCAAGATCAACACAACAGAGACTGATTCTTTGTTGACGACTCTTCTTTGTTTATCGTTTTGTCTATCAATTCCAATAATCAGCTCGCAGTGGCCAATGATTGGTCTCACTCGGGACTCGTATCTACAAAGTATATAGTCACGAAGAAAAGAAAGTCGCATTATAACAGTACTGTTTTTCTTGGTCAGCTACGTGAGAAATCCCGGTTTCACGAAGAGTATAAATGAGACACGCGCGTTGCATACCTGTTAGGCGCTCTATGACAGGCAAAACACACCGGAATGGGTCAAGCGTCATAAAAAAACTGACAAGTTGATTTGAGACAGTTCACGTTTCCCCGGGGTGACCAGTTACTCAGTCGACGAAGGAGACGAACGCCTGTCAAACCGTCAGTGATTTTGTTCGTCAGCTGTCCGTGTCCGCACATGCCACAATCAAACGGTTAGGGTGAATGAGGTGATCGAACGAACGTGCATAGGTGCATGGCCCGCGATTGTGGCTCGTTGTTTGATGAAGCAATCCTGGCATAGATTTTTTTTTTTTTTGGGGGGGGGGGGGTATATGTTTGAAAGCACAGACCGTGGCATAAGGAGGAGGTTTCAAACAAAAATTATTATGTTTGTAGTGTAGACTAAACACTTCTACCGAAAAGAAGTGCTTGCTTCAGTATCTAACGTTACTTTTGCCGGTTAATTAATTTAATTTCATTAAATTAAAATCATGTAGATAGATACTAGACATATCGACGGTATGTAAGTCGGCAATCACATAACTCGTTTGCGGTGTCTGAAAATTTGCAGGGCCGGATTTACCTACTTGCCGCCCATGGGCCGCCTGTATTTTTCCGTCCCCTTCTTATTCGTTTTGAAACATCAATAAAAACCATCAAGTAAAAGTGCCGGAGGGGGAGGGGTGCATAAGACGCGTTTACCTACTCGTATTGAATACATTTTTTGCGAAAGTCCTTTCAACACTATACTAGCAAAATTTCACGGAACTTTGCTTCTCTATTTATAAGAAATTAAACAAAAAATTATGAAAGAACAAACAAAAATGTTGTATAATAATTTTAACTTCTGCCGCTGCGCCGCGCTGATCGCACTGTGTTTGGCGCAATGCGTGAAGTATTCCTGCAGTCTTGTGGGCGCTATGCGTTTCACGCCAACCGCTCCTGACCGCACTGTGTTTGGCGCAATGGGTGAAGTATTCATGCAGTCTTTGAGGCGCTAATATGAGTTACATGCAGACCGCCGCGCCGAAGTCTTGTCCTTTTCATCTCAAGTCCTCGTCATCATTCCTCTCTGCGCTAAGCTCAAGGCCAAATTGCGTGTTTAGTTCCTCATCCTCTCTTAACTCGACTAATTAAACATGCTGTCTCTTGTATCACCAAAAAACGATAAAATTCAAAATTACTGTACTCTCAGGAAAGAGAGTTTTTGTCCCCTTTTCTCATTGATAATTTTTTTTTCTGAATCCGATTTTTTTTACACCTACATTTAAAAAAAACTGCAAAATTTGCCGCCATGGGCCACGGCCCATGTGGCCACCCCCTTAATTCGGCCCTGCAACTTTCTACCGGCAAACAAATAAAATCCCTCAAGTTTTTTTTTTTTTTTTATGTATACCAAAAATTGACATAGGCTCGGTAATTTTTTTTTACATTCAGTTTCATGAATGAAAAAATTCTCAAATTATACCTACGTAGTAGCTTCATTTAACTTGTTTCTTTCCGTATGGCTCCGACGTAAGGAAGGAAAAAAGATTTAAGGAGGAAATATCTCTTCGCTCGTCACTATCCGAGTAAATTAGGTCGTGTGTAGACAGATATGAATTTCGATCTAATAAATGCTTAGAGTGGGTGCTGAAGTAAAAAAAAGTAGACTAATGAAAGAATTATGGCGGTGATCGAAGTCCTCACCCGTTTCTGGCAAGTGATTGACTCGTGAGCGCACATTCCAAACTGTAATGAAGCCGGCATTTGACAGCTGAGCCGATCCCAGCTCCCAGATTTCAGCTGTTAACCTCTAACCTCCGTTACTTTGCAAAGCGACGCACGTCTGTTTGATGAGATCGAAATAATACCACCTCACCTCGCTCGCGTGTTATCCCTACGCAAGAGCTCATTGTTTGATCGAGAAAGTCCACCTTCATTTAGTCTTAATCAACCGAGTCAGTTTTTCAACACCTAGGTCGCGTGCTATCCCTCTGTTTGGATTTTACACTTATAGTAACACACCAAATTATGCACATTTGATCTTGCGGACTATCGTTCTTTGACCATATCGATGGCTACACTGCCTTGCTCAGGAAAAAGGCCGTATGTGCATTCGAGGGTTGTCATATCCCGGGAAAAAACGTGTACCTTTAAGAATGTTACCTATTCATATTTTTTTCATGAAATTTTCAGATATTTTAGATCAAATCGCGAAAAAAATTGTCTAAAAAATTTGAAGGGAAATATTCAAAATTTTCCCAGGAAATTCAATTTTTATTGAAGGAAATCTGGCAAAGTCTAAAGACTCATATGGCGTTCTTCCTTAGCATGACGGTACAGCTCAGAAATTCGTATCTTCGGATGCGATAATCAATAAATAAGTCGCAGGTCAACATTAAAATCAGGCATTTTGTGGAAAGCCTCGGCAAAAAGTCAAATATTCTCAATTAGATTGAAGTTAAAAATCTTTCGTCGAGTTTCAACAGTTTGATGCTTTTCAGTTTAAAATAAGAATTCTCAGTTGAATTTTAAACCATTTAAGGGACCGTTGCAATAATTTCTAGCGCTTAAATGCTACTGCTGTCTTGCCTAAAAGTACATCATTTTTTGCGCACTTACGGCTCTCTCTTTTGTCTCGTTTTGATGCAATCAAGATGAATTTCGCTGTTTTAGCAATTTCGGTGATTTCATCTGAAATAGTTTAGACGAATTTTGAAGAAACTCAATTTCGGAAATTTGACTCTTACTGCTCTCTTTGCTATCACGGCAGCACACTGAGGCGGCTTTTCAGTGGCACCTAAAGTGATGGACGGTGGAACTCGGCTACCGCACTCCCACGACCAGTCACCATCCACCGCAACCTCCGCCACCGCCACTGCCGCCGACACCACAAAATTAACTTAAGTGACCCCGCACCTAACGGTATTCAAATCACTCCGAGGACATATCCAAGAGGAGAGACGGAAAATGGGAAAAGAGCGGAAAACTCGAGGAATTCAATTTGAGGATCGCTCGAGATTAAACAGGAAGATCGCAACGAGCCCGGAGCAGCAAGAGCGGGGCGAGGTGAGGGAGGGGGGGGGGGATTGGGTGTGAATGTGAATGAGTGTCGCAGCCCAACCGGTAAAACAAAGATGTTCCGCTCCGAGCTGCAAGCAGCGAGTATAATTAGGAGGCGTGCTGGGAAAGCTTATTTTCAACTTAAGTGCATGGCCTGCCGCTACAATAGACGTCGCGTCCATTGTCAGAAAGCTACCGGCTACCGGTGTGGAGTGTGGAGCAGCGGTGCTCTGTGTGTACCTTACGGTCATCGATACTGCCGTGCTAAGGAAGAACGCCGTATGAACCCTCAGGCGTTGTCAAATTTCCCTTGATAAAACACAAATTTCTTGGTCAATTTGTGAATATTTTTCTTCCAATTTCTCAGATAATTTTGCTCGCAATTCCACCGAAAAGTCCGGGAAATTTTAAGGAAAATTATTCATAAGTTTCCTCGGAAATAAACATTTGATCGAAGGAAATTTGGCAACTCTCGAATGTTCATACGACGTTCTTCCTTAGCACGGCAAGATAGTTTTGTAGTCAATGAGGTTCATCGTCATAATACCCCCCGGAAACGGAAACTCGCGAGGTTTGAAAAATGAGACTCCCGCAGAAATACTACAAATTACTACTGGTTACTATTTCGGTGGGAAGAGAGGGGTGGGGTGGGGGATCGTAGTGCGAAAAGATTTCTAAGTCATTTTTCCGTAGCAAGACAGCATTTCACTCCTAATAAGACCGTAGGCGTCTGACATCAGTCTGAGCTGCTTTTCCGAACTGAAGCTGGCAACGGTGGTCAAGTGCAAAGTTCTAATCTGCCGTAGGAAGAACGCCGTATGAGCCTTTAGGCGTTTTCAAACGTCCTTTGATAAATCACGAATTTATGGAAATGTTTATAAACATTTTTCTTGCGATTTTTCAGAGAATTTCGCCCGTAATTTGACCCAAATATTGTAAAAATTTCAATTGAAAATATTAATAACTTTCCTCAAAAATAAAAATTTTATCGCAGGAAAGTTGGCAACTCTCGAATGTTCATACGGCGTTTTTCCTTAGCAGGGCAGTAATGGAGCATAAGCGTGACCAAGATCAGGGTTCGGGGCTGCGCTTACCGCTCGGGAATCGGACACCCAAAGCCGTAAAGGAAAAATGGCGTATGAACACGCGGACGTTGCCGAATCATACCTGCTCAAACATTAATTTTTTAGAAAAGTTACTGCTATTTTCCCTTTAAATATTCCGATATTTTTATATTAAATCACGAATTCAAATCTCTGGTAAATCGGAGGCAGAATATTCGCAAGTCTCCCTCCAACACTGGAAAGAAAAACACATTGGATCCAGAGTCCAGACTCTTAAGAACATTGACAAGAAAAAATACTCTTGATTCAATCAGATTTAAGCTTAAATCAAGAACCAAGCCTCTTAATTTGAGCGGATATCCTTTTAATTTAAGCTTAAATCTGATTGAATCAAGAGTATTTTTTCTTGTCAATGTTTTCAAGAGTCTCGACTATACATTCAATGTGTTTTTTTTCCAGTGAATTATTACTTTACCAAGTGCAATTTGGCAACGTCGAATGGCTCAAACAGCATTTTTCCTGCGCACTGCACAGGGGTGCATCGCCTCCTCGGATCAAGGGGGAAAAACCACGTATATCCACAAGGTTTCCATCGGAGTTATGTGGTTCTTCCTCAATGATACAGAGCTCACCGAGGTCTTCAGTTACAGTTTTATTAAAAGAAGCTCGCAAGCGGGGGATCCTCGAGCGCGGCGCGGTATCATTAGGCAAAACGTAGCGTAATAACGGCGGAGCAGGAGAGAAATACGTTTCCCGCGTGACCGGAGGCATCTCCCGTCTCCCGAAGGAGCAGTCGCAAAAGCTCCACGGCTCGAGCACAAACTACTGGAAATCTCCCTGATTATAGAGCCGAGCTCCATACGGTGCCCTACCGGCCGGCTCCGCAACCCCCCTCTCACCCCCTATTCTGCCTTGCCAAGGAAGAACGCCGTATGAACATTCGAGAGTTGCCAAATTTCCTTCGATTAAATGCTTATTTTTGAGGAAAGTTATCAAAATTTTTCCTTGAGATTTTCCGTTATTTTAGATTAAATTGGGAACCAAATTGTCTGAAAAATTTGAGGAAAAATATTCAGAATTTTCCCAGTAATTTTGTTGGTTATTAAAGGAAATATGGCAACGCCTGAAGGCTCATACTGCGTTCTTCCTTAGCACGACAGTACTCTTGCGCACGGGCACGGATACGACTCAATTTAGAGCTGCGCGTCGATATGGCTGTCATATCGACCACAACCGTAACGCCATCTCATCCGGGGGAACATTCCCGTGCAACTTACAATAATATGTTTAAGGGAGCTTCAATAAGCTGTTTGCGTATATACTCATGGTGATGATAAAACTGGAAAATTATGCACCTGGCTTGCGGTGTCTCAAAATTTCCATGTGTTATTTGTGACCGCCTGCGCCTTTGGAAAACGGGGACCTTGGTCTACGATAGCTTAATATTTAGCCACCATTGTGAGAATGAAAACGTAGAGTGATAACCTCCGAACAAACATTTTGGAGGTGAAACGCTCAAATATATCGAACCAAACCGGAGTCATAGTAATTCAAAGACTGCAGTTACTTAAAACAAAAATAACAAAAAAATTAAATTATAATCTGCCAAGACACACATTCTTCGTGTCACTTATTCAATTTTCTCGACTCGATCGGCAGGGTTGCAACCCAAAGGAGAAAAAACGCTCTGCTGAGGTCAAGAACTAGACCGGGGGGGGTGTCCAGGGGGTGCAGCCCCTTGGCTAGCCGTGACGGACGTGTGAAGCGCGCCCACATTCAGGTAGTCACGACTAGTATTTCACATCTATGCTGAAACGAACGAAAACCGGGTGGAAAAGAAGAAGTGTGCTCTTTAGTCGAGGGCCGTAAGAATGAATGGGAACTATAAAGCGCCAGTGACGTCAGTGTCGACGACGGAGACTCACACGGGGACGTGAACGCTCTTTAATTCATAAGCCCTGTCCACAACGCTCTTGTCACATGCCATTGTCCATTTTGCCAAAAAAATCACACCTACTTTAACATTGTTTCCTAAGCAGATCAAACGAGCCCACCTCATCTTTTCCACGCGTCTCTAGCCCCTTTCAGCAAGAAAACGTGATTTTCTCCCTAGGGTTGCAACCCTACCGACCTAGTCGAGAGGGTGGAAGAAATCCACCCGCGCATGGAGATGTTGCATGTGTGAGGAATTTGCGATTTCACTGTTGATTCTTATGTAAAAGTTCGCGAGAAACACGATGGTGCCACTGGTCTTCTCTGAAATCAACCTCCAAGCTCAAAAAAAGCTCTCAAGTTGAGGCCAAAATGGAGGGGATATCTCACGCTATCCTGAGAGTCCACCTCTACATCAAAACAAACTCTCCATGCACAGATAGGGAGCAAACACATAGGGCTGTCACATTATTTGGGGACTCTAAAACTGAAAACACGGCAACACGGCTAATGTATTTGCGCCCTATCTTCGCATGAAGAGTTTGTCTTGATGTAGAGGTGGACTCTCAGGAAAGCGTAGGATATCCCCTCCATTTTGGCTTCAACTTGAGAGCTTTTTTTGAGCTTGGGAGTTGATTTCAGAGAAAATCAGTGGCACCATCGTATTTCTCGCGAACTTTTACATAAGAATCAATGGTCAAATCGCAAATCCCTCACACATGCAACATCTCCATTAGGAACCAAAATTTCTGACTTCGTTTAGGAACAACAGTCACAAGTATTTTTACAGATGGTTGAAAACAGAAATGTTGGTTCCAAATTGCAAAATGTAGTCCAAATAATCACGCTATCACATCGCTGAGAAACGAGGGAGCCTCCATATAAAAGTCGTTTCACTTGCATGTCTCTATTTAAAATTATATGTAAAACTATGTAAATGAAGAGAAGGAAATCTGTTGGGTTTTAGGTAATGTTTTGTCATTTGAAATGACAATAATTCCAACAAATTGTACAAAAACTTCAAATCATAAGTTGAAACCGCTGGCACCGCAAGCTTGAATAATCGCGTCAAACACAGTGCGGTTAGCGCGCACGGCCGGCACGGGACGCATAGTGGCGCCTAATAAGACCGCAGGATACTTCATGCATTGCGCGTACGGCACGGCGCGCGCCCGACCCGTAGTAGCGCCTTACAAGGCTGCAGGATATTCCAAGCAATGCACGTGTATCACGGTGCGCGCTCAAGTCGTTGAAAAGACACATTTTCTTGGGGTCGAACCTACCCTAGTGTATACATACCATTTCCGAATAGTGCACACCGCGAGCTTGCAATCCTAGGATTACAGGATTGTCAGGACTTTGCAATCCTGTGCGTTTTCCGGTGGAAATAATTCCGCCGAATTCGAAAAATCCACAGAATAATTAGTCAAATCGCAAATTCCTCACACATGCAACATCTCCATTCGCCTGAAATAAAATGCTCTTTAGACCTATTCTCAATCTCTGATGACAAGCGTTGATTCTCCTGTGAAACACTCGCCGAGCACCGAGCGAACAGCTGCACTGATGAACCAGCCGGGTCGCGACAAGCCAAGCCGCCGGGTCCGCGCGGTCTCGGTCATCCGCGCGCGCGAGCGAGCGAGCGCTCCGAGACGAGATCATAGACCTCCCACGCGTGGGTCCAAGTCAACATCTGGGCGCTGCGATTGTTGAGCGCGCCGCCGGACTCCGGACAAGGAGATAAAGGACCGGGGAGTAGTGCGAAAAAATAAAAGCTCTGGCTGGCGAGTCGAGTGGAAGACGTTCTAGTTTCCCTGATGGATGATATAGATGTTGGTGTCGTGTGTCCTCCTCGTCGTCGGCACTTGTTGTCGCTGCTCCTTGCAGAAACGGCCCCGCCGCGCCGCCCCGGCTCCACCACTGACCCTGATTTTGAGCCGCGCTGAGTCACGAAATGTTCCCACTGCTGCCTACTTGCCACGCTTCCCTGGAATAGTACCCAGAAGCTTCCACGGGTCTCACCGCTATTATGTCTATGTTTCCCCCTCGGGCTGTTTATTGAAATTGATGGACAAAGTTATGAACACACTGGGGAAAAAAACACATTGGATCTAGAGTCCAGACTCTTAAAAACATCGACAAGAAAAAATACTCTTGATTCGATCAGATTTAAGCTGAAATCAAGAACCCAGCCTCTTAAGTTGAGCGGATTTCCTTTTGATTTAAGCTTAAATCTGATTGAATCAAGAGTCCTTTTTCTTGTCAATGTTTTCAAGAGTCTGGACTCTAGATCCAATGCGTTTTTTTTTTTTTTTTTCCCCAGTGCAATGAAGACAGGTGGAAACCAAAGCGTCGCAATAGAGAATTTGCAGGTGTCTGAAATTTGATGAATTTTGTGTTTAAGTGGAAACCACTGAGTGAACTGAACACAAGGATACCCTTGGTTCATGAATTGAACAATTATTGGAGAAGATATGACAGAATGATTGATCTGCTAAAATACATTTGTTTAAATGGGAAATGCAGCCAGATGACGTCACCAGACGGTGCATTTTCTCATTTTTAAATCTATTTTTATACTATTTCCCATATCAGAAAAATGTATAAAAAATACAGTAAATTAATCAGCTCTTTTTCCCCTTTCAGATGAAGGAATAAAAAATTTGCATGCAAATTTTCCATTGACAGGCAAAGCTATAAACAAAGAGAAAATAGGAAGTACGTAGTGATCCTATTGGTTGAAACTGATGGTTTTTATAGACTAAGAGGGAAAATGATGGACTAACTGTTGGGTCTCTCGTGGGTTGCCGTCAGTTAATCTATTATCTACCTCTTGTTTTCTTTGTCTATCGCTTTGTCTATCAATTTCAACAATCAGCCCGCTGATTAGCGTACCTATACAGGGAGAGAACGGACGTGTCGAAATCTAGAGCTCGTAGGACTCAAAAGGGCAGCTAACCTTCTTACACAAAAAATGTCACTACCAATCCTCAGATTCCAATATCAAACCAAGATAGCCAAGAATGTTCATAAATGAGCGTTCCTCCGCAAAAATGAGAGAATTCATGCAAAAATTTCTTACACGAGAAATGTCACTACCAATCTTCAGATTCCAATATCAAACCAGGACGGCCAAGAATGTTCATAAATGAGCGTTCTTCCGCAAAAATGAGAGAATTCATGCAAAAATTAAGTCAAATACGTGCTCTTCAGACGACAGGTCGTCCTGGTCCAGATCTCGTTATGTCCGCCATTTCGCACCGCGTTGATGATGACACAACTTATCGACGGTGTAAGTTCGCAATCGCATATCGACGGTGAAACTACCAAACCACGTATCTCGTTTGCGGTGTTTAAAAATCTACGCTCACATTTTATTTTTTTGAAGTAGACCAAATCAATATCATTCCTTGAAATTTTCACGGAATTTTCTCCGCACAAAGAGAAAAAATCACAGAAATTTTCAAGACTGGATGTTAAGTAGTTTTTCATTTAAAAAATAAAGTATGACAGGAAGTCTGCGACGTCGCAAACCGAGATACTTGGTTTGGTAGTTTCACCGTCGATATCTCGTTTGCGGTGTCTGAAAATCTCCACCCCTTCATTATTTTCTTAAAGGAGAACAAATTGACATCATTTTTTGAAGTTTTTGCAGAATTTTCTTCGTATACAGAAGAAAAATCGGGCAGTTTTAAAGCATTGCCGTTGAGTAGTTTTCCGTTCAAAAAATAAAGGATGACAGGAAGTCTGCGACGTCACCCACCGATTTATCGGATCTTCGAAGAGACTTTAACGCAACGTAAAGAAAGTAAACGAATTCAATCACCAGGAGAATTTTATTTAGTCCTCAGCTTTTTGTTGCACACACTTCTCAGTGTTTTTTTCCTCATTCATAGCTGAAATTTATACAGAATATTCTGCTAACAGAAGAAGAAAAATGACGGAATTTTCAAAAAATTACGTCAACTAGTTTTCCGTTTAAAAAATAAAGGATGACAGGAAGTCTGCGACGTCGCCAACCGATTTACGTAATTACCGACTCATACTGTCGATATGCCTGATTTTCCACCCATGGGGCTCTTTGGCTCAATTCAATAAATTAGTTTCTTGAAAAATGCCAAATGGAGAGCGCCTGGTGATCAAATTTAGGTCTTGAATCTATAATCCAGTGTCGTGGCGTGAATTGCGATGTATCGATTGTTTTGCCATTTAAACCTATGGAAAAGGATCGATAAACAGGGTGTTCGCAGCGAACACCTTAATAATCGATTCTTTACCATAGGTTTAAATGGCATAACAATCGATACATCGCAATTCACGCCACGCCACTGCTATAATCATACGCTCGCACGCTTGCTGATAGCCTCTAAAATTCATAGATGCAACACGTGCTGCACCGCTCTTTTATATCCGCTCTTTTCTTCAAGTTAACATGGTTATTGGTTAATTCTCTAGAATTAAAGGGATCAGAGTCAGAAGGGCTTGATTACATTGCAATGTTTCACGATTTTACCTGACAAATTATTTCCTTATACACTGACTGGTACATAATTTATACTGCAAACTCTGCAGGGAACTATCGTAAAAAAATACAGAAAATTCACGAATAATGCTCAGAGATTTGCGACGTTAAATCAATTATTATTTTTTTGAAAGCAACGTTGCGTTGAATTAAGCTCCGGCTCTGCCTTTGACCCTTTCGATTTAACAATTCTGTCGGTGATTGGTTCTAAATCCTCTCCATATAATAAAATCATTTTTAAGACTCCCGATGGACGGGGTGAGGAAGGAGGGCACACTGGAAAAAAAACACATTGGATCTAGAGTCCAGACTCTTGAAAAAATTGACAAGAAAAAACACTCTCGATTTAATCGGATTTGTGCTTGAATCAAAACGAAATTCGCTTACATTAAGAGGCTTGGTTCTTGATTTAAGCTAGATTCTGATTGAATCAAGAGTACTTTTTCTTGTCGATGTTTTTAAGAGTCTGGACTCTACATCCAATGTGTTTTTTTCCAGTGTAAGACGGTCCAAAGTTCAACTTCCAAAGAAGGAATCAAAATTCAGAGTAATGAGAAAGTCATTAAGAATATTGTTTGGCAGGAAGTTTTTCTAAGAAACATCGTTTTGTTACTCAATTAAAATTATTTGCTCATTAACCACCAACGGGCGATTTTGACGATTTCGCTGGCCGCGAAGCGGTCTTTGGGGGCGTGCAGTGCCCCGCGGGTTGGGCCGCGTAGCGGCCAGGGGGCGGACACCCTAGTGATAAATATATCAAAAGAGAGACTTTAATACGAGATCTTCTTTATTTAAAGAAGGCGTTTTAACTTCAATGTAATCTGTGAGACATTTTATAATGTAAGCACCTGTGGTCACTATGTCATCTCTTTTTTCTTTCAATCTTCATGCTCTTTTCTCACTCTCAGTGTGGGAGGTTGAATGTTAAGCAGGGCAACCGCGCATCGACATAAAAATAGGAACACTGTAACCATGTAAACCAATGTTCATATAAATGTGAAACCCAACATGACCTTTTGGCACATTGGAAAGTCTGCATTCGATTCATGAGCACGGAAGAAGGAAGCCAGGGACAGAAAATGCGATTGTCACGCGAGCCGTTTCGTATTGAAGCTTGGAAACGATTTGTTCTCACCTGATTTTGATCGCGTACATTTTGTACAAAATTGATTGAACTTTTTATCACGCGTTTACCTCAGGCAATACTGATCTAAGATCTAAATATATTTGTACGTATTAATTAAAGAAATACAGGAAAACTCCTGTCCCTTCGCCGGTATAATTGAGTATGAGCCGAGACGCTAGCATTAGCGGAGTTTAGGTACAAACTTAAAAGAGGAGCTACAAATGAAAGTCATCAGGATTGCTCAACGGTCATAATTTCCTAAATTTGAGTTCTTTTTATGGTAGGCTGTGGAAAAGTTTAAATTTTACGGTGAGTAATTAAGGAATTCAGCACAAATAAGTAATGAATATAAGTATCGTGAACCAATTTTTGACTCGACTAACATGAGATATCTCGATAGGGAGAAACTTTTAGATGTATTTGACCACCCAGACGACCCTAGCGTCAATACGACGAAAGTTTTGTTTCTGTCGATGCCGAAACTATTTGAACCGAGTTCATCAGAAAGGAATCAACCCCCATTTACAAAAAAATTGAGCTAAGAATGTCTCTAAGTTCCACCAGCCGTATTATTTCTCCTGCCAAAAACTCCAAGAAAGTCGAGAAAAAAATTAGTTTGCGGCAAAAGGGGTTAAAGTTTATTTTTTACTTTGAGCCTTATGGAGGAATAAAACTTCAAACCTCTTTTTCGCAGTTTCAACTTTATGTGGGTTGGTTCCTTTCTGTTAAACTCGGTTCATTTGTACTGCAGACATATTGAAGGTGAAAAGTCCCAACGTATCTCGGTTTTTGGGACGTTGCAGTCTCCAGAGGAGGATCCAGCAATTTGGCAACAACGGATTTCCTCCATTTAAACCTATGATAAATGATCGATTCTTGTCGGAGCACCTGGCCCCTCCAAGAATCGATACTTTTCCATAGGTTTAAATGGAGGAAATCCGGTGTTGCCGAATTGCTGGATCCGCCAATGAGTCTACTTGCCATACTTCATTATCTACACGGAAAATTACTGAGCGTCATTTTTTCGAAACTTCAGTAACTTTTCTTCTCTATGTGAAGAATATTCTGTGGTAATTGCAAGGCATGCCATCGGCTCGGTCTTTTTTTTAAAGAATAAAATAACAGCACAGATTGTGAAACATCGCAACCCGAGCTACACATTTTTGCAGTTTCACTGTCGATATATCGAGTGACGTACTTCAGAAAAAAAACACATTGGATCTAGAGTCCAGACTCTTGAAAACATTGACACGAAAAAATACTCTTGATTCAATCAGATTTAAGCTTAACTCAAAAAGAAACCAGCTCAAATCAAGAGGCTTGGTTCTTGATTTAAACTTAAATCTGATTGAATCAAGAGTACTTTTTCTTGTCGATGTTTTTAAGAGTCTGGACTCTGGATCCAATGTCTTTTTTTTACTTTCTCGCTCCCCTAGTTTCCAGTGTAGTCACAAAATGTTTTTATTGGTTCATCAATGTTGCATTCTATGATATTGCTCCGTGACGGTAAACAGAGAAGCTGTGAGGACTTTCTCTGTCGCACACTCACACCGGCAACATAGAAGCACAGAGGCCCGTAACCGAGGATAATTGAAATTACCTGATGCAGAATAATAGTGAACTACAGCCACGGTATTAGAATTAATTAATTCCGGAATGGTATTGTGTTATTAATTCAAAACTTCTAATTAACTTCTCCAATACCTGCGTATGAGGAATTGGTCGGGTGAGAATCCTGAGCAAGGGCTTGGTGGGTGGATGAGCTGCTCCCTGTTTCGATGCTACTCCCCGGACTGGAAGTTGCATTTTCGCACGTGTTCCTTGCCGATGCATCCATATTCCATTTCCATATGCGGAATTGAGGGTAATGTGCCGCGACCTTCTCCCTTGCCCCTCTGTCGTCCCGGCGGCATTGGACGAGGACGGGTCGAAAGTTGTATTAAGGCTGAATCTTTGCACCTCCGTGAGTGTGGCATATCCCTTCCGGGCTGAACGAGTGGAGGCGGGGTGAGCCGGTCTGCCGAGGTAAATGAAACATGAAGGATCAATAGGGCACAAATTCAATTTTTCAAACTTTCGTATTGAACCGCAAAAATTGTGACTTTTCCTCGGCAATTTAATATTTTTAATGGCTGAAGCTTTAACCACGTAAATCTTCTAGTCCTATCTAAATTAACCGATCAAAGAAAGTAGAAGATCTATTTCTATCCACCGTACTTGTTAATACCAAAATCGACAAATCATAGACTTTCCATCAAAGTCCACCAATGAAAAGCATAGAGTACATAGAGCCGTAATGTAAATGGGAGAGCTGGCGCCATGTTCTGCTCGACGGATTCCGAGCCCGGTGTGCGCCGAGTTCGGGTCGCTTTTTCGATACATTTTCGATCCAAAATGGCGGTGTGGAATACGTGGTAATTCCTATCTCCTCTGTTGTTGTTGTTGTTGTCATCAGATGGCCGGGTACCCGTGTATCGCAAACAATCGATTATGTATCGAAAAAGTGACCCGGCGTCACACAGGAGTCTCGGAATTCGGGACATGGAAAACGCTTAAAAGTGGCGCTAGCTCTCCCACTTACATTACGACTCTATGTACTCTATGATGAAAAGCTTGCTATCAGAATCGACAAATCTACCCTGGAAAACCAAGCCTCTTAATTTGAGTGGATTTCCTTTTGATTTAAGCAAAACTCTGATTGAATCAAGAGTATTTTTTCTTGTCAATGTTTTCAAGAGTCTGGACTCTAGATCCAATGTGTTTTTTTTTTTTTTTTTTCCAGTGTGGCGTTTGTCATCTGAACTGACCAACCCCAGGCTCGTTTTTTTGGGTGACGTCACTCTAAATTTCAGGATCCGTGCCCACACAATCAATATTTTTCTCATTATCTCAAAGTCATGCAGTCATTTTACAAAATATTGCGTGGACCATCAAAAATTGACGAAAATGGTGTAATTTAATTGTAATTATGGAAATGTCTATTTTATCCACCGCGTGACCTTGAGATAGCGACTAAAATATTGATAATGTGACCACGGCATATTGAGCAGCATAATTGAAGGATATTAGCAGGGCTCCACTGCAGCAATGCATCGTGGGGCAATTATCAGCCCGCAATTTGTTTGAATTTCGAGATCTTGCCACTTCAACTGGGAGCAAGCCAGACGGGATGAAATGAAATTTTTCATCCAGCTGCCCAAGCACCGAACAGTTATTAGGATTCAACGAGCAATTTAGATATATTTCCTCGTTGACAACCAAGCATTTGTCATGAGACAAACGTCAGATTAAAGCTCTGAGTAATAATTTAAGAAACCCTTTTAAGTATACCGCAAACGACGCGGAAACTTCACATTCCTTTACGTGAAAATAAATATGTTGACGCTTAACTTACAAAATCACGTATCTTAGTGAATTTTCTGCAAAATTTCAGCAATCTTTTTGCTCAGAATTCCTTCTATTTTTCCAAAATCATTTTGCTCGATCATTACGTCCGGAATAAAACGGGGCGGGGGGGTGGAGAAAAATTACTCAAAATTTATCTTAAAAGCGGAAAGAGATAACTTTTAAAAAGCATGAGGCGGGTCTAGCAGGTTGGCCATACTAGCTTTCTTCCATTTAAACGTGTGTTGAATAATCGATTTTAGTTGGAGCACTCGTCCCCTCCGAGAATCGATACGTTTCCATTAGTTAAAATGCAAATTTATTTGAGGCACGATCCGAAAACTTCAGAGTTCCATTGGCCCTAAACTTCGGGCCATAAGCCCACAGATTTTTCCTCCATGATATGAGGATGATGAATACGAATCAGATTAAGAAGAAAAGAAAAAGGAATAAAGGAAACTTTCCTTTTTCTTTTTCTCTTTTTGTCTTATTTTCTCCGTCTGCCTCTTTTCTCTTCTTCAGGCGATCTCTCTAATTCTCTCTTTGTTTTCTTCTCTCTCTCCTATTTATTTATCCTCCACTTCCCCTTTTTAAACTTTTTTTCATCACCCTTCTCCTCATTCTCCCTCTATTTTCGTTCTTCTCCTCCTTCCATTTTTATTTTATTTCGAATTATGTGAGGAGTCCTACACTGTTGCAAGTATATGTACGGTCAAACTCCAAAACCACGTACCACGGGTTGTAACGTTGCAGATTTCCTGTAATACTTTATTTTTTAAATGGAAAGCCACTCAACGGCAGTTCCCAGAATATGCTGTGATTTTTCTTCTAGTGAAGGAAACGCCGCGAAAACTTCAAGGAATAATAATGTTTTTTTTTTGTTTTTTTTTTTGAAAAATAAAATAGCAGCGGAGATATTAAAACACCGCCAACGAGATACGCGGTTCGTGAGTTTCATCGTCGATGTCTTTTTTTCACAAATCGTCGTTCCTCTGACGTAAGGGTGTATCTCTATTTTTAAATGCGCCCCGAAAAGCATGGCGTCATATGGACAACGTGGCTCAAGTGGAAATCGATATACGCCCTTACGTCAGAGGAACGACGAAATCAATGTTGATATGACTGGTTTCCCTAATACAACCCTATTTTCAGGGTTGCCACAGTCAGAGAATACCGGGGTATGTCAGGGAATTTTTAAAAGTCAGGGAAAACCTGGGTATGACAGGGAAACTGACGAAAAAGTCAGGGAAAAATTGTTGATTCCTCTTCGTTTGCTTTCTAGAATAGATTTGACGTATTGTACAACAAATTTTGCCTGAAAATTATTTCGAAATACGTCTTTTAAACCATCTGTCACACCTTTACTTGTCAAGAGATTTTACTCAAGTGTGTCAGGGAAATCAGGGAATGACTGATATGACTGGTTTGCCTAATACAATCCTATTTTCAGGGTTGCCACAGTCAGGGAAAACCGGGAAATGTCAGGGAATTTTTAAGAGTCAGGGAAAACCTTGAAATGACAGGGAAACTGATGAAAAAGTCAGGGGAAAATTGTTGATTCGTCTTTGTTTGCTTTCTAGAACAGATTTGACTTACAAAAAAATTTCCCCTGAAAATCATTTCGAAATACGCCTTTTAAACCATCTGTCATACCTTTATTTGTCAGGAGATTTTACTTAAGTGTGTCACACTGGAAAAAAAAACACATTGGATCTAGAGCCCAGACTCTTAAATATTTCGAGCAAAAAAAATACTCTTGATTCAATCAGATTTAAGCTTAAATCAAGAACCAAGCCTCTTAATTTGAGCGGATTTCCTTTTGATTTAAGCTTAAATCTGATTCAATCAAGAGTCCTTTTTCTTGTCAATGTTTTCAAAAAGTCTGGACTCTAGATCCAATTTGTGTTTTTTTTCCAATGCAGGGAAATCAGGGAATTTTATTTTCTAAATCTTGTGGGAACCCTGTATTTGGCAACACCCGACTGCTCTTACGTCGTTTCTCCCTGGCATGGCAGAATAAAACGCAGCGATAGAGATCTGCGTGGTCGGCAACATCTTACAGATCGAACGTAACTTGTCACCGTCTCATCAGACAATAGAGCTCCTTTGTCACCCTCGCCGATGGCCCGCGGACCGTACGTCATCGAATTCAACTCGTTTAATTAAAACACCTCTGAGTGGAGCTAGCGGATCCGTTGGGCAACTCATGCTGATCATCTTGAATCCATCGGTATTGAAACATATACCCAACGAGCCTTGAGCTTTATAAGAATGCATGTATCTTAGGGCTCATCAGATGATGGATATATTCGGTTTTAGCATCGACCGATTCCTTTGGTGACCGGTGCCGATGGAGTTGCCACCGCGCGCTGCTGGTCATTGCGTTGAATGCCATGCCCGGATCGCGAATAGCGATGGACAGTCGGTGTCGTAGTGACCTATACCCCATCCTCCATGTCCGTCGGTGTCGTGACCAGTTGTAAAAGGTGAGAACTGCTCCTTTAATGACCGATACGACGTTGCCTAGCCCATCTCTCCTGGGATCTCCATAAAATCGATTTGTCCATCGATACATGTATTATCGTGCCTGCCATAAAATACAATATTCTGAACTTAATTTCGCGTGGGAAAACCAATTGAAGCAATTTGTGTGAAGTGATTATACGAATTTTGTTGTGGGGTGTAGATACTGATTGAAAAAGTTGGGTTTTCCTCGAAATTTTGAGACACCGCGATAATTGAGGTACATGTGCCTCTGATTTTAGTATCGGTATTAGTAAGCTTTGAGACGAGGCCGAAAACGTAGACAAAGGAGCCTATGTCAAAACAATGTTCACATTTTACGCAATGCCAATTACAGTTTATAAATCATCTCTGCGTGTCCTGGCATAGGTCAAGACTTTTCGTGACCCGTTCGTGTAGTTACTAATGTCAGCGTTCATAATTTTTCATCGCGTTTATTTTGCTCTTGCCGACAGTAAGAATCCAGACAATGATGGATTAAGCGTAAAACCTTTTGATTTAATCATCCATCGATACATATTTTCTCGGTCGTAGAAAAATTTTTCACAACATAAAAGTAAAATGTCACCTCATGAAAAAGATTTGGAAAACGCTAAAACCGTGGGAAAAATATGAACGTGAAGTAGCTGACTAAACGCATTTGTGTGATGAATGACAGCATATCTAAAATAAAAAAAAAAAAGAACAAAGGATTTTCTCAGCCATTACCTTGGTGCATAAAAATAATCATATATTAGACATCCTGTGAATTTTGTGATTAACTTTGTATTTAAATGAATAACCAAGCATCAATTTTGCTGTGACAAGACGTGAGCGATTGATTATCGATATCTCTCCATCTGAAGCTGTTGTAAAGAATCGATTCTTACAATATTCGATTTCTTTCTCTCGATTCGTGTTCGCTGCAAACACCCTATCTATCGACCTTTTTCTACAGGTTTAAATGTCAAGTCAATCGATGTATCGCAAAGCACGCCACGCCACTGTAATTTTGCTTTTTAATAATTACTCTACCAGTGTGAAGTTAAATGAGAATTTTTACACCCCATTCAAGTCTCATATTCATGAGGCAATCTCTCCAGCAATCATTATCCTCAGAGAGGTAACTCTTGACTCATATGTTACTGATCTAATTGAATCAGATCTCATTTTCTGATAGACCGAGAGGGCGGCTGAACGAGAGCTCCAGTTACTCCATTGTTTCAGGTTTCCTGTAAAAGAGTGTCAGTGCCTAGCTGCTAATTTTTCATTTAAAAATTCCGTTTCCTCCTCCTGAAGCGTCTTCAGATCTCGTTACTTCTCAAACTGCACGAATTATCAGTGCCCGTCCAACTGCAGACGCCTCATTAGAGTCTGCTTCTCATGACCCAGTTCTTTTCCGTTCCCAAAACCGCGCAAGTGCCAAAAACCCCCGAGCCTCGGCGAGCACACCGGGAAGCGGATCCGCCAACTCATGACGTTATGACACTTAGGCGGGTTGGGAAGCGCACGGCTCAATTTGAACCGAGAGCCGTGTAAATTGAAGCACCTGCAGGCTCGAAATCCCTGCTCACTGTGCGGACACCTAATTAAGGACCCAAAGAAAAACGGGACGTTCTTCCTAACCGACAATTTAGAGACCGCGGATAAAGCTCGGCGTGGTGTTACCAGATCGCACGGAATCGGAATCCGAGAACCGCGGGTCGTTCGACAGGTCGATTGTCGAATCGATACTGAACGATTAATAGCATTGCTAAGATAAGGAATGGACAACCGGACAAGGTACGATTTTGAGCATTCCGATACATGTTTTCTCGGCAGATTTTTGCGTAAAACACGAATCTCGCATCGAAAATTACTGGAATTAACTCCTAACTAAGATATTAACGTTTTTATTTTACATTGGTTACGGGGAATTCGAACTGCCCAGTCACAAGAAATACAATACTCTACGTGAGTTCAATCGCGTACTACAACGGTTTCTGTACAACAACGGTTCTAAAACAATTTAACTTAATTGTAAACGCCGTAATTTTACACTCGTAACCGCACTTTTTTACCAACTTTTCAACTGGAAAACCATTGGAAAACCAGAAAAACACACTAGTCAACATTAGCCACACTACAAATTTAAACAAAGTGATTCATTTTTGAATTGCCCCGTATGGGGGACTGTAGTGTCACAGGGTTAGCAATCCTGCGGACCCCAGCTGGTAACCCCTGCCTCAAAGGGGCCATGGACATGGTCACCGGCTTCAAGGCGTATGAACCACCCATGGAAGGGGCTGATTGGGCTCTTAGCCGTAGTGAAGGCAGCCAATCTACGAGAGCGTACTCCGAATTCAAACGCTGGTCCTCCAGGTTGGGGGTTGTGTCATCGGGCTAACTCCCCGATACCCGTAAAACCTACGCAATGTTAAACGACCTAATTTATGCCTCGGTGAACAACGGATTAAACGGATATTTCGACAAAAATTACGCAAAAGGACAATGGTATTTGGGACGTGGAATGTCCAAGGCATTTCCAATAAACTGATGGAGGTTGTTTCGGAGATTAAAAATAATAACGTTAACATAGCAGTAATTACAGAAACGAAAAAAAAAGGATATGGCTCTGAAAGTTTGGGATGCTATGATATGTTCTTTAGCGGCGTAAGCAAAGATCAGCGGGCCCAGCAAGGAGTGGCGATTTTGGTTCGGAACGACTTACGTAAATGCATAACTTCTTGGGAACCGATCAACGAACGAATCGTCAAAATGAACGTTACTGTGTATGGTCATAAGATAACCCTCCTTGGAGTGTATGGTATCAACGATGATGCGCCAGTGGCAGCTAAAGACCAGTTCTTTGAGCTCCTGAACGATGAAATCTTAAAAGTTGGAACCTCAAGGGAAGTTATCGTCTTAGGCGATTTGAATGGAAGAACAGGACACCGGATTGGTTGCAAGGTCGTTGGTCCATTCGGTGAAGATGTGGTCAATGACAACGGGAACCGCATCATCGAAGTCTGTGAGCAAAACGAGTTAAAAATCTTAAACGGATTCTTTCAACATCGGGATATTCATAAGTATACGTGGGTTCAACGTACTCGAGACTTAAGATCCATCATCGATTATGCGATAACAAACCAAACAACGAAGATAAAGGTTCAACAGGTGAAGGTGTGCCGAGGGTTATCTTGTGGCAGTGACCATCATTTCCTCAAAGTAGAAATAGCTTTTCCTGTTATAAGTTTCCCACATAGCGTGCCTCAACAGCAGCAGCAGCAACAGGGAGAGAAGGTCCAGCCAGTAAGGTATAACATCGATAGTCTGCACCACCAAAGTGTCAAGGATCTCTATAGGAAGCGGTTAAATGAAAAACTTGATGAAAAACAGGATTTCTGTGATGCCGAAGATCAGTATCAATTCATCAAGACTTGCATCCACGCTGCGGCTAGAGAGGCCCTTGGAGTGCGCGAAAAGATCACCACTGAATGCAAACCTTACTGGTGGGACAAAGAGATTGAGGAAGAGATCGATGCAAAGAGGCGAAAGTACCACTCCTTCCTTCACTCCAAGAGTGATGAGGACAAAATTGCTTACAAACATGCGCAAGCAAAGGTACGAAGACTCATTACGAAAAAGAAAAACGAGTCCTGGGAAAAAAACTGTTCCAGAATTAACACGTACCTGGGAGGAAGGAGGAGTGCGGAAAGCTGGAAATTGCTAAAAGGCTTGCGAAGGAACATGAAGAAGGATATTATATCTCCGATTACAATCAACCAACTAGAGGACCATTTTAAAGTATTATTGACGGAAGGGCGACCCGAGTTTCAAGATAGCGCTGCAGAATGTAACGAAGAAACACAGTCCCTTGAGGTTAAACTCGAGGAAGTTGTGAAGGCAATCAAGGAATTAAAGAATGTTAAAGCTCCAGGGGCTGGAGATATACCATCACAGTTGATGAAATGCGGAACGGGAAAGTTATTTCAGCTTCTAAGGGACTTGTTTGATCGTTGCATTAAGGGCGAGGAAGTACCGAAAGAGTGGAAAGAATCCTGGATTTCAGCTAAGCACAAAAAAGGAAAGAAGGATGACTGCGAAAACTACAGGGGGCTATCTGTCGTAGGGACAGTTAGTAAAATTTACGGGAAAATTTTAAAAGCTAAAATCGAAGAAGAGTGGGCTCCATATGAAGCAGAGGAGCAAGCAGGATTCAGGGCCGGTAGGTCAACTGTCGACCATTTATTCTGTATCACACAACTGGTTGAGAAAAAAATGGCCGTAGGACAGGAGCTCCATCTAGTTTTCGTTGATCTTCAGAAAGCGTATGATAGCGTTCCACTAGTGAAACTCTGGGAAGCCCTGAAAAAATCGAATTTTAGTGATGGACTTGTGAATGCGATTAAGAAATATTACTGTGGAAGTTTTACTAGAATTAAATGTCAAGGGAGGTTATCTGGTGGTTTTTATGTTTCTAAAGGTTTAAAACAAGGATGTTGTCTGTCACCTACTTTATTTAAGATCTTTCTAGAACACGTTTTAAAAGAGTGGAAAAAGAAGTGCTCTGGCATGGGCGTTCCCCTAAATGATACGGACACATTGTATACTCTATGTTTTGCTGATGACCAGGTGGTGATCGCGCAGGATGCGGATGACGCTGAATATATGACTCGGAAATTAGTGCTAGAATATCGAAGGTGGGGCCTAGAGGTCAGTGTCAAGAAAACGGAAAAGTTGACGATTGGAGGGGATCAGCAAGACATAGAGCTGGAAGATGGACAGTGTATTAAAAGCTGCGAGCATTACAAATATTTAGGAGTTCGAGTATCCCAGGATGGAAAGATGGACCAAGCCATAAAAGATCGAAACCTGCAGGGAAGGAAAGCTATTGCTATGTTAAATAGGATTCTTTGGGATCAAAGTATCTCTAAAGAAAAAAAGAGAATGATTTATAACACCATAATCAAAAGCATTCTGACCTACGGCAGTGAAGTGTGGCCCATGAAAGAGCGTACCAAAAAGATTCTTAAGGCAACTGAGATGGATTTCTGGCGAAGATCAGCCGGAATCTCGAGGAGAGATCACGTAAGGAACGAAAGAGTCCGTGAGATCATGAACGCCGAGCAGAACATCGTGCACGAAATTATGACCAAACAGCTTGTCTGGTATGGTCATGTTCAACGAATGGCGGATGATAGGTTGCCTAAGAAGGTGCTAGATTGGGTTCCTCCTGGGAGAAGACGTAGGGGACGCCCAGCAAAATCGTGGATTGGTGGCATTCAAGATGAGATTACAAGATGCCATCTACCAGATGACCTCTGGATCGATAGGCAAGGATGGCGATTAGGTGTCGCAGAGCGCCCGAGCGCGCTGTAAAGCGACTGTAATGTATGTATGATTCATTTTTCTTTGTTACAATTTTGCGTAGAACACAATTCTCGATTCGAAAATTATTGTAATCTAATCCCAACTAAGATATTCGCGTTTTTTATTTCCATTGGTCACGGGATAATTGCACTGCGTTTGGCGCAATGCTAGAAGTATTCACGCGGTCTTGTAGGCGTTAATATGCGTGTCATGCCGAACGCACTGTTTGGCGCAATGCGTGAAGTATTCCTACAGTCTTGCAGGCGCTAATATCCGTTTAACGCCGGCCGTACTGCGTCAGGCGCAATTATTCGCTTCGCGTTAGAATAATCGTGGCATCAAAATATGGGCCTTTAAAGGCCCAAATTGTGATTCGACACCGTATAAGCATTCAACGTTGCCTCGTTTCTCCCGCTAAAATTTTTTTTCCAAGAGAAGTTAGGAAAGTTCTGTACATTCGCCTTTTTAGATTGAATGGACCATTCAACAAGGTACGATTTCGAGCATTCCGATGCATGTTTCTTAACTAGAATTTTGCGTAAAACACGATTCTTGCATCGAAAATTACTGAAATTATCTCCTAACTAAGATATCAATGTTTTTATTTTACATTGGTAACGGGGAATTTGAATTGCCCAGTCACAAGGAACACAATACTCTACGTGAGTTCAATCGCATACCACAACGTTTGCGGCAGGCTTCTCAATCGAGCACTGTTCATTTCCCACCCTGCGTTGTTCAGACTGTAAACAACTTGCTGTAGCTGAGCCAAAGCGTCAAGATCGAGGTTGCCAGATTTTCATGAGTTTTGCAGAGACTGTCATACGGTAACGTTCAGTACGCGATTTGACTTGCGTTGACCCTTGCGCTCTCATCGGCGGGAGTTTCGAATTCTCGCGTCAGGAAACATCAAATATCTTGGTCAGGAGTTATTTGAGCAAATTTTGGCCAAGAAACATATATCAGAATACTTAACTTCGTACCTCATCTAGTGGTCCATTAATTGACTAAAGGTCCAGTTACACGATCAAATTGAGCCATCAAATTAGACCTCTCATTGGTTGCATCCTCACCTCAGGTCTTTTTCCACTAATCAGAGCTTCAGTTTGATGGCTCAATTTGATTGCGTAACTGAACCATAATGGTTTTCGATATCGATTCAGCAATCGACTCGCCGGAGCGTTGGATAAGCTAGAGTACCTATTTACGGGAGAGTATTGCCATCTCTGTGCCGCTCTCTGATTGGTTCATCAGTTTTAGGCATGGAACTCCAAAGTTGGCCCAATTTAAACAAGCCTGACTCATTGGATCATGTATTATCGACTGAGAAATGAACGATAATCAAACTCGAAGGTTAATTTTAGGCAAAAATATCCATCGAGGTTCGATCCGAACTCAATTCAGGAGTTTGATATAAACAAATTTTATCTTATCCGAAATCACGTCTAGAACTTTGTAGAACTTTGTCGTCATCCTGTTTGTTTACATGGGGCCAAACTAGGAGCGGAGGGGCTGGAGCTTGTTCATATTAGGCCAACTTCAGGGCCCGAATTTTCTTGGCAGAGTTACGGTCGGCCGCAAGTTCAGGCAGGGATGTTGACTTCGTTATTCGGTCGCTGATTAATGGTTTGCACCATCGGGAAACTAAGGGTGGCTCTACCCTGCTGTAAAAAAAGCTCAACTTGCGCACAGCTTGAGTTTAGAACAGAGACAAGAGACCCTCCACTCGTATCTTGGCCATGGTGGAAGCTTTTACTTTCGGGACTTCAGCATTCTACTGTTGACTTACCTACATGGTTAATGTTCAACAACGTGTCGGCAGTTTCGTTTTGCAAACAAGCTGAAAATTGCCGAAGTTTGGGAAACTTGTTTGGTTCATGACGTCACTCGAAACTCATCATCCACCACGTAGGTAGGTCAGCAGCCAAAATGCAGGTGACGACTGTTGCCCCCTTTATCATTGTTCATAAGGTGGTGTTGAATTTCCGAAAGTAAAAGCTTCCACCTGTCGCCAACAGGCCTGTGGAGGGTCTCTTGTCACTGGTTTAGAATATAATTATTGCAATTTAAAGTCGGATTTTGAGGTTAGGTTCTCAACTTGCGGTCGGCCGTGAACCAACAAGATTTGGGCCCAGAGTTCCATAAAGGCCGACCAATCAGAGACCGGCACACTTTTTCTGTAGTAAAAGTATTGAGATGGCAATACTCTCCTGCATACAGGTGCTCTAGGATAAGCGTGGCAGCAGAGCGGAGGTTTTAGCGCGGTTCCGGAGCATATTTCTCTTATGTTTTTACTTCATATCTATTTCCTGACTGGAAGGTGTTCATTAGCCTTATTTAGAGCCGGGAGTCGAGCGAAAATGCGGTCCCGGTGCTACCGTCGCACGTCGCAGCGGGTGTTGGCTCTGATCGCCACCGTCCCCCGTCCGGACGCATGCACGAACTCAGAAAAAGCCAGATCCCCGCCACGGATAAAAGATAAGGAAGCCTTACCGAGCATTAATAAATAAATGTATTTTCTTTTCTTATTATCTCGGCTGCTCTACCTGCTACCACTGCCCTCCACCGTGCACCTGTTTTCTCTCACCGGCTCCTCCGTAATGCCAGATTGAACTGGATCTGATTCCACATGAAATAGGTCCCCTAGAACGAGGCAAGAGGAGGATTAGGTTGGGGACCAGCGTCCTGACGTGCTTTGCTATATATCGATTGATTTGCCATTTAAACCTATGGGAAAGGATCGATAGACTAGGTGTTGTCAGCGAACGCCTTAATAATCGATTCTTTACCAGCAGGTCGATTGTTGAATCGTTATCGAATGATCCTGATCGATAAATCCCTATCTTAGCAATGCTATACATCGATCAAGGTCGTTCGATATCGATTCAACAATCGAGCCGCAGTTTTTAATGGGGAAAAATCGATAGTCGATAATCCATTGTTAAGGACATCGGTAAAAGTAAAAAAGACAGGAGTGCCCGCTCAAGGAGGACTCACATGTGGCGCAGCAAGACAATAAACTGTACCTTAAGATGGGAGCGAACGATGAGAAAACTATATCTTAGCTGAATCGGTTAATGCTGCATCATTTGGACTGCGTTTAGCAGAAAGGAGCCAAGCCACATCAACTATTGCCAAATTTAATCGGGCAATTGAAGTTTTTACGTAAAAACGGTTGTGCGGATTCCTCTCAAAATTCTACGGAATTCGCTTCGTACTATGTAGAAAATTCTCTGAAATTTGCACTAAAATCCGCACAACCGTTTTTACTTACAGCATCAAATATGGCACCAGCTGATGTGGCTTGGTTCCTTCCTACTTGACGCGGTCCATTAAGCACAAGGAATATCCAAAATAGCCCTTTGACAGAATTTTAAAGTTTGAGGACAAAACACGGGTCATCAGAGAAAACTGCGACTGAAGTCGGGTAAAAATGAGTACTGTTGCCAATTTTCCGAGTGTTTCGCCTCGAACAAGCGTAAAATAATTTATATCGATGGCTAAAGTGCCTTTTACGAATCTCTATCGCGCGTTTCAAAATCTTTATTCCTAATTTACCTTTTCGACGGGGAACAAGTTAATTTTATAGTTTGAAATGTATACAGAATATTTTACCAGCAGCGGAGGAAAATTACGGAAGTTTTCGAGAAATTGCGTCGACTAATTTTCCAAGGAAAAAACAAAGTATGACTGCAAGTCTGCAACGTCACAAACGGAGATATGTGGTCTCGCACTTAAGCCATCGATATGCAAATAATGGTCTGAAACTGACTCAAAATTCTTGAAAGTATTAAAAAGTCTTTGATATTGAAACTTGGACATCGATATTTTTGATCCAAATTGACTGAAAATCCTCACTAATCAATTTAAGTCTCCTCCGTAGGGCACATTTTACTCTTCCGCGTCACATTTCACACTTTCAGCGCTTAATTAAAAAAAATTATATGAATCTATAACTGTACCAGGCGAACGCTGAATATCACGTTCAATCTCACGCCTTGAAACTCAATACATTAAAATACACTTGTTACTTAGGCGATTCCTGTGAAATGTAGAAGACGCCGCCGCACACGCACAGTGGATCGAGTCAGTGGGAGATGTTGGGCGTGATTTTGTTTACTGAAAGTGGAAATTTTGATGTATATTTTATCACATTTTAAATTTTAAGGGGTGCTTTCAGAAGAAAATTTTACGAGAAAATTAATGGAGCCACTTTTAGAATCTCAAAGTTCTGTATAAACGGAGTTATAAGCGTTTAAAGTTTCTTAATTCTGTCCGACCTCCTCTATTGATTCGAGCCACTGTGCGCCGCGCCGCGCGTCGAGCGGTAGCGCATACCAACGCTTAAGCTCTTATCCGCAGCATGATCTGAAACATAACGCAGCCCGGGAAACTAACGCAGAAAAAAATATTCTCATAACAGCGGCCCCGTTATTCGTCGCGGCGATTAACCTATGAAAGCCTGTGACGTGATCATGGTCAGCCGGGACCGGGAAGATGATCGCAACCTGCCGAAATGGGGAATATCAAAAAATTTCAGGATGAGCCCTCACGCACACGCATTCTAATGACGAATAGAGCTCATGTAAAAACGAAGGCACAAGTGCCACCGCTTAATTTAATCCAAATCTGCGTGAAATATTCACCGCCTCGACAATGGACATCGGGACAGATTGCGCGACGAGGGCACCTGTGACGCATCATTGGCACCGCTCGTGCTCTCCAAAGGGGCCACAATTCCGGCCGCGCTGAAAAAGAACCGCGTATCTTCATGGAAATTTCATTGGACGTACGCGGTTTCTGCCCAGCGGGTTGGATTGATAGTCGGCACGCATAAACTGTAAAACTGTAAACTAAAGCCTGGTAAATAGAGACAACGCGAGCGTGCGTCCCGCGGCCGGTCCAGCCCCCCCCCCCCCCCCCATCGCTCGGGGCCCATTCAGGCCTGCCTCCACTGCGCCCCCCCTGGTTCCGCAAAAAAAAAGAAATAAAAAATCACGTGCAGAAATACCGGGAGGTAGCTTGTAGCCGTCAAATCTGGAGAGGTCGGTACGCAAGTGGAGAGCGCGGCTGTCATATCTATCGGGATGGTCTGAAAAAATGCTTTACATTGAAAAAAAAATCTCGGTATATTTACTAAGAAAAGGGTAAAATTACCAAGAATTCAGGGTTCTATTTGCTCCCAGTTGTGGTCAACTGTGGTAGAATTACCGAGATAAAATGGCAAAGTTACCGGGAATTTATTACCAATAAAAGTGGTACTCTTACCTGAAAAAAAACAGTAATAATACAGGTTTTTACGTAAGCTTACCAGTCTGTCTTGGTAAAATTACCAATAATTGGTAAAAATAGTGAGATGGTAAAGGTACCAACGGATCTTGGTAAAAACGCCGAGAATTTTTTTCAGTGTGGAATATCAAATTCAGGGGCTTGGAGGATAAGGCGCATAAGTACAGTTTTTGCTATTTCGAGAAATATATACGTGTTTGAAGTTTCGAAATTACATGGATCCTTATGGCGGAAAGAAAGTTCAAACTGACTTTTTGATGCTTAAAAATTGGAATTTGGGAGCGGATTTTTCACAGAATCTATATGAAGACTGTAAAGTTTTACTTGAAATCATTAATAATTCAATTTTTTAATAACTGCACTTATGCGCCTTATCCTCCAAATCCCTCAATTGTATGAAACAGATAGGCATCAAAAATTGCATCCGAAGCTATCACTGATCTATTTTTGAGGGCTACGCTTATAGTCCTTCCTTTTTTTAGGCCCGTCTCATACGGCTTACTCGTAATTAGTTTATTCAATTTATCAAAGAGGAAGAAAGTGTACGAAAAACCGAAAAATCCATTTGAAGCCAATGGTTCTGAATTATTTGGAAATCTTTGTGGTGCATGTTGTCAACCTAGTATGAATGAACTATAAGGCAGAGCCGCATTTTCTCCTTTTTTCGTGTTGAAAATATTAGAGATTGAAAACTATAAAGCTGAGTTGTTTCCGACCTAAACAACATACACCAATGTTAATCTTCTAGGAAATTAGCAGATGTTCTTATAAAAGAGGTAAAATTTGTGTCTGCTCTCTGCTCTGGTAAGGATCGACCTTAAAATTTGTAGAGCCTATAATATATTTTATTTTTTCGGGCGATACGCAGTAATTTGAGATAATTTGAAACATGGCATATTATGCTAAATATTCTTAATGAAGAAGCTCTAAGCATCGCGAAACGTGCGTGCAGCACGTCTCTGACATGACGTCGCCCATACCCCGCAGCTCCGGATCGACTCACGTCAAACTCGTCAGAACGTTTATTCCGTTCTTCCTCATCTCAAACACCGTGCAACCAGTTCCTCCGTGCGAAATTCAGCGGTTGTTTTGGAATCTTAAGCTCCGAAGCGATTCCAGTATTTCTACTCCAAGATTTGGCAACGTTGCAAGTCTTGTCCGCTACAGACCTGTTTGAAATACGATCGAGTTTCCAGAAAAATTATCTTATCTGACAAGGAAATGTCAAATTTGACAATGAATTTCTACGCGCCTTCACCCCAAAAAAAAAAAAAAAAAAAAAAAAAAAAAAAAAAAAAAATTCTACATTTACAAATATCAAGAGAGGAAGACACCTATTATCAATTCTAGTCGGTCTCCGGTGGTGTAGTAGTTTTAATGCTTGCTCAATAATTGGAGAGCCCCGGGAACTAAAAAAGGCCGGGGTGTTATCAGCAGAAACGTCTAGGGCAATTGCGTTAAAAAAAAGCCTAGTTACCCGCTGTTTTAATTGTGTTTAAACGTATGTCTTGCCTTAGACTGCAGCCGCAGGTTTGCAGCGCATCCAATATTTCTCATATCTTCTCACTGAAACCGGTCGGTTGTAATGATTAATTTACGTTGAAATCATAAACTATTTTTAGTTTAATGGGTTGCGAAAGAGGGACGGAATTATTTAAACGTCTCCGCAACATCAATTTTAGAGCAAAACGCATTAATGAATCGGGAAACACACAGGGAAGCGCGGAGACTTAAACGCAGGCATAGAAAAGTAAACCATCTCATGGCGCGACTCCCTTTTCGTTCAGTTCAGTTGGCCATAATGGTCATGGAATTGGACCACATTTTGCAATAAGGGACCACTTTTTCTGGCTCATTTTAGAAACAACTTATGTGCCATTGGTTTCCCTATGCAGAAAGGTGCTTTTATGGAGGAGCCAGAGATACTGGTTCCTTTTTGCAAAATGTAATCAAATTATTCCACATAAAATCAAGTAGCTCTTATACAGTGTATTGCCCTAGATACTCAGAAAGTATTGAGGCTGTGAATACATGTTAATTCTAGTACGATGGACATGAAATCCAGTCCAATACGCTTAAGAACGATCAGTCAAAATTTCAAGCCTCAATATGCATTATCAGTGATGCTATACGCGTTTAAAATGAAATGTTTCTAAATCTGACTACGCTGCCAAACTCGAATCTGCGTTTCTCTCAAATTTGGGATTTATCGGTTTTTAACCCTTGAAATGCTCTCAAAGTATCAATTTCTTTAAAATTTTTGCGTGTTCATCACGTCAAATGATACAAAATTAACCATTCAAAGCAGTGGTGTACCCAAAATATTATCATTTTATTTTGGCGTACATGTATGGTACAAAAACTTATGCGAACATGATCAAAAGCATACAGCTATGTGTGTAGGATTCACTTACTTCATAGCTCCTTTGATCTAATTTATTTATGCTCATTTTTCCCCAGCTCAAGGGTTGTTTTGCTTGACGTCATCACACCCTATAGGTATAAAAGAACGAGAAAGACATCTCCTCTTTCTCCAACACTGCTCGTTACAATCGGGAAACTCCAAATCTACGGAGCATGACTTTTTGCAATAATGTCTAATTACAACACTATGGTAAAAGATAAAAGAATTCCACAGATAAAAAAGTCAGTCGCAAAAGTAACTAGTCTTAAGCAACAAATGGAACTGCAAAAACAGGCTAAACCGATGAAAAGAATACGTTTAGGAAGGGCACTACGACCTACTGAACTCACGAGCATTGGTTGACGGAGCCCTCATATAGGAAAGAATAATACATGCCTAGAATCCATAAACTTCGCAAAACTATTTGCTAGGGGGTGCTTCATACTGTTCGAGGGCTCAGCCCCAACGCAATTTTGTCAAGCGTAAACGTGGGACGCAAACATCAAGTGAAGAGGTTGGGCAAACATTTTTGAAAGGAGAAGGGAGAGAGAGCATTTAATGTCTGTTTTAGTGACCTCTTTTCCCGCACTCTAAATACCAAAGCCGTTCCCGCTGCCAAATACGTTCGTCATGCACGTGGTTTGGCAGCATGTTCTTGTAACGACACTCGTTCCCAGCATAAAACAATCAAACGCGGCTGTTGCTATACATTAGTTTATTGCCGAAAAAAATTTACCAATCAGTGTAGGTATTTCACGAATATTCGAGCAAGCTGTGCTAGGTTCCAATGTCTCCAGTCATGGAGGTTCTAATTCTAGCAATGATTGAGGCATGTGTAAGTGTAATCCATGACGAAACAGAACTATACCGTCGGAACATAGGCTTGCCGTTCAAAGTTTTTGTGGCAGTCCTGAAAAGATAATACGATAGCTCAATTAATCGTGTTCATGTGTTTAAAGGTCGCAATTTTATTGTTCTTAAATTATTTGCTGATTTTTCTTGGAATTTGACAAAAATTCTCAGTGTGAGTAACGCATGCACCCCGTGGTGAAAAAAATAATTTATAAGCTGAAATTTTAAAACGTTGCAATGCTTGCGAAAAAAAAATCGTTGCTCTCGCAAATCTCAAGGTGGACTCCAGGTGTACCTTCTTTTCTGTGGTTATAGTTTTGATGTTACCCTCATGATAACAATTGTTTCGGTTTCAATAACAATGCAGTCCTGGTCAACATTGTTACCACATGCGAACAAGGTAATCGGTACTGCAAAAGTAACACTGCAAAGTCGATAAGAATAATAGGTATAACCTAGAATCTACTATGGACACTGCAAGGACAATGATTCTGTTTTCTTAGTGTTCTTCTGACTCACCCCTTCGATTGGTAGTTTGAAAGACACTTTTGTTTTGAAAGCACTCTGAAAAAAAAGTCTCTTGGATCCAAAGCCCAGACTCTTAAGAAATTCGACAAGAAAAACATACTCTTGATTCACGTGGATTTTTGCTTGAATCGAGAGCCCAGCCTCACGAGAAAAATTAAATTGCCGATTAATCAATTTTATAGTTAAAAAAGTGTCCGAAATGTTTCAATCTAGATTTTACAGTATAAGAATGCTAATTTAACCACCCCCCGTGGTTAAATTAGCTTTCCAATACTGTAAAATGTACATACATGTCGGATATTTTTTAACAATTAAATTACAAAACCAGCAATCTATTTTTTCCAGTTCTCTTAATTTAAACAGATTTCTTTTGGATTCAAGCAGGAGCCCGATTGGAAGGGGAATATTTTTTTTGGGGTCAAATTTTTTAAGAGCCCAGACTCTAGATCCAAGAGACTTTTTTTCCAGTCCATCTGAAACCCCGTTATTTGGAGTCCTCAGACACGCTTGGGTCGAAACCAAGGATCAAGCGGCAAAAAATCGTGAACGGAATTGGCTGATGTAGCAAAATTACTCGGATAGATGGCACCGTGATGACTCTCGGGTGGGACATGGCGGCAGTGGCTCACGTCCTCACCACAGGAGAGCAATCTCCTTGTGTCCAGGATTAGGGTGGCATGGTGGCATGATCGGGGAATTTCGTGGATGACTAGCGTGTCAGAAGCGTCAAAAGCTACTTGTTGCGTGCTATCGGGAGCTACTCCGCGGCGCACAGTGGATCGAGTCAATCGGAGAGGTCGGACAAAATTTGAAAACCTTAAACGCTCATAACACCGTTTATACACAATTTTGAGGTTCTAAAAGTGGCTCCATTTACAGTCAGGCCCGCCACATCCCATCTCGGGCCCTGGTACCAATTTTCTGGCCCGGGCCCCTAGCACAGGGGGGGGGGGGAGTCCGGGGGGCCTCCCCCGGGAAATTTTTGAAATTTTAAATCTATTTGGACGCATTATGAAGCTCTTATGATGGAGATTTTCCATCAATTTCTGCAGAATAATTACGCCTTTTTGTTCACTTTCAGCACCAAAAACTTTCGAATTGTTGCATTCAAAACATCTGTAAATTTTTTTTTGAGGGGGCAGATGATAATTTTCAATTTTATGGGGAGCCGGGCCCCCCTGGACTCCCCTTTCGTACGTCTATGGCAAGGGAGTTAAGCCATTGAAGTCGAGGATGCCCAGAAAGGAGCCTCTTAGCATCCGACAACGGAAGAAAATGAAACACGGTTACTAAAAATATCATTCTACATATACTCAAAATCTTGAAAATCTCTAAAAAAGTAAGAACAATTTTATAGTGCCCTAGCGTGTTTTTGAAACTTTATTCACCTTTTGCGGAATTTTTAGGGTAATTTTTTCACTTTTCCCTACGAGACAAGGGTTACACATGAATTCGTAGTGGTTTGTCACCTGCGTCACGGGCCCCTCCAGGGCCCGGGCCCCGGTACCAAGGACCCAGTATCCCCCCCCCCCTTGTGGCGGGCCTGTTTACAGTACCTGTATACGGCAGAGTATTGCCATCTCAATCCTTTTACCACAGAAAAAGTGTGCCGATCTCTGATTGGTCGGCTATCATGGAGCCCCAAAGTTGGACCAATGTTGGAAAACCCCAGCCTCTTCGCTCCTAGTTTGGCCCAGTGTATGGCCCCAAAATGGCGACAAAGTTCTACAAAGTTCTAGGCGTTTTTTTTTTGGTGTGATTGAACTTTTTTTTATATCCAACTTCTGAATTGAATTCGGATCGAACTTTGATGGATCTTTTTGCCGAAAGTTTATCTTTGAGTGTGATTATCTCAGCCGATTTCTCAGCCGATAATACGTATTCCTCTGTGTCGGGTTTGTTTACATTTGGTCCGACTTTGGAGTTCCATGGTAACCTAAAACTGATGAACCAATCAGAGAGCGGCACAGAAATGACAATACTCTTCCGCATACAGGTACAACCATGCTCCTTTTGGCTCAATTGATTTTCTCGTGAAATTTTCATCCAAAGCACCCCTTGAAATTGAAAATGTGACAAGATGAACATCAATATTTGCAGTTTTCGTCAAAAATTTCATGTCCAACCTCTGTGATTGATCGATCCACTGTGCGACGGTGGTGGCACTTGCACGTCACGGGTGTCCAGGTACCCAACGGTGTCATGTTGTTACAGCCCGCACGTAGGGTGAGCATTAAGTTATGTCGCATGCGTCGTGCGTCGCGTCTCGACAAATGAACCGTTTAGCCCATTATTGCCATGCTTACGTCATGGATCCCAGTCCAAGGTCTTTAATTTAGAGACGCTCTTATATGTCAGACGGAGCACACTGCCGAGCTACGGAAAAACGCCGTATGAACATCCGAGAGTTGCCAAATTTTCTTCGATAAAATGTTACTTTGAAAAGAAGTTATGCATATATTCTCTTGAAATTTTCAGACATTTTAGATTAAACCGCGAACAATATTTTCCGAAAAATTGGAATAAAAATATTCATAAATTTTCCATTAAATTCGTATTTAATAAATGAAGCTTGGCACTGTCTGATGGCTTATACGACGTTCTTCCATAGCACGGCAAGCACAGGTGTCACAGAAATGATGATGATTCAAGGGCAGGAGGAATCGGGGTCGGAGCGAGAGGCTGTGATGTGTGTGAGAGACCGTGTGGTCTACATTTTGCAATAAAGGGCTACTTTTCGTGAATCGACTATATAAGCACCTATCTGCATCGAAAAACATAAGTCATACACGTTGTTTCGAAAATGAGCCAGAAATGGAGTTTCCCGATTGTAACGAGCAGTGTTGGAGAAAGAGGAGATGTCTTTCTCGTTCTTTTATAACTATAGGGTGTGATGACGTCAGGCAAAACAACCCTTGAGCTGGGGAAAAATGAGCTTAAATAAATTAGATCAAAGGAGCTATGTAGTAAGTGAATCCTATACACATAGCTGTATGCTTTTGATCATGTTCGCATAGGTTTTTATACCATACATGTACGCCAAAATAAAATGATAATATTTTGGGTACACCACTGCTTTGAATGGTTAATTTTGTATCATTTGGCGTAATGAACACACACAAATTTTAAAAAAATTGATACTTTGAGAGAATTTTAAGGGTTAAAAACCGATGTATCCCAAATTGGAGAGAAACGCAGATTCGAGTTTGGCGGCGTAGTCAGATTTAGAAACATTTCATTTCAAACGCGTATAGCATCACTGATAATGCATATTGAGGCTTGAAATTTTGACTGATCGTTCTTAAGCGTATTGGATTGGATTTCATGTCCATCGGACTAAAATTAACATGTATTCACAGCCTCAATACTTTCTGAGTAGCTAGGGCAATACACTTTATGGAAGCTACTTGATTTTACGTGGAATAATTCCATGACCATTATGGCCAACTGAACTGAACGAAAAGGGAGTCACGCCATGAGATGGTTTACTTTTCTATACCTGCGTTTAAGTCTCCATGCTTCCCTGTGTGTTTCTCAATTCATTAATGCATTTTGCTCTAAAATTGATGTTGCGGAGACGTTTAAATACTTTCGTCGCTCTTTCGCAACCTATTAAACTAAAAATAGTTTAAGATTTTAACGTAAATTAATCATTACAACCGACCGGTTTCAGTAAGAAGATATGAGAAATATTGGATGCTGCAAACCTGCGGCTGCAGTCCAAGGCAAGACATACATTTAAACACAATTAAGTGAGATCATTAACACACAATTGGCGAGTCTCGACCAAAAGCTGAAATCGGTAAGTTGGAATTTTTTAACCAACGTGCGTTAAAAATCAGCATAAAGCTGAAAATCTGAAATCAGAAGCAAAAAGCTCACGAACGAGCACAATTTTCCCTCAAAGAGATACGCTGATTGGTGCAACACTAGTAACGATTTGAGCTTTTAAGCTTTATGCTGATTTTTAACGCATGTTGGCTAAAAAATTCCAACTTACTGTCTTACGACCCGTGCGTCCACCGCACACTGGAAAAAAAAACACATTGGGTCTAGAGTCCAGACTCTTGAAAACATTGACAAGAAAAAATACTCTTGATTCAATCGGATTTTTCCTTGAATCAAAACGAAATCCGCTTAAATTTAGAGGCTTGGTTCCAGATTTAAGCTAGATTCTGATTGAATCAAAAGTACTTTTTCTTGTCGATGTTTTTAAGAGTCTGGACTCTAGATCCAATGTGTTTTTTTTCCAGTGCAATCAGTTTGTGGAGAAGCTGAAATCTCTAGAAAATGATTCTTGGTCCAGTAGCCGCGACACAACCGTCATTCATTCCGTCGCTCCAGATTGAATCGCACGACAAGATTTTACAAATCGCATGTCGAATTCAGAATACACGAATATCAGCCGATAACTTTCTATGAATGCAGTTTTTTATGACCCGTTTCGAGCGCGAGGAGATGCAGGCGGCATTCGATCATGAAAATCAATTTCTGGCCGGGGAGCCGGGACATTTGGACGTATTTCTGCCAAACGGAACTATGTGCATTAAGACATGAGCCCTGGGACCCATAAGAATATATGCATAACAGGGCTCACGCCATAATGCACTTAGTTCCGTTTGGCAGAAATACGTCCATTTTTGCCACGGCCGATGGTCACGTGGCCCGAATGCACGGCGCGCATGCGCACCGGCCGGGGCTGCGCGGTCCGTCCATTGTAGTTACTTGCACCACGCCGCGCCGCGCTGCGAACGGACAACGGCCGCTGTGCGCCTGCGCGGCGCGGCCTATTGTCCCGCCGATGCATGAGCAGTCAATTGTAACGCTGTCAGGACCAGAACCCCGGATCATGCGCCGGGGAGGAAGGACCGTGAACTTGAGTGTGCCGTGCGAAATCTCCGGTATGCACTCCGCTCCGCCGTCAAAGCTCCCAATTGACAACCTCTTTATGCGCGATTCCGAAGAATGGGTCGTTAGCACGAAATATTTTACGGGGCTCCACGATTCACTCCCCGCCGGCCCTGGTTGTACGCGCTCGTCGGGCGTTGAACAACCTCCTGCCCTCCTGAGGAGTCGAGTTCTTAATCGCTCACCGAACTTCCTGCTTCGGTTATCTGATTTCCCGTGAAAATCAGCGCGAGCCGCGCTTCAATGGAACACTAGACAAGGTACGAATTTCAGCACTCTGATACATGTTTCTTGACCAAAATTTCACGTAAAACACGATGCGCACAACAAAAATTACCGAAATCAACTCCTTACAAAGATATTGAATGATTCCTGATGCGGGAATTCAAACCACCCGCTCATTAAAACTCAATGCTCTACGTGATTCACGTCGCGCGCTAAACATTATCATGACAGTCTCTGCGATATAAAAATCTGGCAACCTCAGTCTTGACGCTTTGGCTCAGCTATAGCAAATTTCTTATAGTTTGAACAACACATGGTGGGAAGTGAACATAGCTCGATTGAGAAGCGTACTGAAACCGTTGTACTGCGCGATTTGACTCACGTAGAGCTTGGAGTTTCTTGTGAGCGGGCAGTTCAAATTCCTCGTAACCAATGTGAAATAAAAACATTAATATCTTCGTTAGGAGCTGGTTACAGTAATTTTCGTTGTGCGAATCGTGTTTTACGTAAAATTCTGGTTAGGAAACTTGTATCAGATTGCTTAAACTCTTACCTTGTCTAGTGGTCCATTCAAGGGCTGAAAAAGTGGCTGACCATGCTCTAAAGGGCATCGCACAGTGGATCGAGTCAGTGAGAGGAGTCGGGCATGATTGAAAAACATTGAAGGAGTGTATAACTAATATGAAATATTGAGGGTTTAAACATATTTTTATTGGTTTTCTCGCACAATTTCCTCAAGGGAACACCCCTAAAAATTAAAATTTTGACGAGATAAACGTAAAATCCCTGGTAAAAATTGGCAGTAGAATCTGTGTTCCAAAATACCATAGACCTATGGCCGGTTGTAAGATTTCCTATAGCTTTCATAGCCGGCTACACAATTTCTTATAGCCTTTTATAGCCGATGGCGATTAAGCAACAGCCAGGCGATAAAGTGTATGCTAAACGTTACTAATTACGGATGCTAGGACTTAAGGAGTTTTTTGACTACTGCTCTCTTTTTGGGCCGTAGTATCTTGCTTTATTTTGCGAGGAAAGCTCCGTACTTTTGATGGATGCCTGCCGTTCCTAATATATTAGAGCGCCTTCAGTTTCGTATGATGCTGTGCAATACCTCTGGTGTGAAATAGTTGCTTCAAGCGCCGTGGGCCGTGGCACGCTGCGGCGCGGCAGGCGGGCAGCCAGCGCGGAACGCGCATTGGCGCCTACAAACCTAACAGGGATACTTCACGCGTTGCGCAATGCGTGAAGTATCCCTGTTAGGTTTGTAGGCGCCAGTGCGTCGCCGCTCCGCTTTGTGTTAGGCTCTAATATTTAATCTGGCGGAGTCAGCGTTATTCAACTCATGATTTTGAAATGTTTGCACATCCTGTATGGATTATTCTCATTTTAATTGATGAAAAAAAATATGTATTAAAGGAAAATATAATGTGTGTTTTGTAAATATTAAGGTGGTTCCGTATCAAACTTAATGAATTCCAAAGCACACGAATTTCTACACAATTTCTTATAGCCTTTTATAATCGATGGCGAAGAAGCAACAGCCAGGCGAAAAGTGTAAAGCCCGGCGATAGGAACTATAGCCGGCTGCATAATTTTTCATCGCTTCGTATAGCCGGCCGTATGATTTTCTCCGCATTCTACAGCCAGCTATATAATTTTCTGTAGCCTTCTTTAGTCGGCTATAAGAATTCCTATAGCATTTTGAAACGCAGATCTTATCGCCAATTTTTACCAGGGCCACGCGAAATAAGTTTGCACACTTCTAAATGCGACAGAAGGTCCACCATCTTGATTCTTCCATTTACTTTTCATGTAAAAAAGACGTCAGACGATGTTTTGTTGAAGTTTATAAGTGCGTAAACTTATTTGGCGTGGGCTCCAACCGTCAAAAGTTGACAACAGCCCCTCACCTATCCTATCCCAAACCGGCGCAATTTTTCCATTAATTTGGCAACATCCAAAGACTCATACAGCACTTTTCCATGGCCCGGCAGTACCAGAGTGGGAAAGATCTGCGTGCTCCTGTTAAAAGCTTACCTGTGGGATGTAGGCGACTACGAAATCAGGCGCCTTCCCTCATTCCGGGGAGTTCCCGTGGGCTGTGAAGTGTGAACAGTCGGAGGAACTAATTATTACAGCAGGAGGCGAGACTCTGCAATCCTCTTCGCTCATCCCAAACAGTGAGTCATTGCCCGGTGACCCAGAAACGCCACGAAAAGTTTCGTCCACCCACTAAAACACACATCCAACGACCGTCGGAGTTAATTAGGCTCCGTTCCCAAAACTTACTTCACCACCAGCATCGCCTCGAATCGTAATTGTGTGGCGTGTGGGTCTCAGACTCGGAACGGAAGCCGTTTTGCATAAACCCTTGCACTCTTAAGTCGCGCAACTCCGCTCTCATGTTGCCGCTTTTTACTCACGTCTTACGTGTTAATTGTAATGCAAGCTCTGTGACTTCCTGAATGTGCATCTCTTATCTTACCTTAGAGGGAGGCTGATAAGATAACCATTTAGGTACCCTCCCCTCTCGAAAAAATGAAAACATCTTTCGATTAGCATTTTTGATAATTTGCGCATTTGCCCACGCATTTTGCAATTCGGAACTATAATTTCTAGCTCGTTTGTAAAAACACTTACGTGCATAGTGAAACTAATGGTTCATACGTTGTTTCTCACCTGAGACAGAGATTCTAGTTCCGAATTGCAAAATGAAGTCGAATTAGCTCTTGCACTTAAAATCCCTGGTAAAAATTGGCAGTAGAATCTGTGTTCCAAAATACCATAGACCTACAGCCAACTGTAGAGATTTCCAATAGCTTCTATAGCCGGCTACACAATTTCTTATAGCCTTTTATAGCCGATGGCGATTAAGCATCAGCCAGGCGATAAAGTGTATGCTAAACGATACTAATTACGGATGCTAGGACTTAGTGAGTTTTTGGACTACTGCTCTCTTTTTGGGCCGTAGTATCTGGATTTGTTTTGCGAGGAAAGCTCCGTTCTTTTGATGGATGCTTGCCATTCCTAATATATTAGAGCGCCTTCAGTTTCGTATGATACTGTGCAATACCTCTGATGTGAAAAAGTTGCTTCAAGCGCCGTGGGCCGTGGCACGCTGCGGCGCGGCAGGCGGGCAGCCAGCGCAAAACGCGCATTGGCGCCTACAAACCTAACAGGGATACTTCACGCATTGCGCAATGCGTGAAGTATCCCTGTTAGGTTTGTAGGCGCCAGTGCGTCGCCGCTCCGCTTTGTGTTAGGCTCTAATATTTAATCTGGCGGAGTCAGCGTTATTCAACTCATGATTTTGAAATGTTTGCACATCCTGTATGGATTATTCTCATTTTAATTGATGAAAAAAAATATGTGTTAAAGGAAAATATAATGTGTGTTTTATAAATATTAAGGTGGTTCCGTATCAAACTTAATGAATTCCAAAGCACACGAATTTCTACACAATTTCTTATAGCCTTTTATAATCGATGGCGAAAAAGCAACAGCCAGGCGATAAAGTGTAAAGCCCGGCGATAGGAACTATAGCCCGGCTCTATAATTTTTCATCGCTTCGCCGTATGATTTTCTCCGCATTCTGCAGCCAGCTATATGATTTTCTGTAGCCTCCTTTGGCCGGCTATAAGAATTCCTATAGGATTTTGAAACGTAGCTCTTATCGCCAATTTTTACCAGGGATGTTGTGAATGAAAAGTGGCTTATTTTACTCGTTCCACTGATTGTTTTTTCAACTGCAAGTACCAAATTTACATTTCTCTGGTCTGGTCCAATACTTTCAAGAACTTAGTGTCCCAAAATGTTCGGTATATAAGCACTTCATCCATACTTTAGTATTAATGAGTCAATTTTTTGGGTCACACGATATCCCTTTTCCTACGGACGGTCAAATTTTGATTTGATTTGTTTTTAAAAATTAAATCAAGTCAACAGAGAAACGGGGATAAGGTTGAGTATCTGGCAAGAAAGGAGAATTCTATATACCCTCTCCCTCCTTGTGACACTCAGACTCCGAATAATAAATGCACCAGTGGCGAGGTGTGAATGATCGATTATCGATATTTCTTCATCTGAATCTATGACAAATAATAATCGATTATTAAGGTGCTCGTTGCAAACATCCTGTTTATCGATCCTTTTCTGTAAGTTTGAATGGCAGATCAATCGATGTATCGCAAAGCACGCCACGACACTGAAATGCTCGTATCAGGCGTGAGTTAAAGGGATCGAATGCAAGACATTTCCGTTGAACTAATTTCTTTCGCTCAAGCTCCTGAGTTCTTACAATAAATTCAAGCTCCCGTATCAAGTATCACATTCACATTCCCTTCCATGTGAATTTGCCCCATTTTAAAATTATATATCCGACGTACGTTTTCTGGAATCGGTATTCACATTTGGACGTATTTCTGCCAAATGGAACTATGTGCATTAAGACATGAGCCTTAAGACCCATAAGAATATATGCATAACATGGCTCACATCATAATGCACATAGTTCCGTTTGGCAGAAATGCGTCCATTTAATCCAAGGCCAACGTCATAGATTGCTATTGTTTCAAAAGTTCAACGTTGTTTAATGCGACATGCAGCATACTTTACGGACAATCGACCTGCGACATAGTACGTGAATCAACTGCGGCTGAAATAATGTGTAATGCTCCGTGCCATCAGGCTCCTCCAAGTCCTCGTGTCATGTTTCTATTGAGAAAACATTCGAAACATTAAGGCATGCAAGATCAGATCTAAAAATATTCACATTACACGGCCACGATTTATTTTAACTTTCCGTTTCTCGGATTACTGGAAAAAAAATCGATACACATCAGCTGGCTAGTGATTTCTGAGCTCTACTGTAACGTCAAGTCCACATAAAAAATGTGAACGTCTGCGGCGCTGCAAATCGCTCCGTCTTTTTTTTAGAAAATGCAGCAAATGGTTGAAAAATGCTCAAATTTTCTTCTACTTATGGGCAGATTGATTCTTTTTGCGTGCTTCTAATTTATGAAATGAAACAAAGATACCTATGGATACTCTTACTGTGTGTTAACGGTGAAACCACAAAAATACAAATCTCGAGTGCGATTTTTAAAATTACCGTTCCGCTTTCTCTTCATTTTATTCAGAGAAAATTAGTAGACATTTTCGACAATGAAACTATGTGTAGAGTTAGGAAGAATCACACGCAATTTTATCATTTAATCACGATTATCTTTATTCTTCAACAATGTTTATAATAGCAAATCTGAAACATCGGAAACACAGATGAGTGGTTTGATAGTTTCACCATCAATACGTTAGTCATAATTTTGGTTGTTTTTTTATTAAAAAAAAAAAAAAAAACAATGCGTGGGAAATTTTTAATCGTTGCAATGTAAATACGCGTTTTCCAACTTCAGCCATGTATCTTTTCCCCTTCAGTTGTTCAGGTATACAACCCGCTTTCCTAGAAGTCGAAATAGTGGTGCCCCCATTACTTTCCGCAACTGCCTGCCCATCAATCTCTCGGGGCTTGGGTCTTTTTACCATGATAGAGTCAGGCTCAGTTCTATAGGTGGTTATATTATTAGAGAGCCTGATTCCAATGACGACAATAATAGATCAGCTTTAGTCTGTGATCAGGCAGTGGGAAAGAAATGTGGATTATTTTGAAAATTGTTCTAAAATGTCATTCGACTGTCATCAAAATTTCATGAATTTCAAATGGTTAAAAATTGAGAATGAATGTAAATTATGTTATTTTTCGATTAAGTTACCAGAATTCTAATGAGAAAAAATTGTGTTTTTTCAGGTCTTCGAATTACAACAGCGTAACAGGCGAGTGCTGTTTGAACGACGTTGATCGCTTCACGCTACCGGGACCTCACAATGCCGACACGGAGCCCAACAAACAAGTTGAATACCTCGAATCAAACTGCGTCAACGAGCCTATCAAAATGTGCGATTTCACTGAGATCAGTGGCAAAATTCTGAAAACCGTTGACGTCGTCTACCAGGATGTGGAAAGTCTCCACGTTTGCCAAAATTTGTGCCTGCAGTCAAAAGACTTTCGGTTTGTATTTAAATGATCATTTGAACTACATTTTGCAATTGAGAACTATAATTTCTGCCTCGTCTATAAAAACACCTATGTTCATAGGGAAACTATTAGTACATACGTTGTTTCTAAACTGAGCCGGTAATTATAGTCTCTAATTGCAAAATATAGTCCATTTCAACCTCCAAAAATCACACAGCATTCACAAAGCATAATTTCAAAAAATGGAAAAAATGTTGATTCGCAGTATATTAATATTTCCACTTAGAATTTTGAAATAAAATTGTCACCGTATGCCTTTATGTTAAGAGAATATCAGATTAAGATCGACGTAGGAATTCCATCCGTAGGTGGTTGCGGAGAGGATTCTTGTGGGTTTTCCGGAACCCGCGAGCCGAAATGAAAAGCTGTTACCAAAATATCGATAAGATAGTTTTATTCGTAGACTTTTGTGCAGGAAAAACGAACGAATATAATTCGATTACCTCTTCGCATAAAACTTTAAAACACTCTAAAGTAAAACACTAAAATAAGGGTGAAATATCCGGTTTAAACTCAACTTTTGAACAGCATCAATCGGAAAAGATAAATGCAACGTTGACTCAGTTTTGCGAAGTTTAGAAAATGCTCTCGGGGTTGTTTGGGAAACAAATTGTTCAAATTGGTAATAAGAGTTTTTTATTTTAGTAATATCGCAATTCAAACTTCCAGAATAGCTCTTTGTCAAACTGCTCCTCAACTTTTTTAAAATGAGACAAGATTTATTTCTGCTAATTGCTTCATTCTACGTTTATAATAATCTTAAAATAATTTCTTTGGGATAATGAAATCTCAAAATTTACCTCGGGAGGTCCCACCCGCAATAAGGATCTACACTGTCTCTAGCTCACATGCAAAATCACCTCTTCCATCATCTGCATAGACATGCCATAGGCACATATTATGTCGCTTCTAAATTGAGCAAGGGATTAAGGTTCCCTTTTCGTAAAGTGTGGGCCAAATGGACTCCTGTCCTGTAGCCACTGATTGAGATACCAATTGCTCACGGCCGGCCGCCGGCAAATCCAACAATCGGCCAACCGCGTGGCTGAGCCGTGACAACAATAACTCGCCTTCAATTTCGAATAATACAATTTTTCATGCATAATCGCAATTCGTTCAGCACGGCACTCTGCCGAAGCTTCAAACCGTTGTAAGTCGCCTGTGAAGGAGCCATGTCAGCATTTATTGAATATGAACACCAAAAGTCTTGGACAAAAAAATAAAATAAAGGAGACGACAGAGGAGAGGGAAAATAAAAAAGTGGAAAAAGAGAAGGGAAAAGAAAAAACAGAGAAAAGAATGAAGAGAAAATCAAGCAAAGAAACAAGACAAATAGAAGAAAGAACAAATAAGGTAGAAACGAAGAGGAAAGAAAAAAATAATCGTTGGTTTTACGATACTTATAGTTTTTTCAGGTCAGTCTTTCCCACTTTTCTCGTCATAATTACCATATTATCATGTTAAAAAAAAATTTCAGTGACAGTGCCCCATTGTTACCGGTACTGAAATAATATTGCGGCCATAAAAATGAAATTTCAATTTGGAGCAGGAAAAGTAGGTTGTACCTGGAATCCTTTAAAAGCAATGTGAGAACAATTATACTATTTTCTGCACAGCTGTTAGTACTGGGTCTTTGAAATGTTCGTTTCTTGTGACCCTAAAAGGGAAATTGTAACTAGAAACAGAAAAGTAGGTTGTAAGTACCTAGAATCCTTTGCAAGCAATGTGATGGCAACAATGCTTTTTATTTAAAGCTGTTGGTTCTTGGATCTTTGACATTTTCGTCTCTGCACAAATACTCTTTGCTACGGATCATTCGAAACCACTAATGCCGAATTATTCACGTCTGTTGATAGGTGTCACACGGTAGACTATGGAGACACCGGCGGTAACATATGCCGGCTGTCACATCACACGACGTCGAGCCTGCAACACATCGACGAACCGTATCTGGAGATGGCCAAGTCGACGACGTACCAACTCACGGCCTGCTACAACATTTCGGTCGACTGTCGCGGGGCCGACATGGTGGCCCGAGTCCACACCAACAAGATGTTCAGCGGGAAAGTCTACGCCAAGTCCAGGCCCAACTCCTGCGTCATGGACGTCGATAACAGCCTCGACTTCGAGCTCCACCTCGGCTACCATGATCTCAACTGTGACGTCAAACAGGACGCGCCTGGCAAATTCACCACTGATATTATCATTCAGGTAAGTTGCCTCAGGATCATACCGCTGGGATTAAAGCATAGGCAGTACTGGCACCTCGAAGCGGCCCGGAAAATTGCCGACAGACCAGCCCATCGCGGTGCTGCGGTGGTCCCCCCCCCCCCCCCCCCATAGAGGAAAAAAAGGAGGTGTTTGCATTTCGGGCATCTTGGAATTTTTTGATGACTTGATGACGTAGGTGGGTACAGCGACGTTTTTTATCCTGTCGATTTTCTTGGAAATGATGTAATTTAAGGAAAAAAGTCATTCTATAAAAAGTGCTTGAAATTATATAATGAGTTGATTTAAGTAAAAAAATCGGACATTATGGTCCGTTTTTCATATTTAGCTAAACGTCGCTGTACCCACCTACGTAATCAAGTCATCAAAAAATTCCAAGATGCCCGAAATGCAAACACCTCCTTTTTTTTCTCTATGCCCCCCCCCCCCATAATTTTTCGACATTCGCCATAGACGTGCCTTGGTCATTTTGCGAAAATTGCCGAAGTTAGGATAGATTGGGAGAGTTCATTTTTGTGTGAATATGATACCGAGAATATCTTTCTGGGAATTTTGCCCCATTCGTGGTATAGAAAAGTGTCCACTTCCTCAACCTGGAAGTTAGCAAAGTTCGGCGTTTTTCGGACGATAGAATATAACATCATTCCATCTGCGATAATTTTCTCCCTTAGATTATGTTTTTACCGGAAAACATATAGGTGTGCAAAATCTCTATAATCCTGTGATCCTAATGTTGCGAGCTCGCGGTGTGCACTATCCGGAAGAAAATACGACTTTTCAACGACTTAAGCGCGCACCGTGGTATACGCGCAATGCTTGAAGTATCCTGCAGCCTTGTAAGGCGCTACTACGGGTCGGGCGCGCGCCGTGCTGTACGCGCAATGCATGAAGTATCCTGCGGTCTTGTAAGGCGCCACTATGCGTTCCGTGCCGGCCGGCGGCCGCGTGCACGCTATCCCTGCGCCGGCCGCACTGTGTTTGACGTGATTATTCGAGCTTGCAGTGACAGCGGTTTCAACTTATGATTTTGAAGTTTTTGCACAGTTTGTTGGAATTATTGTCATTTCAAATGATAAAGCATTACATAAAATCCCACTACTTAATTAACATCGATATGAGCTTTCAATATTTCTTCATTTTGTTCTATTCCTCTCATTGACTCGAGTTTTCTAGGGACATACTTCGACCGCGTTTAGCAGAAAGGAACCAAGCCACATCACCCATTGCCAAATTTAACTAGGAAATTTATATTTTTACAAGAGAACGTTTTATGCTGTTTTTTTTTTTTTTTTTTTTTTTTTTTTTTTTTTTTAACTGTTAAGGAATTTGCTTCGCACTATGCAGAGCAGAATTCACAGTTTGCACAAAAATTCGCACAATCGTTTTCATGTAGACAATTAAAATGCCCCATTAAATTTGGGAGTAGCTGCTGTGACTTGGTTCCTGCCTGCTTAACGCGGTCCACTTACGATTTGAACGATAAATGGCGACAATGGAGAATTTACATGCAAATTTTTATTGATTCATCTGAAAGTGCTTAACGTGCTGATTTCACAGTATTTTTAGAATTTTTTTCTGATATGGGAAATAGTATAAAAATAGATTTAAAAGTGAGAAAATGCACCGCAGATGACGTCCATCTGGCGGCATTTCCCATTTGATCACACGTATTTTAGAGGCCCGGTTACACGCTCAAATTTCCGTCAAATTCCGATCAAAATGATGACCAAGATGTCGGTCGAGAGTTATCTAGATTGATGAGTAAAATCAATTAAAACAGCGTGTCGATTGAAATAAGCATGAAATAAGCACGGTTGTGTGGAAATCAGATGAAGGATGAGCCCCACAGCTCCATCATCTACCATCAAATTTTTGCAGGCCGCAGAAATTTGATGGTAGATGGCGCGCACCAGTCACCATTTGATCGAAAATTGATGGAAATTTGAGCGTGTAACCAGCACATACCAGATTAGATCATTTTGTCCTATCTTCTCCAATAATCGTTCAATTCATGAACCAAGGGTATCTTCGTGTTAAGTCCACTCAGTAGTTTCCTTTTAAACACGAAATTCATCAAATTTTAGACACCTGCAAATGGGTCACTAAACCTTGTTTATTTTATTGAATATTCTGAAAGTTCTATGTGAGTAGATAACGTGGTGATTTTTCCGCATTTTTACGGAGCCGAAATCGCGGAGAAAACCGCTTTTGAAAAATCTAAAAACTGCAAGACATTTCAAACGCACCCGAATGGCGGGAAACTGACGGTGTTGATGTACTGCGGTAGTCATATCGCAGTCTCCTCTCATTTTCCTCTGATGTTTGTTAAAATAAAACGTAATTCAATGTGGAATTGTTGCTTGTTTATTACAGCTAACATATGAATGAGATTCGAGTTTTGAATTCAAAATATATAATTTCGACTTTAGTATTGTTCTCATATACGAAGAGTAGATAGACATTTGACTGACGTCGTGGAAACCCGTGCCCGCTTCTGATTGGTGCCGGATGACATCATTCGGTGCGGCGCGAAACCGGGGCGTTTTAAATTTGCGTATAAGTTGAGCGATTTGAACTGCGCATTTCTTGGTTATTGAGTTACTTGTTCGCGTTTTTAATGTGCGCATCGTGTTCTATGCGTCATTTTCCTTCAGAAAACTATATTCGCAAGTCAAAATTCGTTCATGGTTTAGTGACCCATTCTCTAAAAAAACAAATAAAAAAACTTGTTTTTTTTTTTGTTTCAGCACCACGACCAAATAGTGACGGGTCAAGACGTGGGGCTCTCGGTCCGGTGCTCGTACAACCTCCAAAACCGGAGCGTGGGCCACGGGATGGAGTTAGCAGTGGCCGGAGAACCAGAGCCGGCGCACAGCGAGGAGGCGGCCTTCGTCATCTCCCCAACAGTGACGATGCGCATCACCGACCGGAAAGGGGACGACATCTACACGGCCCAGGTCGGCGACGCGCTGAGCCTCCGCTTCCACATCCTCGACGACAACTCCCCGTACCAGATCTTCGTGCGGGAGCTCATCGCCCTCGACGGCGTCGACTCCAGCGAGATCCTCCTCATCGACTCCATGGGCTGCCCGACGGACCCGACCATCATGGGCCCCATCGTCACCGTCGAGACCACCAACGGGGCCCAGATCCTCGAGGCCCCCTTCGACGCCTTCAAGTTCCCCACCTCGGACGTCGTCCAGTTCAAGGCCTTGGTCACCCCGTGTCTCCCCAAGTGCGAGCCGGTCGTCTGCCACGTCGAGGACTACTACGGCATCGCCCGGAAGGTCGATTCCTTCGGGCGCCGTCGAAGAAGTATCGACAGGAAGCTCTTGGAGAAGAGTCGACGCCGCCGGAGCATGGACCCGGAGATCCCGCTGGAGAAGGACGAGATCGTCTACCAGAGCATCCGCATCGAGGATAAGTTCAAGTTCGATAAGCCCTCCTGGAAACAACAACAACATCAACCGGATAGCGTCCAGTTTTCCGGCTCGGGCTCGGGTGCGTTGCCCGACTCGTCGTGCATGAACATGACGGGCGTCGCCGTGGCTGCGGTCCTCCTCGTCTCCACGCAGATCTGCTTCGTCATGTTCTGCATACTGCTCTGGCACAAACGAAAGTCGCCGGCCAAGGAGGATAAATTGGAGCCCGTCACCGGTGATTCCGTTTCCTTCCCGTGGAATCAGTTCTACAGGATATCTTAACACGCGCTAACGGTCTCCCCAGAGCGCAAGCACCGTGAATCGTAGTACTCGCAGGCAGAGACGTGGCGTGCTTTGCGATATATCGATTGATCTGCCATTTAAACCTATTGAAAAGGATCGATAAACAGGGTGTTCGCGACGAACACCTGAATAATTGAGTTTTTCCCATATCTTCAAATGGAAAATATCGATAATTGATCATTCACGCCTCGCCACTACTCGCAGGTTGAGAGATGAGGACTCCGACCCAAGAAAAATTATTTTACGGAACCAACACGACCGAAGTTGCAATAATCGCGACGCGTTGCGACTCCATCGGTAAATTATTGCAATTATGTCGACCATTCCAAGTAGCAGTGATCGAGATAAATAGCGATTTTATTGGTTGGGTATCGCGATTACATCGGTGGCAATATATCGAGATATTATCGCAATAAAAATTGCGATATATGACGATTGAATCGCTACACATCGCAATTTTTGGTTTGATAAAATCGTGATCAATTTTCGTCGATAAAATCGAGATTGAATCGCCATTTGTCGCGATTTTTATTTCGAAAATATTGTGATAAATTGTCGGGCGATAAAAGCGCGATACCGAGGATACTCGCTCAGATGTTGATGATCCTGGCGATTTTGATGGTATTATACCGATATGAAAATCGCAAATTTATCGCGAAAAATTGTAAGTTGGAATATAAATTGTTGCGGGAAAAAAGTAGCGATGAAGTAGGTAAAATCGCAATTTTTTTTTTAAGGATATCGCAACTTTTCCTCGGAAAATTCTACTTGGGAATGGTGCCGAGGCATGATACCAAGTGACTTTCGTTGAGTAACCTTAATCTTCACCTGATATTGACTGATCACTAATGTATTGAACAATGGATTTGACGAATAGTTGTTCAGCGCATCAGTCATCATCAGGTGGAGATGAATATCGTTGCCCTTGCGGGAAGGCTGAGTTCCTGAGGTGGATTTTGCCTTGCTATAGTACATTTCCTGAATTGGTAATGCGTGATGTTCAAAATATTTTGTTATACTAGTAGTGATCATCAAGCAACCCCACTTCGTACTATGAATTCAGGGCACCGATGCCAAAATCTTTCGGATTCCTACAGGTGTTCCTTCGTTTTTGTTTTTTATTCTAAAAAAAAAATAATAATTAATAATCCAGTATAACTTTAAAAACTCACATAAAAATTGAATGTTTAAAAGGATAGTATTGTTCAAAGTCAGAGTACCTGTAATTCAAAGTATATTTAAGTGGAATAGTAATTGAAAGTATATTGAGTTTCAAAAAACTGGACAAAGAGTGGAAACATCCGGAAAAAAACTAAGAAAATATTAGTATGAGCCTAGAAAAGGAACTGAAACACAAAAGATTTTGTCTAAAGCGGCAGCACTATGTGTTTAGATTACCCTTAGCTCTGACATCATAAAAGATACTTAGTCCTTTTACGGGACGCGAAATAAGTTTAATTGATCATGTTTTATGTATTGTCTATATTGTAGTTGTTTTCTTTTCTTTTTTCAGTAAAAGCAAGTCATTTTTTGTTCGAAATGAATTGCATCAGCATAAAAGTCAAGCTACAACTTTGAATTTCCCTACACGAACAAATAGGAAAAAATTAAACATAACTATAACATAATATTCCATTACCTTATTTTATTCTTTTTGGTGCATTTATATTGATTTAGATTTAATTGAAAACCAGCCTGTTCATAAAACCTAAAAATAAGTGATTTTTATCATGTATACCAAAGATTTTACCATCATAAACTCAATATGTGGAAGGATTATTCCTAGTTTCGACTTCAAACTTTGAGACGGACTATACCAGGTTCGTATTAATTTACAGTGCCTTTTTTAGTTCAAAGGCTCCCCAACAAACGTTACTAATCTATTCAAATTCGACTTTTCAATGAATTAAAGAGGTTGTCTACATGCCGAATGAAAGAAGGCATTCTTCGGAATCAGGCAAAAAATATTGGAAATCCATCTCCATAAATCCTGAGAAGAAGGCACATGAAGTGCTTCGATTTTCTCATTTCGGAGACTGGCGAAAAAACAACAGAGTCCCCATTAGTATGGCTTCATTACGTTACAGAAAGGATTATAAATTCGGCCGTAGATGTATGAGAACCTTGAAATCGAAGCACCTGTGAATGATAGCAAATATAAAGGTTTAATGGGTTGTAATAGAATATGAAGACCTACAGGAAGGTATTCAGGCCATGGACGATGACTTTTTGGAGAGAGCCTTTGAGCTGAATCGGTGCCCACTCCGTAAGAGAATTCTACGGTTCTCACACAGGGTATAGTAACATGAAAGAGAATATAGCAATGTCATCTGTGTTTGATCTTTCTTTTTAATGCAGAGAGTATGAAAATTATTTTTTGTCGAATGAGATACTTGCCTAAAAACCGTACCTTTGATATTAATTGTACGGTCTCCAAAACAATAGATCTTTATACCATTTCTTACCCTATGTATGAACAAAATATTAATGAGCTCTTGTTCCCTCTATCTGTCGTTTTTGCCTGAACAATTCTCAACGGACCTTATCACTTTTTTATCTCAAAGTTTTGAGGCACGAAACAGTTATTACCAGCAAGTTTCCTAAGAGGGACTGAGTTTCAAAAGAGAGACCAAAAATTTGCATGGATATTCATGAGACTGCGTGCATAGCGAAAATTATACGGAAACTACGTTGAAGATATTTTGTTTTTGCGTTGAATGTGTGATAAAGACGCCCAAAAAGCGAAACAAGTTAGTTGCTGTAGCTAATCCAGTCCCAATAGCTCTACAAATTCCCGTGTTTGGGAGAAATTCCGTGCAGTTTTAAAATCTGATCTTAGTTTTACATAAGTTTTGTACATAAGACGTAGGTGCATAAGTATACGTATAAGAATAACTTCGCCAATAAAGCCTTAAAAGTGCCTGTTGTAAATATGTAATGTCAATTTTTTGATGAATAAAACTTAAATGAATCGTGATGAGTCTTTTTTTTTTTTTTTTTTTTTTTTTTTTTTTCTAAGCAAATTATCCTTATTTGTCTGGACACTTTTCCTAGCTGAAATTGAGTCGTAGATATTTTTATTTTAAGGAGGCCTTTTTGTTTGCATTGTAAAATGCATAGTTAAAATGAAATGTTAAGGATCACGAATCAATCATGAATTCAGTTATTTTTATAATGTTGTTCTGGTCCTCTACTTTGTTAGATCTTCCTATGACCATCTTTAAAAGCCGTGGAAAATTTTCAGACGCCCTCGTAGCAATAACCTTAAAAAGACAATTTTCCAAGACTATTAAAAAAACTGATCGAAACCTTGCCTCTTCCGTGAAAAATCATCTCCGTCGCAAAAAGCTACAAGAAAACAGCTATCTCGACACTCATACTGATCTGGAATTATCTACATTGAATATCTGAGTGACGAATTTCACACTCTGTGTGGCATCACACATCACTCAGTTTTAAGTGGATCAGTGCTAGCAGTGAAAATAACCCAGACATTCATGATGTCATATTTTCTAGTATGTTCATTATCGCTCATGTTTGTAGTTCTGCTTTTACAGACTCATTAAGTACACTGAAAGATGCTGCTGTTCCTTATGAATGCATCAATCAGGAGATACGTGGATTTTGGTTGCATGCCATAAATTATGTGCCCTGCGCCCCTGATCATGACCTGCGTGAAATGTCTTGCCGTCTTGTAGTACCCAACCACTCGATCTTTTATTCGAAACTGGCACCTTTTAGCGTTGTAATACTCAGCAGCACCAGGCCAGCGCAGCGAACTGAAGAATGGACCACTAGACAAGGTACGAATTTAAGCATTCTGATACATGTTTCTTGACCAGGATTTCACGTAGAACACGATTCGCGCAACGAAAATTACTGAAACCAACTCCTATTGAAGATATTAACATTTTTATTTTACATTGGTTACGAAGAATTTGAACTACCCGCTCACAAGATACTGAAAGCTCTACTTGAGTCAAATCGCGCACCAAAACGGTTTCAGCGAGCCTCTCAATCGAGCAATGTTCATTTCTCACCATATGTTGTTCAAACTATAAGTAATTTGCTATAGCTGAGCCAAAGTGTCAAGATTGAGGTTGCCAGATTTTTATATCGTAGATACTGTCACGATAAACGTTTAGCGCGGATGTGTATCACGTAGAGCATTGAGTTTTCATGAGCGGGTGGTTTGAATTCACGCATCAAGAATCATTAAATATCTTCGTAAGGAGCTGATATCGGTAATTTTCGTTGTGTGGCACGTGTTCTACGTGAAATTTTGATTAAGAAACATGTATTAGAATGCTGAAATTCGTACCTTGTCTAGTGGTCCATTCTTCAAAGACGTGGTGCGGAAAGTTCATATCCTGTTGGTCAGTTAGGTACAGAATCCCTGTAACAGCAAAAATCATTCATTTGGCCGACAGTCAATATTTAAGCTTGCATACTTGGTAGAAATGCCTTGCATCCATTTCATTCGTTTCGACCCCCGACTGATACAGTGTATCAACTCTTCCAAGTGCTCGTGGGGAATCGTGTAGCGGACTTGCTCTAAATTTTGTCGATCTTGTCGGATAGCAACGAATGCCTCGATCATTCAAGATGATACATTTTTGCCAGCCCCTTTTCTCTATATTATATTATACTAAATAATATAAAATCATCTCGAAACGCTTCACAATTTAACAGGGGGCGGTTCCGCTACCCTCCCTTTACATCACCCCTCATTACTCATTGGGGGAACCAAGGGTAGCCTATTAAATTCTTTTGGTCTTTCTCCACCCGCACTTGCCCTTCCAACTTATTTCCGCTTTTTGCCGACCATTTACAGTTTCCCGACCAGTTCATGCCAGTATTTCTTCTGCGACATTGCGACACCTTCTTTTAAGCGATTCAATGCGTAAGCATAATCGCTTCTTCCGATCAATTCAATACTCTACTAGTTTGATCGAAGCAAAAATATCGCGATCCATCGCATGCCTCAAATGGCCCGTTTCTGTTGAAATACTTCTGGACGAAAAAACAGTTCAAATGAGCAATTTTCCAAAATCCGAGCTCATTTCAAGCGCATCTCATTTAACTTTTGGGTAGTTATTGATGAAGAAACAGTTTTATATAGATCATTTTTGATAGTGGTTCGATGTATAGTTTGGTTCAAAACAATAGATCATAACCTCAAACAAAACTTTTAGGATTTTCAGTCCGCGGAAAAGCTAAAAATGAGAAAATTCCTTTAACTATTTCATCTTGCGATGCCATTTAGTACTCATAAGAATCAAAAACCTATCAGAGAAACCCCGTTTCTTCAGATTACTCGATTGACTTTTGAGGCTATGTTTACATGTTGAACCAATCGATAACGATACGATCTCACCTATTCGATGCATCGAAAACAGAATACATAGAGTCGTAATGTAAGTGGGAGAGCTGGCGCCATGTTCTGCTCGACGAGTTCCGAGCCCGGTGTGCGCCGAGTTCGGGTCCCTTTTTCGATACATGTTCGATCCAAAATGGCGGTGTGGAATACGTGGTGATTCCTATCTTCTGTGTTTACATCGGATGGCCGGGTACCCGTGTATCGCAAACAATCGATTATGTATCGAAAAAGTGACCCGGCGTCACACAGGAGTCTCGGAATTCGGGACCTGGAAAATGCTTAAAAGTGGCGCCAGCTCACCCGCTTACATATACGACTCTATGTACTCTATGATCGAAAACGATCTATACGCGTTCAAAGTTTTATACGTCGATTAATCGATTACTCGATTGTGAGGTTATGAAAAATCTAAAAAGAACTCAGCTGATTAAAGACGTATTAATTGATGCTCTCACGGCATTCTCATATTTCAACTCGCCTTCGGTCGATTAAATTTAATAGATAAACTATTCGAGGGAACATTGAATCGCTTCCTTATCCAGCACCCGAGGGCCGGAGATTACAGCTTGTTATGTTTTGTGTGGTTTAGCTACATGTTCCTCTTTTATATCTACTTTCTTTTACTTGCGCACCTGATTCCGGTGATTTTTTCAGAGAGTTGTGAAGTCATCTTTATGAAATTGTTTTCTCTCTCATGGTGAAGTACAATTATTATTGACGCCCCTGGTAAAAATTGGCGATAAGAGCTGAGTTTCAAAATACCATAGGAATTCTTATAGCCGGCTAAAGAAGGCTACAGAAAATCATATAGCTGGCTGTAGAATGCGGAGAAAATCATACGGCGAGGCTATACGAAGCGATAAAAAATTATACAGGCGGGCTATAGTTCCTGTCGCCGGGCTTTAACACTTTATCGCCTGGCTGTTGCTTTTTTGCCATCGATTATAAAAGGCTATAAGAAATTGTGTAGAAATTCGTGTGCTTTGGTCATTAAGTTTGATACGGAACCACCTTAATATTTACAAAACACACATTATATTTTCCTTTAAAACATATTTTTTTTCATCAATTAAAATGAGAATAATCCATACAGGATGTGCAAACATTTCAAAATCATGAGTTGAATAACGCTGACTCCGCCAGATTAAATATTAGAGCCTAACACAAAGCGGAGCGGCGACGCACTGGCGCCTACAAACCTAACAGGGATACTTCACGCATTGCGCAACGCGTGAAGTATCCCTGTTAGGTTTGTAGGCGCCAATGCGCGTTCCGCGCTGGCTGCCCGCCTGCCGCGCCGCAGCGTGCCACGGCCCACGGCGCTTGAAGCAACTGTTTCACACCAGAGGTATTGCACAGCATCATACGAAACTGAAGGCGCTCTAATATATTAGGAATGGCAGGCATCCATCAAAAGTACGGAGCTTTCCTCGCAAAATAAATCAAGATACTACGGCCCAAAAAGAGAGCAGTAGTCCAAAAACTCACTAAGTTCTAGCATCCGTAATTAGTAACGTTTAGCGTACACTTTATCGTCTGGCTGTTGCTTAATCGCCATCGGCTATAAAAGGCTATAAGAAATTGTGTAGCCGGCTATAGAAGCTATTGGAAATCTTACAGCCAGCTGTAGGTCTATGGTATTTTGGAACACATATTCTACTGCCCATCTTTACCAGGTGCCTTCGATAATCATCACCTCATTGTTTGTGAATCACTCGTAATAAAAAAAAAGTTCTTTCTTATACCAGCACTGTCATCGCCCTTCAGTTTTAATATATCACGATGCGAAAATTCAACTACATTCCCGCCACAAAGATGTTTCAAAGTGGATCTTCAGCTTTCGCGCAACGCATTCCGGGTATGATCGATATATTCCAAATTTTAACGTGTGGGTGGATTATTTTCGGAAAATAAACATTTTAGTCAATAGATAATAATTCACCAAGGAATGTTCGTGCCGAAAATCATCTTCCGAGGTCCTAAAAAGAGTAAAAAATACTATTTCCAAGTAACCACCGAATTGGATACATCGAAATCGGTTGCAAAATGAAGACAGCACTTTTGACTTTATCTAAAGATTTTGGACAAAGATTTTCGACACGGCAATATTCCCTGATGATTGATCTACCGACTGAAGTTTCGATTTTCCCAAAATAACCCACCAATATAGTTTTTGAAATATATCGATTGTACCCAGAATGTGGTGCACAAAAGCCAAAAAGCCACCTTATGAAATAAATAACCCGTGTGAGCAATGGGACTGGAATCATGAAATCACCTAACTCACTATTGCAGGCCGCAGCTGGCAGTTCCGATGAGCTTGCTATGAAACATGGTACGCCCGGTAGATGAGCTATTAAGAAGGCTGAATAGATAAATCCAGTTTGCTAAGTTCAATACTTTTAAGTGGGATGTCTCAGATCGTACCTGAACTCAGAGAGTCGTTAGTGAGGAGACTTTCCATAGTGGATCTAGCCGATCGTGCAAGCTCAGGTCTCATGTGAGCTGCGATCGTCTTCCCGTCGTTGTAAGCACGGTGTCCCGCGTGCAGAGCCCTGCGGGTTTCAGGTAGGTTAAAAAAGTGTTCCTCTGTGCTATTCGGACTTCGACTGAATTCATCTCGCATAAATTCAGATCCGTGCTTGAACCCAGTGACGCTGATCAAGTCGGACCTTTCGGCTTCCTGTTCACTCTTGATAGCAGCGGAGTCATTGGCTCTGAAGAAAGCCGCTATTCTATCCTCTCGATCTGAAAATCTAGGAGAGATCTTGAAAATTAATGATTAGGTATAGATGACTCGAAATTCGAATCTCAAAACCGGTGTTCGAAACTCACCTTTGAGTTTTAGGAGCCATGTGGCGCATCAATAAGTTCGATTTTTGGGCGCCATTGAAGATTTTTTAGGGGCCAAATTGACTTTTTGCCTCTATGTTACGGCGCATTTAGTGAAAAGTTAGACGCAAGATGTCTCCGTAACAGAACTAGTAAGTAGCTGTAACTTGGGGAAGACAAAAGCACTAAGGATGAAATCGTGAAGAATAGAAAAAGCTTTCACTTGTAGTGCTGAAAATTTCGAATAATCACCTAATATGAGAATTCGTATTTTTAGGGGGTAATTTTTGGGGGCCACGCTGGCGCAGAACAATCATTTTTTAGGCGCCATGGCCGATTTTTAAGGCGCATTGGCGCGTTGGCGCCTGTGAGTTTCGAACACTGCTCAAAACTAATGATTGTTGAAATTTTATGTTCGTCGACCCCTCCTGTTAGCACCTCCAATCGCTTCCCGCCTCTTTTTCAAAATGAGGAAGCTTCCAGACCTCTCCGCGCGCAGCGTCACGATCGAACACCGGATCGGGAGAGGAGGACCGGCCATTTTGATGATTCATTCCATTTTTTTCTGAGGTATTGCGGGCAGAGGTCGGGAAGCTGCTCCCTTTTTCAACTTTTCCTCGTGTTTCGAATTTCGCCTGTTTTTGCTGGATCTTGTATTGCGATATCTTGCTTCATGTGATTTGTTTCCAAAACCGAAGTAATAAACCTTCAACTCATATCGGATTCAGGTTTTTCGTCTTTTGTCGCTCTCCCATGCACCGTTCTAACTCACCACCGAAATCCAGCCTACCTAACAACCCCTTAAGAAAAGGCAAAGGAAAATGGAATTTTTGATTGGTCAATGGTCGATGCTCTGAGTCGTGAACTTTTCACGTGATTTTTTCTCATAAAATGCATCCTCCTGCCTCTCAAGTTTGACCGCCATCTTGGATTTAGGGCACCAACTTTGACCAGAGGCTCTTAAGACTTCAAATATGAAATCTGCGACCAAAATTGCTTGGAGAAAGACACCTCACATGACACGATATGCACATGTGAAAATACCGATATCCTAGAGGTCTCATATTATGGCCGTCATTTTGAATTTTAGACATTTTGGGGGTGTTGCAGAGTCGAATAGTGGTAACATTTTAGAATACTGTTCAGGAGAACCAACTGATGACGTTTACACAAGTTTTGATCACATTTTACATTTTTAACGTCGTTCTAACGCGATTCAACGCGAAAATTCGCCAGAACGTTGCAGATGCAAGGCCCCCTGCCCCCTCCCGGCCCCTCATGGGCTTAGAATGTTGGGCTATCTTGCAAATTGAACTCTCCATAAAGGTAAAGATGATATCCTGAAAGTCTCATCCTTTCTTCCAGAAATGCATGATTCTGGGAACTTTTTGCCCTCACCTGCCTTACTATAAGGCCTTGTCTCCACGACCCGTTTCGCGAGATTTGTCCCAGGGAAAAATCCCACTTACTTGAGTTAATCAATATTTTTCCCAGTACCAAGTATGGTACTTGTACCCCTAGGATCCACTGAGAGAAGAAGAAGAAGTGAAAACGAATTGTGCGATATTTTATTCATTACTACATTGTTAATGTTTGTTTAGTTAAAAAATGTGTCTAATTGTCAATTGAGTGCAATTATTACTTTAATCCCGGTTAAATACTCGACTTTAACTAATTTATCTTCCCGCGCAAACTAGTCGCAGGACTGTATGAGCCCCGTCCCGTGGAGACGGTAACTGAGAAAAATTCAGAAGTTTCATTCCTGCGATTCGAACTTGGCACAAATCCCATGAAAACGTCCCGTGGAGACAAGGCCTAAGAAAGACTGTTGCTCCTTTAAAATCGTCTATAAGGAAGTGTTGGATCCCCGAGAGCAAAAGCTTCCACCTGTCACCAAGCGAAGGGCCGGATTTACCAACTTGCTGCCCATGGGCCGCCTGTATTTTGCCGCCCCCTTCTCATTCGTTTTGAAACATCAATAAAAACCATCAAGTGAACGTGCCAGCGGGGGTGGGGTGCATAAGACGCGTTTACTCGTGTTGGAGACATTTTTTGGGAAAGCCCTGTCAACACTACTCACCGAACTTTGCGCGAACGTTAAGTTTCGTAAACCTATCTCTGCGTGGACAAGGCCTTCCATTCTTAAGAAATGAACGAAAAAATTATGAAAGAACAAACATAAATGTGGTTTAATGATTTTAACTTCCGCCGCCGCGCCGCGCAGACCGCACCGTGTTTGGAGCAATGCATGAAGTATTCCGGCAGTTTTGTAGGCGCTATGAGTTTCACGCCGACGACCGCTGCTGATTGCACGGGGGGGCGACGTTTTCGGCGAGTGCTACTGAAAAGAGGGCGTTTTGGGCGAGGAAATGGGTGTCTTTTGGGCGGGGATGAAAACGGAATTTTTGGGCGATTAATTAATTAATGTAAAACAAAAAGCAACACTGTAATGTGAACTCACCAGTCGCCGGTTGAAACGGAGATTTTGAAGACATTTTGGCGAGTACGATGAATTTTTGGGTTTGGTTGACAGGAAGTTCTCAAACACGGTTTCTGACTCAAGAAACCGAATTTGGGAGCTTCCCTCCCCCCCAAACCCTGATTAATAACATGAATTGCTTCCAAAATGTAGCCGAGGAATTTGTCATTCATTTCAAATCTAAGTACTGTATCAATAAATATTGGAAAAACTCCTATCTGACCCCCAGTTGTTGTAAAGCTTCTTGTAAATTTTTCGGAGAAGGGGCGGGCTGCTCCTTTTTACGCGCACGGTAAACAACTTTCCTCATTAGAGGCACCTGAGAATTTTCCACTTCACTTGCACTTTCACCTTCGTTTTCTATCAACTCACGCCGAATCATTGAGGTTGGCTTTTCTTTAATGCTTTCCACGACTTTTCTTTTTAATGACACTTTCATTTTTTGGACTGCTAATTCTTCTTCAGAGTACGCTGCGTGATTATGGGGAGCTTCACTAACCTCAATGACCCGTTTTAAAGTATTATCGAGAACAACACTTGCACTACACTTTTTATTGCAACATCTGAAACGGGTATTTCCGTGTTGTAACACATTAGAGTCCGTTCATTTAAATGAATTTATAACTACGCACGTTTTCCCTCGAAAAGTTTTAAATACCGAGCTTACAACCACATCCATGCTGCCCATGCAAACAACACTGACCAAAATGTTAGTGAAGCCTCGCCGCACCCGGGCTATCCAGCTTTATCAGTGCATCTTCCCAATCGGCGGGAGTTCAATGCCTATTTTCTCGAGACATCTACAATCTTAATTTCGGTGTGAATAGTAAGGTGACAAGATAGTTGAAAACAACACTGCCCGAGAATGACAGCGTTGCCACATTTTCTGACTTCGCCCAGCATGTCCAAAATACCGCCGTTTTTTTTCCAGCCCCTTTCCTCGCCTAAAAGGGACCCAAATGGACGAGTTTTATTGCCTCTCGCCCAATACATACTTCCCCGATTGCACTGTGCTTGACGCAATGCATGAAGTATTCACGCAGTCTTGTAGGCGCTATCCATTTCACGCTGACCGCACCGTATTTGACGCAATGCGTGAAGTATTCTTGCAGTCCTGTAGGCGCTAATATGTGTTACATGCCAACCACCGCGCCGAGAGTTTCCCCTTTTCCATCTCAAGTCCTAGTCATCATTTCTCTCTCAGTCGCGCCGTTCCTGGCCATCGGTGATATTTCGAGCAAAATTTTATGTTAAGTTAATTTACAACACATGGAAAAAAAATGGAAACACTGATTTGCATGACCTTTCTTATACATCAATACATCATAGCAACCTCTGTCGGAGACGAATGAATGTCCATCGACAAGTTGCAACTTAAGCTTACAAGCTATGACTATAAGCTATAAGCCCCAAGTCTTGTACAACCGAGAAAGTGTTGGCGATGAAATAATCGCGGATATTATTCTTTTAATTCACGCTTTTACTGGGTGTGATACTACCTCGGGAATTATCAATCAAGGAAAAGTCAAATTATTGAATATTTTTTTTAAAAAAATCATTAATTAATCAAATATGCAGAGGAATTTAAAGACTCGAAATCAACACGTGAAATCATTTCTGCTGCAGGCTAGAAGCTGTTTCTTGCACTTTACGGCCAGAAAGACATTGAGGAAGTTTCTCTTAATATGTACAGATACGACTGCTTTATAAAATCTTCATTTCAAAATAAACAGAACCTTGGGTCTTTGCCACCAACTGAGGACGCTGCAGCAGAGCATGCATTCCGAATTTATTTGCAGGTCCAGGAGTGGCACGGCGAGAAAAAGGATCCTTGCAATTGGGGCTGGAAAGCCACCAAAAATGGGCTAACGCCTTTAACAACTTTGGATTCACCAGCTCCCGAAAATATTTTAAAGCTAATTGCCTGCAAGTGCAAGAAAGGTTGCAGCAAGACTTGTGGGTGCCGTAAAAATGGCTTACGATGCACCATTCTCTGTCAGATGTGCAATCAATCCTGCGATAATTTTCAAATGGAAGATACCCTACACGGAGAGGAAGAGGAAGGAGACATCGATGAACTGAAAATTATGACATTCTTAGATGATAATTGAATCGGGACGTGCGAAAACCGCTAATGTCCATTTTTCCAGTCTTAAGTATTTTGGAGTTCATAATATTTTTAAAGAGTCGATACAACCATAAAAGTGATGAAAGGACTCGTTTTGAGATCAAGGAAATCTAGGAAGTCCAGGATGAGTTTTAACGCCATTTTTGTGGTTACAACCAACTCCGAAAAGTAATATGAACTCAAAAAAACTTAAGCTTGGAAAAATGGACATTAGCGGTTTTCGCACGTCCCAATTCAATTAGGATTGTGAACCTGGCTCATCTACGCCATCAACGCCAGTGCCTGATCAAAAATATGAAACAGAAAGTGAATATGACGAAAGTGACCTGGAAATTGAGGAACCAGCAACAAGGGTACTGCGCTCAAGCAAAGCAGTGCAACATGTTGATCCGGAACCATCCGATCAAAAAAGCAAGAATTCAGATGTGCCACAAACTGATCTCACGAAAAATTCAGGACTATCTACAATACGCTGTAGAAAATAATTACGTAGATGAATGATTTGCATTTTATAACTTTGTATGCACAATACAATTTCTTCAAAAAATGCTTGATTTGTGAAAATTAAGAAAACTCTGAAATGTTTTTATTTGAAACTTTAAAAAGCTATGCAAATGTAATAATACAGTCCGTCTACTTCAAAGTAGGCTTTTTTCCGTCCGTTTCCCCTATTCCCGTACAATAAGAAGCAATTATTCATGAGAACTTATAGAAATTACCGGATGAATTATTAATGTTACTCGAAATATCACCGATGAAATCATTGCATTCACGTTTTATACACTAAAATGAATTGCGCCAATAGCGGTAATTGCCAGAGTGGGGAGGGGGGGGGGGTAATTTGAGACATTTAATATTAGGGGGTCTTCGGGGGGGGGGGGGGGGTCACCTTCCAATGAAATTTTACAATCTGACTCGTAAATAAGCCCCCTAGAAAAGTCCACAGAAGAGTAATTTCGCAGATACTGGCGAACCCTGTCCATGCTCGGTTTTCAGTGCAACTTCAAAAGCTTGTCTGTGCCGTCCAGGATTAAGAAAAATTAAAAAAAGCAACTCCTAGTATCACATTTGTTGCTCTATAAGTTTGATAGTTAAGATTTTTCACGTAGAGTCGCCCCGAGAAAAGTTATTCACGAGAAAAGCGCAAGTTTCGCGAAATTCGAATTTTGGCGGTTTTTTCAGCGCGCTCTGGCGGCTTAAATTTCAGTCATATCAAAAAATTGATAAGAACATCTTTTCTTTAGAATTGAATGTAGTTTATTTTTGAAAATAACTACTTTGGTCAAAAAATCAAAATTAAGCGAGATATTTTCAAAAACTGAGATTTTAGGCCATTTTTAGGCCATTTTTTCAAAATGGCGGCTTTAGCGGCGAAAAGATCTTTACACAAATGCGAAATTCGGATTCAGCGTCCAAAAATACATAGGAATCACTCATCAAAAAGTTTTCCGGAAATTTTCCCCAAGAGCCCCTATTTGATGCCCAATTGCCTGGACTAATTGTTAATGGTCAAGTAACCGGAAAAACTGTGGATGTTCCTCATCATCGGCGACACCCTCGCTAGCCGCTGAGCTTCTGCGATTTGCCCATTCTCTATATACGGGGTTAAAAAGAGCTCGGTGTCCTCTGAATGATCGTTAGGAAGAATTGTACAGTGAGAGACGAGACAGAACTCATTAAAAAAATCACGCAGACTGACATTGATACAAATCCAGTTGGTACATTAAATGCAGCTATTGACCACCGGTGGAAAATCTGAAAAGGGAAGTAGGAACGTGTTACAGTGCTGCATTTTTAGATACGGTATACAATTGTTCTTCATAGAGATGAGAGGAGAAATAGTGACAGTTTTTTCAACAATTTTTCAGCTAAGATGACATCTCCTCTATTGAGGTGTATGAAGCTTCCCTGCAGATCTACGTACTTTTTGCACTCTATTCCCTGAAAATCGGTTAAGATAATGTAATCAGTGCACGCCTATAAAACTATGTGTCATTTTAAGTTGGTAGTTTGGTACGGGTTTTTTTTTTTTTTTTTTTTTTTGTCTGAGGGGGACTTGTCCTACTGGACCTACTGGGACTGGTTATAATTACATTACTGATCGCATATTCTGCTTTAATTTTAGCGAGGATAATTTTAGAATTATTAGAACGTAAACTGGGAGTAAGTTTTGAAAAATGGATGGTCTGGAAGTAAATGCAGTAAAAATGTATCAAATGACGGATAAAAAAAAAAAACTTTAATTTCACAAAATTGTAACACAAGGAGAAAAATAATTTTTGGGGTAGGCAGAAATAAATGACTCCTGTGACTCGATTTCCCCCCCCCCCCCAAATTGCAAAAAGAGACGCATTCTGTGATATATTTGTAGAGCTATTCATGAATGAGGGGTCATCAAGTAATAAAATTCAAGAAAATAATTCAAGTCAAGAAAAATAATTTTTGGGGTAGGCATAAATAAATGACTCCTGTGCCTCGATTTTTTTTTCCAAATTGCAAAAAGAAATGCATTTTGTTACATTCTTGTAGAGCTATTCATGAATGAGGGGTCATCAAGTTAAAATCGTGCGAAATTACGGAGGATTGCGACATAGCTCCCGGGCCTCCCAGGCCCAAATTGTGAGGACCAGGCTCATAAAACATACTAAAAATCATTAATTAAAATAAAGCTGCATTAGATTGAAAAATCCTTCTGCTATAAGCACATACCTGTTTTATATTGACTTCATCAATAATCTGTAATAATTTTTCTCGCTCCACTTTAACTGCTAAGGGGAGGCAAAGTCCTGAACGTTGGGACACCGGCGAAGTAGAAAATTTCATTGTATGTTAGGTGTGTCACACTGTAGACGATCAATCGACTGAAGCATGAACCACGAAAATTATTTTCATTAATATCAATTCAGCGGGACTGTTGAGAATTTAAAGACCAAACGTCACGTATCGGAAGATGCGCACGAACCAGCTTTTAATAAGTGATATAAGAAGTGTGGCATCATGCATGTCTATACGATTAGGGAAGCAGTTGAAATTACCTACTGAGGCATCTCAACTCTGCGTGCATATTTCTACAAATTTACTGTACTCAAGATAAGTGAGTAAATGAGGTGAGTACCTACCCTGGAGTGGAGTGTCAAAATACACTGATTTTGGTTTTGATACATTTGTTTCTCAGTGAAGTTAATTTACAAGTGTTTTTCTTATCTTCCTGTTTAACGCGGCCCATGCCATGCCATACTATAATTTCAGTTTTGTCGACGCCTCTTGAGTAGGTCAGTTGTCGAATCACTATCGATTTAACTTAGGATTAAGTAGAAACTTAGGATTATTACTCATTTGAAGTTCGCCTTCAATTTGGCAATATAGGCAACATACCTTCCGCGGAGCGCGAATTTTATGCTGAGCGTTAATCTCGCCCCATGAACTTTCAATAGACCATGCGTAAACTTATTGACAGCAACTATATGTTATCTACTTTAGGTTCACCTTCAATTTTTCCGCTTTGACAACAAACATATCTACTATGGTGCGCGAATAGGTTTCTCTTCGAAAAACCCACATTTTAATCTCTTACAAGAGATTTAAATGTGATTTAATCTCTCTCTTACTCTACTCTCCGGACAAGGTCTTCCATTTGTAAGGAATAAACGGAAAAATTATGAAAGAACGAACAAAAATTTAGTTTAATAATTTTAACTTCCGCCGCCGCGCCGCGCTGATCGCACTGTGTTAGGCGCAATGCGTGAAGTATTCCTGCAGTCTTGTAGGCGCTGTGCGTTTCACGCCAACCGCTCCTGACCGCGTGACTGCACTGTGTTTGGCGCAATGGGTGAAGTATTCATACAGTCTTGTAGGCGCTAATATGTGTTACATGCTGACCGTCGTGCCGAGGACTTGTCCTTTTCATCTCAAGTCCTCGTCATCATTCCTCTCTGCGCTGAGCTCCAGGCAAAATTGCGGGTTTGGTTTTTCTCATAACTCAACTAATTAAAGATGCTGTCTCTTGTATCACCGAAAAACGACAAAATTAGAAATTACTTTACTCTCAGGGAAAAGAGATTTTGTTTCCTTTTCTTTATGATAATTTTTTTTCTGAATCCGATTTTTTTTATACCTACATTTAAAAAAATTGCAAAATTTGCCACCCCCTAAATTTGCCGCCATGGGCCGCGGCCCATGTGACCACCCCCTTAATCCGGACCTGACGTCAAGCAGGGTCGGATCCTCCTCCCCCCCCCCCCTTGAGTCACACTTCGTAACTTTGAACCCCCCCCCCCCCCTTCGACGAAGTGTAAATTTATTCATGGATAATCGGATTGATCGTGGAATTGAAATATTACGCCTGGATACAAGAGAGAGAGAGGAGAGAGAGGAAAAAATCAATCAAAAGCTTACTCACCTGCGTTGCTTGTTTATGTTAGAAAACACAAATACATTTCGGGTCTTAGCGCCTTTGCGTTTTGACTGTTTTGACTATTTTTGAACTGCGGATGCGGAGGCGGGACTTTTTACTACGGATTTGTACTAACCGTGCTGATAATATGCACCGCTCTTTTCGTGACGTGGGCGATGTTTTGCAAATGAGTACTACTCACAATACAAAATTACATTGCAAATGCAAAGGAAAAGGATGAGTCCTCAACCTCAACTGTCAGTAAAGTTTACGCTATGGATTTAAATAAATTATCATCATCTCGCGATAGTCAATCAAGTTTTGTGGCCTTGGTGTGAACCCTGAACATCCTCCTCTAGTTTCGTTTATCAGTAGTGTCAAGTTTAATGTTTACTGTCAATTTCAATTTGTGTTTGTTGACTGCTCTGATGTGATGGAATTTAACTTTGCACCATGACATTGGATTTCAGCAACTATTTTTGGGTAAAACGCACCAGATTTTATTCACTTTCCGCTCTCTCCATTCTCAAATAACTCTCAAATTGTCTCAGTGTCGTGGATTCAAAAATTTCTCTCCCAATATTCTTCTGTAATCATGTTCATGACACAGGTATATTGTTTATTGTTCATGACTCGCCTTACATTGATCTAGCCAAACTTCATAGCTGCTTCATTGGAATATAACTAGCTAATATTTTTGAGAATTGTTTTACTAGTTGACCTCTGTAGTTGTAGAGAACTAATGAAAAGCAACCGTTACCCGAAAAAGGTATGTAACAGCATGAAGCTATGAGACAAATCGGCGTGTATGTCAAAGAAGGGGTGGGTCTCTTTCAATATCTTAGTGATAAATCTCTATGTAAGTATTCTCAGAGATTCTTAGTGTCTTGTGTACTACTTCTTGCATTGCGTTTGTGACTAACTTAGTCAACTAATGGTGAGTGAAAGAAGTATTGGACAATGAATGTAATCCAAATTTTAACCTCCAATCATTCCGTTTTTCTTAATTAATGTGTAAGGTTTTGGGCAACTTTTGTGTGCTTTTCTCTTTGAATTCACTGTTTCCTTTTGTTAGATTTACTTATGATTTTGGTGTGCCTCATATTTTATGAAGGAGGAGCTGAAGAGAAGAATTAATTATCAAATTTAGTAAATACATTCTCTGTATTTTAAATCAATATCCTGCAACCCAACTTGTACATAGCATGCATTTTAATCAAATTAAAACGATTTGGAGTAATGACAAATACTTACACCAGTAGATTGAATGTTTGGATCCTTTCGCCCTACAAACTTTCATCTGGTTTTTTATTCAAAAGCTATGTTCTCTTCTTTTGGAAAAGGCTGTGGAATTCTAACCTAAAAATGATTCTTAGGAAACAAATGAAAATTCCAAGCTTCTCACCCTCAATTGAAGGATGCTTTGACCTGTCAAGAGACGCGTTGGTCTGTATGGCCAGACCTTTTTGTTCGATGAATTCAAACCTCCCAAGTCATGATTAATGAGTTAGAACGTTTATGATATGCAAGTGGATCATGTCCAAGTGACTTGTAACTTATCAGCAGACCAATTACTTACCTACTTAAAGAATTTTTTTTGTCAGGGGAGAAGACTAAACTGAGATAGAGTGAAATTACGTGATTGGATGACTATGTCAATGAGACAACTGGCCCGGAGATCGCAAGCTCTCTATGGGCGAAATAACTGACCAGCTGAAAGAACCTCCTCACTGGCTGGCAACCTGTTGATTATTCGGTTTGACAAAGGGTTTTGCAATCTTGTTGCTTGTTGTTCGAAGACACAGCTGTCCATTCGCCAAGTTCCATTTTATCTTGGTCAAGTTTTCTCCACCAGACAAGCACATTTTATCAATAATCGCCCTGATGGAGGCATCTTTTGTCTAATATTTAGCCTCGCATGAAATTTGCATCCCCCACTCAATCTGCATGTTTTGTATTGCTCTGAGGTAGAGCTATGTCCTATGCAATTATGCATTGAGTAGGTACCTATTTTAATACAAATACAATCTTACAAATTAAATCATTGAGCTGTAACTCCAACTAAAGTCATTTTGCCATGATTTTAAATTTTGAAGGAAAGTACTCAATATTTTGTGTATGGCAGCAATTTTTTGGCTCAATGTTACTGGATGAAATGTCCAGCCATTGAAAAATTTTATTTAAAAAAGTAGGTGAGCCTTGATATCTTTAAAACTAAAACTACGTTCCTGTATGAACAGAAATTAAATTGCGAACTGCAACAATAAAAATCAAATAAAAAAAGTAGAAGATAAGTAGGTCTCTTAAGTAAGCAAAGCACCCATGTAGAATTTTGGAGAGTGTTCATTATCATTGTTAGATATCTATTCAAGTCTAATTACAATATTATGCAAATTAAAGTGATGGAGTCTCAAAGAAAAAATTTTCAATCTTTTTGTGTCTGGCTTTGCTGTCGATATTACAAGGCTCCTGTCATCCGACCATTCATCGTTTTAATCATTCACTCTCTTAATAATTTTCCTTTTTTTTCTTTTTTTTTACTTCTTCCAGGGTGATAAGAACAATGGCTTTGATGTGCTGTACCACAACATGAAATATGGTGCACTTGCAACAAAGGAATTGGCAGATTTCTTCCGAGAACGGTAAAATATCATGATACTATCATTTGTTAATGTCATCTCAGTTTTGACAGTGGTGCAGAATATGCTGGAGCACACGAACCTTGGAACCTAAGATGCTATAATAAACCTGCTACCTCGAGAAGAAACTTATTTTGACCAAAAAGTTGTTTTTACATGTTTTTGGATCTAGAAAAAAGTGAGAAAATAAAAGAGACACTTGCTGATTATTTTGACCAAAGTTTAATTACTTCTAATAGTTTTTGCGAAGCGACAAAATTTTGAGGCTGAGACTGCGACTAAATTTTTGCTCTTTTAAGAACGTTCCGCAACCATGGGTTCTGGCTCATACTCCCAGTCAGTCTGTTTTCTGGGCTCTATGTTCCAGGAAGAGTAATCATTCTTTTTTTTTACTCTCAAAAGATTCAGTCATCATGCTTCTCATCTATGCACCAACCAAATTTTTTGAAAATGTACTCACATCATCTGAAATATCTTCTCTAAATCTTGATTTAATTTTTTCCTGTTCAGTTATTTCTAATGCTTTTTTGGTTTTTCACTTTTTTCCAGGTGTAATATTGAAGAAAATAATTCAAAGCTATTAAATAAACTAGCAAAACAAGCGGGAAGTAGCTCGGTAAATGGAACTTTTGCTCCACTATGGCAAGTACTACGAGCAACAGTAGAAAAACTAGCATCATATCATTTTCAGATGGTTCAAAGAGTATCAGAATTAGTGAAAGAAGTTTCAAAATACGGAGATGAACTTCATAAGAAACATAAGCTGGTAAGTTGTCAGTTTCCATTTTTTCTTTTTTATCATTATTATTATTATTTTGAAAGCTTAGACAATCTCTTCACAGAAGATGTCATCAAAACTGCTGTAAAATAAATTAATAATTCATTGAACAAAATTAGTGCACTCGGGTGTAGCACATACAACTCTTCCGTTTCAATTGAACTCTGTTGTCTGCTGTCAACTTTTTGAAATTTCTTTTCAGTTGATTATTAAGGATTATTTGATCTATATTTAGCGACATATCTCTTCAACAAACTTTGCTTGGTTAATATATTCACTTACTAACTTTTTCTTTCCTGTTTTTCAAGGTCAAAGATGAACAAAGTGGAACATCTGAAGTTGTTCAAGCAATCCAATCAACAACTTTAACATTGCAGAAGATGAAAGAAGTCTATTTACAAAGAGGTGTGGAACTAGATAAATTAAGAAAAGAAAATGCCTCTCCTAGGGACATTGAGAAGGCAGAGCAGAAACTAAAAAAAGCACAAGAAGACTACAAAAATTTGACTGAAAAGTACAAAATCATAAGAGAAGAATTTGAAACAAAAATGACTGCTGCTTGTCGGGTAAGTTGAAGGTTCTTTTGAAATCCTAGTTTTTCACTTTAGTATAAGTGTCTTGATGGTTGAAAGGACACAAAAAATTTACGAATGTAAAAAATTGAATGTTGAGAACTTAAACATTTTCACAATAAAGCATAAAAAGTTCATTTGAGTTAAAAATTATTTGCTCGATTTTCTAAAATGGCGCTCCAAATAATATAGAGATCGATGAGCATTAAAGTGTGTCTTTTTGCACTCTTGCGGTACAATTCCTTGTGAAAAATTTTAATTTTTCTTAAAATTCACTTTGAAGAGATCTAATTTTATGCGGAAAATCACTTAAATCAATCCACCTTGTTCGGAGTGAGGGGAGAGGGGCTGGGCCTCAATTTTCTCATTTTCAAGAGCTGTTTAGGATGTCAACCAGCCCTAGGTACATAGATTACTCACCATATGGGCACATAGTTTCACATCTTTGAGATTGCTTCCTCGGGTTTGTTTATTATCGTACTAAAGTAAATCCAATCTCATATTAAAGGTCAAAAATGTCTGTGTCCTTATAGGACACAGGAAAACACCATTTTAACATGTGGTACAAAGTTTTGCAACCATGAAATTAGTAAAAATTTGAAAACTTTTGAATACCTACCCTAAAATTTTGACAAGTTTGTTTAAGAAAAAATGGAAAATATCTTTCGATAGTAAGAAGAAAAAAAGGAAATGAAAAAAAAGTAAATCCAATTGATTGATCAGCTGTGGCAATACAGCCCGCTAGAGAAGTACATCAAGCATCAATGCCACTGAAACAAATCTGAAATTACTGACCACCTTGCTCCACCTTGCCTGAAATTACTCCTGTGGACTCATATGTCAATTGCTCCAAAACACTTTTGGTACAAAGGATCAAAATCAATTTCAAATCCCTATCAGTTTAGGTGAAACACCTATTTCCTTGCCTAGACAAAAGTTTTTAGTCGCAAATTTTTTAAAAATTAAAAAAAACTTATCTTCTTACTAGAGTATTGTAGAAGAAGTGAATTAAAGTGAATTATACTTTGACTTACAGACAAAGTTTTGCATCCATTGTCGTGATTATGAGTTTTAATGTAAATGTCATCATTTTCCAGCAATTTCAAGAAGTTGAAGAGGCACACATAAAGCAAATGAAAGATTTCTTAAATACATATGCAGAAGTTATTGAAGATAACAATACATTTGTCGCTCAGGTGAGGGATACTTTTTGTCTTTCCATATAATTATTTTAATTTTACCCTTGCCTACCGTAGCTGAATATTCTTGGAGCAAAGTGATCACTTCTTGACAACTCTGCTTTCTTCAAACTCTGCTTGAGCTCTCTCCTGTTCAGGATTTCATTTAAACCTCTGTTTGAGTGCCACTAAGGCATTCAAAAATAGTCACAAATAAGACGTAGATAATAGTAGTAATAGTAGGTTTGGTCTCTCTTGTAGTTATATGAATTCTCAGCTCTTCGTGAGCCCAACTGGATGAATTCAATCAGGCAAACAGTCAATGTCTGATGTAGTGAGACCGTCTTTGGTTAATACTGTCCAATTAAGACAAGTGGCTGCATAAGGAATTATAAATTATGTAATTAAAACTTAAGACTTCTTTCGGTGAAACTTTTCTCTCTAAAATCTACACTTGCTTGAAATCTGATTTAGTGGCAACTAATTCAAACTTTGACTCAGTTATTTGTGTCATCACAAGATCATGCTATTCTATCAAGTAAAGTCTTTCAAGCTGTGTTGTCTCTTATCTCTATCCCTTATTGTATTTTATGTTTCTTTTTAATATATTTCCCCTTTTACTTTTCAATATTGCAGGTCAATCATGATTTTAAAAAGCAATGTTTGGAGATGACTGTCGAAAAACTGCTCGAGAAATTTGTATTGAACAAGTACACCGGACTTGAGAAACCAGGTAACAATTTGGCAATTTCTTTTTTTAAAGTATCATATAAATTTTACCTTCAACACGCACATTCACAAGTAGAACTGCTCTGAATTCAGGAGTTCTAGAACAAGTAGAAACTAGAATAAATGCACAGGTCAATCAAACCAGAAAATATTATCTTTCGATGATTTTTGAAGAAACAAATCTAGTACTTTATAATGCAGTATTTGTTTAAATGTCAGAAAAAATTATTTTCAGATGCAGCTTCAATTATTCAAAGGGACAATGATTTTACCACAGTGTGCTTAACCATGTGGAAATCTAAATTTTGGTCTATTGAGTTGTCAGAGCTCTTCCATCAACTTTATTTTTTCGTGCATAGCTCTCTCTAAAAAAATTTTTTATTCTTTTCAGAATCTTTAGAATTTGAGGAATTTAACACAAATGCATCACCGAATCGAGGACCTCAAATGTCCACAGAAACGAGTGTTTCTTCAAAATTAGGAGCATTAGCTGCAAATGGGGACCAGAATTCTTCCAAAACTTCAAAACGTGATGGTAATGCGGGTATGTGGGAGAATAAAGCAAATAAACAGTCCCGTCGTGCTACATCCCTTCTCAATCTCTTCATGTCCAACTCCCATGGTATGTCATCTACATCTCCAATTCTCACTTTTCTTTCTTTCTCTACTTCCTTTTTCTCAAACGAAACTCTTTCACGTTTTCATCGAAACCTAGTGGTTTGAACATTTATTTAAGTTATCATGTATGTAGCTGATTTTTCAGCTTTTTGCATTCACTTTCGTGTAGGTAAAATGTGGAGTAGGAAGCCGTCTCAATTATCGCTTCGTGGTCATAGTTAGACAAATTGAATTTCCACAAGTGATTTCCAACAGTCATGTCCTTCTATTGCAGGTTCCTGCCTGTCTTAGTCCTCATGTAGCTCCTCAAAATTTTTTCACTCGATTATGAAGTGATCTACTTGCACCTTACACTGACGCTCCCCACCATTTTTACTGCAGAAGTGCCCTCTGAACTACCTCAATCGTTATAGCCTCTTGTATTTTAGAAATACTTGGAATCTGAAAATATATGGCTGTGGTGTGATTCAGTTAATGTTGTTCCAAACCTAGTCAAGCTTACATTTTTATATGAAGACTACCCTATTCTCCTTAGTTCATCCAGGAGCAATGTCGCATTTATTTCACAGCTTTTTTGTTAATTTTGTTTCGTTTATTCTTTTAAATCTCTTCTTGGTATATTGATTCTATTTTTTTATCGACTATGATTGTCCCAGATCATTTCAGTGGAAAATCAAAAGGGCAAAAACTCAGTGTTTAAATTAATTGGATTATTATTGTTTTAGATTTTCAACTGTGATTTAAGTTAACGGTGTAGTGGTAAAATCATGTTATCCTTTTGGTAAGTGGTCTCTCTGATCAAGTGTAAATTTCTACTGTACATTTGGCTTGCAACCTGTTTTTACCTCCGTGAAAAACCTCCTAAAATTATCCTTCTTTCAATTATAATTTTTCAATAGGTTTTTTTTCTTTTTCTAAATACATTTCTTGAACTATCTAATAACCATTCTTGAATCATGTGTTATGCATCTAAACATTTTAATCGGGTTGCACTACATAGAGAGATTTTTTTTTTTTTTTTTTTTTTTTTTTTTTAAAAAAAAAAAAAAGCTGCTCATGCAAAATTATTTTGTATCAGTTATTGAAACTTGGAAAATTTTGATTGGGCGAATTGTTTTGCGGGTCCAACAAAAAAGTCTACATTTTACCTGGTCTTCAAGGGATAAATTATAATCAAAGCCTTCTTTGTCTCCCTTTTCCTGTTTTTGGTAGGAGTTGAGGCATTTTTATCCGTTAATAATCTTATCGTTAATCTTTTTCTGGCCCAGGATGTGTATACATATCTTGAGGTAGCGTTACCATAGATGTGTATAGACGTTTCAAGCTGTCACTTCATATCTCCAACCGAAACAGCCATACTACGGGGCTGGCCATAGCGGCGATGTGAGTTTTATCTGTTGGTGAGGAAAAGTAGCACAACTTTAGCCCATTCTCGCTAGAGTGTGCATGCTCTTCGTCGGAGAACTTACAGGATAATCCAAGTTCTCTTAATCCTAAATTTTTCTATCACCAGTCTGCTTGGAAGGCACTACATCCACAGTGCAGCTCTGGTGAGCAAAGAGTTAAGGCAAACTACTTACCTCGTTCAGTGAGTAGCAATGCATCAGTCATCCAAGAATGGAGATAATTGACATTTATGCAAGTACATCGCAGGCCTCTCAAAATTGTTTACCTGTTTCTTTCTCTGATGTGAAACAAACAATACCTTTGCACCGAGAGCTTAATCTCTTTTTTTTTCTTCTTCCTCTCATAAGGAAATCATAAAGTTACGTTACCTCACAAAATAAAACAAGTAGTTTGTACTGTCACATAAACGCAGCGATCAATTCATACTACTTGATCTTCATGCCTCTCATAGATCTTTCATAGATTGTAGCATTTTGTGATATTGTGTTAAGCTGCTCTCACTTCATCTTAAACATAGATCTTTTTGTGTTTCTTTTTGTGATCATATGTATGAGTACGCTTGAGTGTGTGTATGTGTACGTCCCTGCGTCAGCATATGCTTGCTCTGCTTAAGCATAATTTAGGGCTACGATTTTAGTGATCTTATCTTCTAATCTGTTTGAAAAACGATTAACTAACTTCTGCTGAGGTAGCTATCAGTTGTCTATCTTGAAGTTACAAATATCTCTGTAAGGCGGCAATTTTTGGTCTGTTTTCACTTTCTTGTGTTCACATTTATTAAAACGGATGGAGTTTGTAATACCTTTTTTCAGTATCGCAGACTCCTAAGGATGTTTGGAAAGGTTTTGAAGTGTTAGGTTGATGATCTAAATTTTCAAAGAAATCGTCATTATTTTTTTGTCAGTATAGTGCGTCATAAATTTGAATTTGAAGCATCCATTAAATAAAGTACAATATGCACTCTGTGACACGATTTTTTTTTTTTTTTTACCAACTGTTGCTTAATCTGCCTGAGGCCTGAGGCCTCTTCAATTAATGTCCATTTTAAGCTCACTATAACTGACTGTGATCAATGTAAGCATCGAAAATGTCTCATTCTTGAATTGCAAGTCATAAATCCAATTTTCCAGAGGTTTCATCAAATTTGTTTAGTAATCGATTGATTTGTCTAATCCAGGCTCTCAAGTCCTTAGGTCCCTCATATGTCAGTCTATCTTTATTTTTTACCTAGGTGAATCAAAAATCATTAATTCTCTGTCATGTTGACAACCTATCAACATCTTCATTCAGCACCTGTTACTTTGAAAAAAGTTTACATGGTCAGTGGGTTTTCTACCGACAATGAGTTGATGTGTGTGCTTTGAGTGAGTTTTGTTTCTTGCGATACCATTATGCAAATTCAAAATGTATAAAATAAGAATTGTGATAAGACTTTCTTATTTTAGAAATAACGAATATCTGCGCCACTGAAAGCTAAGACCCATTTCGTATTTTCGTTTCTTCCTCATGCAGTGTCTACTGTACTGAAAACTCAAACATATTGCCTTGATTGTCAGGAAGTTTATAGTGTAATAACATCTGTCTCAAAAAAAGACTGCATTTTTGTGCAAGAAAATTAAGACTACAGGGAGAGTCTAGATCCATACCAGCCCAAGTAGAACATGTATTATTCATGGTATTTAATTTTAATTTGTGAAATATTTCATGTCGTTTTTCCCTCCAAATAGTTTCCAGTTCAATTGAAATTTTGCTAAACAAACTATAGTTATCTGTGTGAAGCTTGCTGTTTTTAGCTTCCTCTTTTTCCACCAATTGTGTATGCAATACTTGGCTTTCACGCTATATACACATTGACTACCTGATGATTTTCTAGCTAATTATGTGGCACTTTTTTTAATGTTTCTCAGCGGATCAGACTTGTTATAATGCAGTATTATTCATGGGAAGTGACTCAAGTATTCATAATTTTTGCTTGTTGCTAGTTCTAATCGAGAATACTTCAAACAAGGTTCTATCACCAGTAAATAATTCCAGTATGGTATTCATAGCACCAGTATGGTACCTGGTTTTAGTCTTTATTCTCAGAGGCACGCAACATCAGTTCTAAACCATCACCTCTTTTCTTTTCTATTTTTTCTCTTTTTATGTATGTATACATATTTTAACAGTGTACAAATTTTGTATCTATTTTCTGCTCATTTCAATATATTTTGATTATAGATAATTTAGGGTGCTAGGTATTTCCACTGTTTCAGGCAGTAAAGAGGTGTCAGTAAATCCAGAAGGGGGTCCAACATCGGCCCCAACCAGTCCTATCTCTGCAGGTCTTACTGACAGTGGCAATTCAGTACCCTCTTTAGCCCGCAATCCTTTGCGTGGATCAAAATGTAATTGCAATATCAAAATATTTTTCGTCTTTTGCATCCGCTCCTTTTCTCAATTTTTCTTTTTATTAGTCTATTTGATTCCTTCTCTCTTTTCAGTTTAAATTATTTTATGTAGTTTTAAATACTTAGATATGTGTAAATATATTTGAAGTAGAAATCAAAATTTTAAGGTTTCAAGAATTTGAAATTTATCGTTGCCTTCGAAATGAGTGAAAGCCACTTTCTCTTCCCAGCTAGTTTGTTTGAAACTTTTTTAACGATGCTTTGAAAAAAAATGATATTTTTGCCCCCTTGAACTTGTTTTCTCCTAATTTGAAACTTAGTCTCAAACTTTTAGTGATTTGAAATCAAAAAAGTTAAAAATATTTTGGTCATTGGGAATGTGAGATAACATCGCACACTTTACAATCAATTTTGAAACACAAAATTCAATGAGCACAGGTCAAAAAGTTAACTCACCTCATGCGAGAGAATACTCAATTCTTTGGAATGCTTACACTCTATTTATCTCAACTTATCACTGAGAACTCTCAAGCAAGCAGTTAGTGTGATTTTTAAAATAAGTTTATGTCATCAAAAACCGAATTCTTAAGGAGAATCAAAGATATCAAATCGAATAATTCCTTGCCTTCAATGACTTTTACCACCAATTTTAAAATTTTCTTAAGTAGGTACTGGAAAAAGCTTAAATCATCAAAATTGTTTGCTCGTTTTGCAATATTTTGTGATAATTTTTAGATATGCCGCGAAAAATTGGATATACCAAGTCCTGAATGAAATGAAACAATGAAGATATTTATGTAGTAGTGAAAGCGGAAAAATTGTTTTGAATGAGTGTTGTTTGATATTGCTACTCCATAAAAAAGGAGATTATCAAGCCATTTATAACCAAATAAACTGAAGAATTTAATAAGTGTACATGTTCCGATAGGAGTGAGATATATCTTTTGTATCTTAAAAATGTCCAAATATGATAGAAATCTAGAGCGCATGTATGTCACCAAAAATCTGCTTGCTCTTGGGTTTTGGTCTTAGAATAAGCTGTTTGATCAGCCTATTAAAATTTAAAATTTACCATTTAAATGTCATGGATTGTGAACAATTGAGTGAAGGCTGTAGATACAAACAGATTCATCTTTTCAATTTCCGTATAAATTGAAGGATTTCTTCTCTACAGCAATCCCCACCCTTTTTTTTAGTCGTGAGAGGACACCATCCGTTGACTCCATGGTATCCATTAATAGCATCCTTCAAAATGTAATTAAATGTTGGCATCGTGTGTTCTGTGAAAGGAATAGAAGTGACTCATTATACATAAATTTCATTATCTAATGGGAAGATGTATTTGCTCCAATCATGAACACTGTCACGCTTACTAATTTATTTATTTATTTATTTGTTTGTTAGCGACAACCGTGTTTCAAAATTATCAAAGTTAATTTTTATGTTCGTTGGTCTTTTTCCTTGTTTAAAAGTAGTGAATTTAAGTACACCAAATTAATCTGATTTTGAGCGTGAAGAAATACAGAGAGAAGTTAATAAATGATAAAAATTAGATATATTCATTTACAAGGTGTTTATTAAGTACTTCTAATCTCTTCGTAGTGCAGATACCCACATCTATTTTTGAAACAAAATATGTCACCCATGAAGATAGCCCCATCAAGGATCATCTCGTTACCTTTTGGCCAAAGTATCACAAGGGCCATTTACGCCCAGACGCTGTGTTGCCGGACATCTCGCTATTGATTTAATTTTTTTTTAAACTTTTCCACTTACTTTCAGTGAAATTTTAGGGATTAATCTTGATGAAAAAAGAATTATCCTGTAAAATTTACAAGATATTGAGACATCTTAAGACCAAGAATTTCTTATTACAATCATGACAATTTAAAAAATATCAAGAATGCTCGATTATCTTAAGTTTATCTTGCATTACTCATTTTCTTGCCAGTACTGTAGGTCTCAGGCATCAGATGTCTTTTCTTTTGCTAATTTTTTACTTAGTGATGCTTGCAGCTTTACCGTACCAAATCAAGAATAATGTCATGTGAATGCCTGTCGTAATGTTTCACATTAATTTTTGTTATACTCACTGTTTTTTTTTTTATCATTATGATTATGAGTAACTGGAAGAAACCTGCTTTCTGAGCAAAGAAATACTGAAAAACGGGCCTATTTCAAGTTTTAACTTATTCCTCTTTCATGTAGGCGGTCTTTGTCTCGGAAAATCAATTTTTTTTTTTCACTCACAAAATTGTATCATCATATTACAACAAGTTTTACCGCTTTTTGTATTATTGGAGTAAGACAGTCGGCAAAATCGTTGAACCGTCTTTCAAAAATAATTCGAAAGACATCGCATTTTTCGAAAAGCAAACCAATTTTAAAGTGCTTGACTTTAAAGACAAATACTTTTTATCTGTATTTTTGCTCGGTAGAATTGTTAACATAATAAACACCTATCTCACTCAAGCAACTTTCTTATTTCAGTATTTTTTTTCTCTTTGAGAAAATTTCTTCTCTCTAGGTGCTCATATCTTTAGTTGCTGCTTATGTTGTTATGCACCTATAGCATGGGGTCTTTTACAAAACTAATGGTCACTAAACCTTTTTGTGCTAATGAGGTAGTTGGCTATATCTTACAAGGACTCCGGATCTTGTAAATGATTTCTCAGACACCCCTCCCCCTCCTCCAAAGACGTTTACCCCTCAAAAAGCATTGTGCACGACAGACAGTAGTAGCCCCGCAGCCCTTTTTGTTTCTGTTATTGTAGATCTGTCTTTAAAATTTTTATGAGAAGCATGCCCTATCAAAATTGAACTGTTTAAGCCATTTACAGGATGGTTAGAGAGGAGAACGAGTACTTCGTTTAAATTTGCTTGACTTAGGCAGAATGTTAAATTTAACCAGAGAATACTTTATTTTTGTGTGTGAGTGTTCAGGGCTTCGTTACTGATGTGTAATAATTACTATTTAAACATAATTGGCTGTACTAGCCGAAAGCTTAATCCTAGTTATGGCTCTAGTGTGATAGAAGGCTTGTGTATAATGCTCTCAGTTCAGGGTTGAATTTATGTTTTTCCCCCTTTTTTAGAATAAAAAATTCAAATTCAGCTTAAAGAGCCGAAATTGGTTTTGAAAACCAACAAAATTGGTTATTTAAGTAAAAGGAACTATGTTGAACACATGGAGTTGCACTCATGAGATGAAATTTTAACTGTTAAGTGTTAGTGAAGCTTTGCTTTTGCTCCACACATTATGACTCTAAATAAGTGACTCGATACTTCTAACTGAGCAATACATATTTTAAATTCAGTTTTGGCTAGATTTACGGAACTGTTCATCATGCCTCCTTCGCATTGTGTAGGGTTTTAATGTTGCTCTTCTGTTCACAGTATGATCTCAGTATACTGTAATTAATGAATATTTGCATGAATTACAAAAAACCACTTGTAAAAATATGATGACTCTTGCTTGACCAACCAAACTCATCGTATGAAATCTATTTTCAACAAAAACATTCTGAGAATTAGAAGTGGCAACATTTTAACTGCAATGATGAAAAATGTCTTTCTGATTGAAACTGTGTCTCCTCAAAGGGCAATGTTTGGAAAATGATTCTTCCAGTGATCTTGAATCTGAGCAAAATGTAAATTTACCAGTCAGTAGGATTTGAACGTTGTTGTCCTATTGATACATATAACTGCATTACTAGATCGTGCAGATGTTGACCCTAAATTCCTCACAACAATATCAATTTATAAAATCCAATCTTTTTCACCCGATTAACAATCTAAAAAAATAAAAAATGTTGTTCTATTCATTACAAAGATTTTTAACCCCCTTCCGAGGTTTTCGTCTCAATGAGGCACAAGTTAAATTACTGTCTGCGCAAAGAAAACCAAAACTAAGTCTGTGTGCATGTTTATCATAGCTAGCTTTACACACGGTGAAGGTGCGGAGCTCCTAAATTTACTCAAGTTCTCTACCACACATATCACTGACAACACACCCTAATCAATTGGCATCAAATTTGGTTATTTTTTTTCTTTGCATCCAAAACTGGGTTCCGATTTTACTGTGCCCTATTTATCTAATTGAAGCTTTAGAACTATGAATTAGTGCAGCCCTTTTTTGTATAATTGCTCGTCTGCAAAATCGTGATCTCCATTCTCATGGCCCCTAAAGATTGTAGGTGACTTCAGAGGAAGAAGCTTGCCAGCCATTACAGCTTTAAAAGTTTTGGGGGTGAAATTGGGACCCTGAGCCAAAATGGATAATGTTCCATTTTATTTTCTGCACCCAAGTCTCACTCAGTCAAATAATCTAGTCACTATTCTAAAATACTAGGTGCACTGGACCACCTGTCTCTCCATAAAGCATCTATGTATTGTATAATCCAAAATTTCAGTCTCACATTCGCCTCATTACCAATCACTCCATCAAACTCAAAATTAATGTGTAGTTTCAGGCTACTGCAATCCAATTTAAGGGAGTATTTTTTTTTTTTTGGACACACCCTCCTTATGTGTCTTTCCCTTCTCATGAACATAACATCATGTCAATTTCGTTTCCTGATGTGATGTTCTCTCCATTCAATTTCTCTCATTCTGATTTTCATCCCATGTTGAATTTCACGCATTGAAACCTTTCTAACTATCACATTTTCTTCTTTTCACATTCCTGTTTACCTTTCATGACATACGGGACTGTTTATTTGCAATATTATATCAATATTTTATCGTCACTGTATTATTGTATTTTTTTGTCTTTCAGGAGTTTACGAGGCTTTCTTTTCTGTTAATGTTTCTTCTTAAAGGCCTATGGGTCAAATTGTTTCAAGGAAACAAACATTTCTTATCCATGTAGTTAGTAGTAAAAAAAAAAGGAACCAATCTATTATCCACTACAATTGATTAAGTATTTTTCAGTCATGATTTTTAAATGGGTCTCTTAAATTCCTGAGCTGTTCATTGTTTCTAAGTGTCATTGCCAATGTTAGATAATAGCACGGAAATGCCAAGTATACAAAGGAAAAAACTACTCTTAATAGTTTTTTACATTTCTTTACAATGAATGAGGGATAAGAATCATACAAGGAAGAAAAAATTAAGAAAAAAATTGTTCCATTTTATGCTTTTATATCTCACAAATTCTCACAAACTCGAGGCTCTTATAAATAACGGCTAATCAATACTAGAAAATGCTGTTAATTGCATTTTCATATGATTTAAATATTCTTGCTGATATTTATGAGGAGCGTTTGGAAAGCAGACGATAGTCGTTTACTATCTTTTTTTTTACTCTCCATTGTATGTATTGGCTCCTGGCTATTCAACAACTTTGACAGCAATGCATTTACTCTCAATTAAGTGTTATTTTGTTTGAGTATAATTTTGAATTCTTAATTCTTTCCTGATTAGTATTTTTCAGATTTTTCTTTCTTATTTAAAGGTCACCTGCTCTTTAAAATGACAAAAGAAATGGAATGATCCCTTAAATCTTAAACAATTGGAATTTCCTTTTGAATTTAGCTTCACTTTTTAACACATAGTGTTTTTCTATTTGCTTATTGATGCAACATTACCTCTTCAAATACAACCATTATCTTTTGCTCTCAGTTTAACATTATAAACAATAAAAATATTTAGCTTAAAAGTGCTACTATAAAGTTTATCTTGGGTTCGTCGCAAGTAGGTACGTAAGTTTGTTGAATGATCTCTTTGCTCTTGTTTTGAACGCTAACTGTTTTGCGGGTTCTCAATCCAAAACTAATTTGTGATTTGTCCTCTCCTTGTCATTCATTATTTTATGGATACCCATTCACCTTCACTTTTTCAACTATCTCTTATGTTAGTCTCAACTATCCTCCATTCATGACAAATTCGATTGAAATTTTTACTTTATACAAAGTTTGAACATATTTTACCTAACTATTGTGGTCATTTCAAATTTATCTCTTAATTTCTCTTTCTGTTTTGACCTTTCTTTTCTCTCTTTCTCTCTCTGTCAACACTCATAAAAAGGGCAAATTTTTTTATCCCAAATAGAATATATTTGGAGTTGTCATTATGTAGATTACAGGATCGCATCCAACAAAAGCATTCTCTAGGTGTCTTTCTCCTCCGTAAAAATGTGATTTTGTTGGCAGCTTTCCCCAAGTATATCATTAAAATATTTTCACTAGTCAATTTTTTATAGTATAAAAACATATCTGTTTTGAAATCAAACTTTTAATTAATATCTTGCGCAATTTATACTCTTAAAAGGGATTTTATCTAAGTTATACGATCAGACGGATAGTGAAAAGAATGAAGACTTTTCCTGAAACTAATTATTATCTAGTTTATTTCTCAAAAATTGATGTGTGATTTATTTTTAATGAAATTAGACTACAAGCAGCAGTTTGCCCCTCACTATTTTGCCTTTGCATCCTAACTAGTCTCTCCTAGTTAGTCGTAGGAGTTACCCTTCACCTAAACTTTATCAGACTCAGTGCTCAGTGCTCCATTTTATTTTTTACCTTTTGAGATTTACAGAACAGTAGAGCCTTTACCATGAAATTAAAAATCCATGCAAATATGCACTTTTGAATAATATCACTCCTCAGTTTCACAGTTTTACTTAAAGCAAGTTGAACTAGGCACTGTAGTACTGCTGTGTTGGTGGAAAGCACAGTAGTTGCGCAGATTGTAGTTTGGAGGAAATAGAGTAGTAACTTGCAGCACTTGGTGTTGTAACGTAAAATACACAAAACAGAAATATACTGAAGCCTTTGTTAAATCGTTTCCTGACTAGAGAGCTAGTGATAAATGAATGATTTCTAGTTTTTGCATTACCAAGAGTTAACGAATTGTGGAAGCTAAACGAAAATCGACCATGATGCTACCAAAATAATCCACAGGAAGCCTTGAATCCTCAAGGTAAAGTAGTACTTGTACTTGCATTACCATGAAGATACCACTTTACTCCTCAGTCCTGCGCACCTACAGCTGTTTTCCTGAGGTTCATTCATGCACAAATAATAATACCAGTTCTTTGTTCTCTATCAATTATCATTCTAATTAATTACTGAGCACTTTCAAGCAATTCTGTATTAGGTTATTTGATACACTCTTGACATTGTAGAGACACAACACTAAAAAAGACACTGGCTAAATTTCGATGTTATTTGATATTAAATCGTATTATTCCATCGCCAATCAGAAGTTGCAACATTTACACTAGGAATTCTGCTCTGCTTTTCTCGCAATTGACACTCAGAAAGTTTGATTCCAAAAGCTCATAGTGCTTAGGAGGCTGTAAGGAACATCATATCAAACGATTTCAAAATTTATTAGGCGCTGAATTTCTTGGTTTTGTGTGCGTAGTCCTTTTGGAGTATTTACTGTACTTTTCCTCAGCACAGCAGAATCTTATCACCAATTACTTTCTAGTTTTTACAACTATTTCTACAACTTTATCATCCACCTAGAATAATTTTGTAGTTATTTAGGAACTTTAATAAAACCCCTCCTATCCTTATAATACTATTTTTTTAATTATATTTTACCGGTGTCACTTTTTACCTTTGAGTCGGTATTCTGGTAGGCCCATGATGAACTTAGGTAGGATCTGTGCGGTGTACTACTTTCTGTGATAATACTTTACACTTACAAATCACTAAAAACAGTTTAAATTGAAAGGAATTAATAAATTATAACGTGTATTATTGTATGTAAAGCATCGTGCAATAAATTACCCAACTTTTATCGGAGACATCCGAGAGGTGAGACTTGGGCTCAGCAGTATTATGGCTCATAACACTGCTTTTCTGACGTAAAAGCATGTCTTGATGTTTTCATGAGTCCTGCTCTCTGCATAACTCCATGATTTTCGGGGCTCATGTGGAATTTGAGATACACCTTCACGTCAGAAGAGCTATGATAAGTCTTTCCAGGAAATTATATTGAAAGTATTCGGTTCATTTTTTAAATCTTCATCATTGAACAATTACTTTTTGTTTGAAATAAGCATGTGTAGTGCATTCTTCTGCTTGGGTCTTGTTTTTACCTCTTTTTTTCCTTTATGTTTTGGTTTCTTACATCCATTCCCGCTGTTCGAATGATTTATCTCATGCATCAACTGAAGACTTATTTCCTTGTTACTCCATTATTAGATGACTCATTCTGTTACTCACTTGCTAATTTAGTTATGTTATTTTATTTCAAAAATGTATCATTTTTCCCTCTTCCAACTTCAAGTCTGCCATCGATATATGTAGTGTTATTTTTATCTATGGTTATTGAAGAATTTCCCAAAATTTAGATCATCGTTACTTGAACCAGCCCACAAACGCTGTCAGTTGGTAATACACAATTTTTTATGTATGCACTATTGTAGCACAATGTATATATGTGCAAGAAAAAACACTGAAAATGTAAGAAACTATATTCAACAAGGTAGTAAGATAGTGCTGGGTCCACACTTTTTTGCAGAGAAATCAAGGCTAAAAATTTGAACTCTGGTGTGTATCAGTACAAGACTGAGGGGGAGAGTATACTTTGGAGTTGACTTTTAATTGAAATTCTCAAGACTTTTTTACCTTGTTTTTCTCGAAAAATAGTGTGGATTTAGCAGTATTTTACCTCTTTGTTGTACGTATATATTGTGTACAATAATAGATACCCCAATTCTTGTCCCTCATCATAATCTGATTATCAGCTATCAGGTGAAAATGAATAGTTTGACATAAAATACATTTAATGGCACTTTGCTCATAGTCTTTAGGCAGTGCAACTACCCCCCTATTCATGTATGGTCTTTTGAACTTTTCTTTTTGGCAAGAATAGAAAGCTAAATAAAGCATGAAAAAATTCGTTATCCGAAAAGCTCAAGTGACTTCAATCAAGTATAGATTTTGGTTTAGCTAAAAACTGTTCAGATTTACTTTAATTTTTCATTCATTTCATTCCTTTCACATAACTCCTTGAGTTAGAGTGAGTTTTTATCCTTTTCGTGTTTCATTTCTTCCCCTCTTTTAATCTAAAATTTTTCCTTTGTTTCGTGCTGCTTGGTCTTCAGGGCTCAACACTTCATATGACTCGCCTTCCCCTTCATCTGTGTCCTACAACATCACCTCTTGGACATCAGGTGGATTACTCTTAAATCTAATGTGTAAAACCTGTGTAGTTTTACCTACTTATTTTCATTCAGATACTGATACTTGACTGCTCAATTAATTACAAAATATCCTGGAAAATAAAGGCTCAACCAGTGTTGAAAAAAGGGGAGAGAGTCAACAATTTTTCAGTGTGAGAGGTTCGATGGGCATTTTCCAAAATAATGAAATCCCCTGCTTTTTTGAATTCAGATTTGCTCAGATCAAGAGGTAACCTTTTTGCATCTGATCCACTTCCCATTCTGTTCATATGGTTTTTATTGGTACATTCATATCATGTCCTTCTCCATATTTATCTTGCATGGTCTCTGTTAATAAAGCTTAGAGAACATGTGTATTTACGCTATTGTACGGATACTCGCTTAAGATAGGATTGCAAACCAGGATAACAAGGAAAAAAAAAAAAATAATGAATGAATGAAAATAATGTCACACCATTTCATTTTCTTTTTGGAGGTCTACATTATTTTGCATCATCTTTCCCTTTTCTGGTATCTCCACAGAAAAGACTAATTTTCGCACCTAAGATTAGAATTGTGCAAATACTATGAACTTTGATCCATAATGTCTGTGAAATACAATTTAGTAACATAAATTATAATCAAGATACATTTTTTAAAAAAATACCCTCATGGGTTTTTGGAAGGTCAAACTGCCTTAAATTATAATGTACTTTTTACTCCATTCCTCTGAAGATTTTGTCATTTTATGTTAACTCTTTACTGAAAAGTATAATTACTGTTGAAGTGAATGGTTTGGAATGTTTTTTGTGTGGCCCTCTTCGTTTGTCTTTTATATTTTGCTTGGAATGAACATTCGGCTTTAATTTTTTGGTTTCGAATTCAACCGATTTATTTATGATTCTCATACAAGCTTGATGTTTGCTCTTTCAACCTTATTTATTGTTTTCTTTCGTTTGTTGTTAATTATATTTTATTTTTTTTACTACCCCCACTAGTGTATGCCTTCACAAACTTTTATTTATTTAAATTTTATTTTTAATGTAGGGTTTCTAAGAAGTAGACGAGAAAAACGCAAAGAGAAAAAAGCTAAAAAGAAGAAAGACGGCACTGCAGACACGACAAGTAACAAAGAAGAAAAATCCGATCTGTGAGTTTATGAAATTCTGAGTCTTACCTCCTTTCTAAGTATTTTACATTACTTTCTCATCTTAAGCAGTGAGATATCAGAAAAGCACATCTTAATTTGGAGTATCAGATCTGAAAACTTTAATTGACAGTCAAATAAAAAGATGCACCAATATTTTTATAAGTTTTAAAAAAATTAACTTTAACTTCATAAGCTTTTAACTTAACTCTGCATTGTGTTTCAAACTTCCTCATATTGAAAAACAGTGAATATCAAGTAAGGGCAATCATAGATGAGAGTACATTTTTTTGGCTCTAAGCAAATTATTTATAACGCCAAAGGGACTATTTTCTAATCAATTTTAATTTCACTTTAGGGAAGAGAAAGAAGATAGCAGAAAATCAAAAACTCCAACCCCAGAAGTTGATGAAGAAGGATACTCATTGAGGCCAAAAACAGATTCTTGGGAGAATGACAAAGGAAGCTTTTATTCCAGTTCTGATTCTGACTCAGGTATTGTATTCAAAATTTATAAGAGGAAAAAGTAGGTATCTGCTGTCCTAGTACTATTCTATGGATCATCAGTGTATGATAAAGCGGTCTCTACAAGGCAGGAAAGGTTGAAAAAAATTCAGGTTTTTTCCTGATAGTCAGGAAATTTTTCTCAAAACTGCAGTGTTTCAGTTAAGAAAACGCCAAGATTGAACAATCTAAAATGAACCCATTTTTATCTATGGAAGTACAATGATAGATTGAACTACAGCTGAACCACGTTTATCAGAGGTCATCTGAAGCACTGATATTTTGTTAACTTTAATGAAAAAAGGGTAAATTAGGCGCTCAACCAAGTAATGACATTCTGCAATAACGCATGTTTTTTGATGAATGAACTTTAAAGTCTAGAATTCAAAACTACTCACAGGTGCATATATCTATAGCATGTGAATGAGGAAGATGATTCAAGAATGATCAACAATTTTAATCCTGCTTTCGCCTCTTTACACCCGTCCTGTTATATTTTTCAGCAGATGAAAAAGAACGTAAAATACATGTTGAAATCAAACCTTTAAGTAATGGATCTGCCCCAATGAGTGCTAGTGTAGATGAGCTACGCGCAACTGTCGGAACATTATCCCTATCTCAAATAGCACCAATAGCTGTAAGTACTCTCAAGTATTTCATCGCACATCAACTATCACAGAAACTACTCTGCTCAGACTCAAGATGATGATCATACGATCATAACCAAGATGATGTCAGAGTATTCTAGCTTTAGAGGGAAAGTCTCACTACAAGCTCAAATTCTCTCTCAAAGTTAAGCTGTTTGTAGCAAACTGTTTACAGTCCAGTCAGAAGGCAACTGTAGACACGCTTCCGAATCCATAATCAGTACAATCCAGTACTCTGTGTAATGTAGTGTCAATCTCGGCTATGATCGTGTGATCACCATTTTGTGTCTGTTGACTGATGTGTCTTGCTACCTTTTTTCTTTGCATTATTTTCAACCCATCCATAGATTACTTTCTCTTTCTGGATGTCAAGCGTAAAATTTAGTCCTTTCAAAATAAAAAATAATTTATTTGTCTGATTTTAGAAAAAAATGTTGAATAAAAAGTCACTGCATTTGTTGAATATAGCTCAAATGACCAAGTAATTTCATTAATATTTAAAACTATGAGGATGGAACCATACTGGTTCAGCTGTCTGTAATGAGTTAGTGAAATCACTTTTCATTGCTTCATTTGCCAGCTCTGAATCTACAGGAAGTCACAATTTTCTTTGAGGTAACATTGCAGGAAAAAATGCATTCTCTAAGAAGTGCATCACAGAAAAAAATGCATCAACAAATATGCTGAAGTAAGGCAACCATGAGCAGGGTTTTGAAGTGAAAGACAGTAACATTCGAAAATCTGTATCATGCTGGCTGCATATTCTTGGGTGGTAAAAGAAATGTCAACATGACCTCTATGCCCAAGAAAGGAGTGATTATTTTAAAAGTGCGAGGGTGCTAAAAGAGGTGACCTTTGAATTCTATGAATTTGCCCATTGTTCTCTTCATCTAATGCGGCAAGAAGAATATTGGGTCATCTTTAATCTCATACATTTTCATACGTTCGTGTTGTTTGTTCTTCCTCCTTTCTTTTAACCCATTGACTTATGATTTAATTTGACCCTGCTAAGCCAGGAATTACTATTTAATTTGGCTAAAATCAGTAACTTTGAACACTTTAAAATAATCATAATCCTAGAACTTCTTCTCTGAGGTTAAAAATTGATATAATAAGCATTCACAATACAAAATTTGAGAAAAATGATAAAATCGAAAAAAACTTATTTTTTATCGTTATTTATTGCTGTCTAAGTCACAAAAACCGCAAAATTGGCGAAAGCAGAAAATTTTGGGGTTATTTCATGTTCAAACGTACAAAAATATGAAAATACCGGAACAAAGCAAGAAATTACCGTACACAATAAGACATATATTTGCCATTCTACTCATGTAAACATTGATGAGAACGATATCTACGGGAGAATCGCTGAAGAAAAGCAAACCCATCGCAGCACGGGCGGCTGAGAGCCGTCAGTTTAAGTCAATGGGTTAACCTCATACATTTTCTTACGTTCATGTTATTTGTTCTTCCTCCTCTTTTTTAAAGGAAGGGATCATTAGTAATTGATGGGCACCATTTATAATTTCAGGGTCGAAGAGGCTCAACAGTGGAAGGAGATTTATCCATGAAACGATCTCAGTCTGTGTCTCAGCAATTAGGAGGGTAAGATTTTTTCTTTTTTCTTCAGTTTTCTCGGTTTTTTTCCCCCACTTAAAGAATACTAGTACGTATTCATTTTTTTGTTTACTGCTTTCTACATAAATGCTACCTTTTTAAACTGCAATCAGTGACAGCTTCATCAAGAAGTGTGAGTCAAAACCACCAACTGAATGGAAGAACAGCCTTTCCTTTCCCCTATCTACTTAAAAACGTATACCCAAGTAGCAGTGATCACGATAAACAGCGATTATATTGGTGGCAATACATCCAGGTATTATTGCATTAAAAATTGTGATTCATGGCGATAAAATCGCGATCAATTTTTGTCGATGAAATCGAGATTAAATTGCCATTTATCGCAATTTGTATTTAAAAAACATCGCGATAAATTTCTGGGCAATAAAATTGCGATTTTATCCCAATAAGATTGAGGATAATGGCTCAGATGTTGATGATCCTAGCGATTTTATCGCCGATAGAATTGCAATATTTCCCGATTCTTCGTTGAAAAATACTGCTTGGGTATGTACAATACACGGTGTCCCAGAAAACCCAAACCAATAATAGAGGGCTTGTTCAAGACCACATCAGCGAGGCCGTGGGAGGCTTAGGGACAGTTGAATTCAGACACCTTGAGGTCGATTATCCACCAAGACACCTTTTTCCTGGGCCTTTATATTAATCTAGTGACTTAAAATTTTATGGGAGATGGCTGTGTCCCTCAATTTTTACAGATACGTGGCAATTCGTGACATGAAATGCTTTTATTCAAGGAGCCAAGGGTCTTTCAATTTTCACATCACCCTAATTCTGATTAGTCAAAAATAAAGATCACTATTTACTACAGTGATAACATTTCGGTCATGTTTACTCTTTTTAATTCTTAAAAATTTGTTTTATTTTACAGGAAACTAAGCTCAGATTTAGTAGGTTTAAATTTATTCCAAAGTCCAACAGGATCTAGTGCGTCAACACCCTCTGGAAGTCATCCTTACGCCCCTCTCCAAAGTCCTACTTTATCTGCAAATAATTCTGCTCCTACAAGTATACCATCAGCCACATCTAGATACTCAGGTCTTTATTTCTTCAAACGTTTTCTTCCTCTTAATTTTTTGACAGTGTTTTGTGAGTAACAAAAGAAATTAACTGGAAAGTTAGTAGTATTAACTTTTGAAGTTCGAAAAATTAATAATTTTATTAAATCAGGATGATGACCAATTTTGATGATGTCCAACCTTTGTATGAGCTTGGCTACATTTTACAATCAGAAATTAATTTTTCTGCCTAATGTCAGAAGCATGATATGTGCTACTACTTTCCCTATGCAGATAGATGCTTTTGTAGGTGAGCCAGAAACAGTAGCTCCGTGTCGCGAACGTAGTCGAATTGAGCACTAAAAAACTTAATTTCTATTCTTATACATCATTTATTTCTTCATCAACAATTTTAAAAACAGACTGTTGTTTAGATGAGAGCTTATTGAGAGACCATTTAGTCTCAGAATGCTTGGATAGAGTCAAGCACAACAGTTACATCTAAATGGCAGTGCTGCAAGATTTCATCTCTATTTCAATTTTTTTGAAAGAGAACAAACCAACATCCCCAATCAAAAATTGTTGCAATTTTTCTGGCCCATATGAGGGTTATCTCAAAATTTTGAGCAAAAATGTTGGTTGGTCTTTCTTCAAAAATTAAAATAAGTGATGAGAATTTGAAACATCACAATGTAAATGTGACTGTTTTGCCTAACTCTATCCAATGAATTATTCTGTATCATCTTTGCTTCAAAATTGGTTCCAAAAATCGTTGTCAAGGTAATCCTTTTCCTTCTTTAACACACAATTTCATGCTGTTAGTTCTAAATGAAGCTTTTAAGTTGTATTTTTTCGTACCTAACCTAACTATGCATTTTTGTGCTTGTTTTATAGATCTTGGAGACCTGTTCTCGGAAGTAGGTGATATGCAACCAGCTTTACCTCCAAAGCAATCTCGCCAAAGTACTTCAAGTGTTACCATGGGTTCAATTGCTATACCTAGACCCCCTTCAAGGAGAGGAGAGGTATTTGACTTAAGCATATAAAATTGTGGAAATTTTTTCATATTCTGACCAAATCTTCTACCTTTTTAAACCACATTCAATTGTTTTGGCAGGCCCTCCGCCAAGTATATTCTTCGGTTGTAATTTTTCTTCTCCTAAATTTATAACTTGCGTTGATTATCTGATCCACAGCATAGTTCTTCCAATTCTATATTATGTAATAATTTTCGCATGATAATTTAAGATTAATTTTAGAGAGAAAAAGAATAGGTAACTTCATTTTAGAATACCAGTAGGCTTAAACATGAATTTATTTCCTTGTTGAATTTCAAAACTAATCTAAATATTTCCAAGTTAGGAAAACCTTAACATTGTTTTTCAAGGCATTGCTTTTTGTTTCTCTGTCGGAACATAACTTTTAAGGCTATCCCAATCAAAGACTGGTTAATTTACTGCTTCTTAAAGTTTTTATTTTTATTAATATTAGAACATGTCTCCTCCCATGTAAGTTGGTAGGCCCAGCAACATGTTGAGGTTTGTACTTATTTTTATTTGATTTTACTAACAGTTTTAATCTTTATTTAGGCTACAGGACCTAGAGGAAGGATGAGTCCAAGCAGTATGGCTCGAACCGACAGTATTAATAGTTTAGAGTTCCGGACCGCGGGTGTGCCTTTGGGATCGTCTAGGGGTCCTTCTCCACTAACAATTGGCATGGCTGACACCATCCCCCTAGCTGTTGCATTCCATGAAATCATTCACTCCTATTTCCGTGGAACTGACGAGACCAGGTATTTGTCCAAAGATCACAGATTTTCTTTACTCAAATTCTGGAGCATACAGAAAAATTGATTGATTGAAAAAATAACTTTGAGTATTTGAAAAACCTTTTTTCAGGGAACGATACAGGCAACTTTGATTGATAGTAACAACTATTAAGTGTTGTTTGAGACCCTGAGGAGTGTTCTCTATATCAAACTGGAATACCAATAGTTCTACCTATCTTGATATATATTGCTCCCCTAAATCATTCGCCTCTGACAGGGCGGTAATGAACAAAAATTTTAAACATGCTTTACTGTTTTTTTTTTTCAGATGTCAAGTAAAAATGAATGGTGATATGATGTTATCTTTCCCTGCCGGTATTGTCGGTGTTCTAGCCAATAATCCAAACCCAGCTCAACTATCATTCCGTATACGGAACATAAACCGCCTTGAAAACATACTGCCCAATAAACAGTTAATTAATACGTAAGTTTAAACTGACTTTTTCTTAAGTTCATACCATTATCAAATTTAATATTATTTAATCAGTACCTATACTTTTAGTTTAATAGTTTACCTTGATAGAGCTCTGGATTACATCTTTGCTTTTTTAAAATTTCCTGCTGAAAACAATTTACAAAATTTTAAATCCAGAAATTAACTCTTTAGCAAAAAGTATGTGTTAACAATTAACTATACTTGGATATTAAAATGTATCTGACAGCTTTTGTCTTAATCTCTGTAAAAACCAATTGTAGATGTGCCCTTTTTCCAGTTGATTGATATTTTACTGGACTTTCACCAGTTGTTTAGGGCACTTTTAGGTGGAGTTGAAGTGTGAATCTTGTAGGGTTCATGCTCTTACCTCCATTAAATTTTTCTCACCAAAAAACTCAAAATCGAAAAAATGCATGTGTGCCATTTTATTTCATATGCTCCTATGACGCTGAGCCTTGCTCAATGAAAGTGACATGACTTTTATACCCTCTTTTTATCATATTTTATCAAAATGTCATGCATTTTCAGGATGCAGACTATCCCTGAAAATCAGAGAAAAAGGTAATCAACTCTGTACGCTCAACTAACAGTGGTACAAGGGCATTAATAACAAAAATATGTTTCTAATATTGTTGATATTGTTAAGGTGGTGTAGGGATTTCATTCATTGGCATGCGGTGACAAATAGAATGCAGAATCAGCCAAGACAATATACTTACTTTAATCCTACATTTTAGTGCCATGATATTATCGTAGCCAATGTCTTATGTTGTTCCAGCTTATCTTAATAAATATTTTTATCAGCACAGCCAAATTGGTTTTGTGCCTTTTTTATCGCTATATTTCTCGATGTAAGGTGTTTGCCTGTTGGCCCACTATCTACTAACTGTACACAATTTCAGGTATTTTTAACGACCTGTTCCGAACCATTTTGAGGTTTCATTATTTGTCCTCATCGATCATGCCATAGTCATCTTTATTTAACATCTCAAAATACAATTACATGTAGATTTTTTACCGCCATTTCATGAAGTTGATGTCACCCATGGAAATTAGATAGCATTGCCAGCCTTGCACAGTTTAAAAGAAATGTTTTGGCAATAAAAGTTGTGCCGCTATAATCACCCAGGAAAAATGCACAAAAAATGCAAATTTATTCAAGAACGAATTCCACAATCATTCTGGAGCAATTATCAATGAGGTAATGGGAGTAGCAGTTTGAAATTCAGTAAGTTATCTTTTAGGATTGGAACCATAAATAAATGCGTTCAAGTAGATTCAGTTGTTATTAGAAGTGTCAACTCTCTTGAATAATCTTATTCTTTCTTTTATTGCAGAGAATCTATTCAGTCTTCTGGTGATAATAGTGTATTTGAGTTTAACATGAGTGCCTTAACTGCTTTACTCAGGAAACAATCAGAACAAAATCCCTCCGCCTCGTATTTCAATGTTGAAATTTTGAAATATCAGGTAAAATCATTTTTTCATGCGAAACAATTCTTCTCTGAAAGCAACTTGCCCTCAAAATTTCGGTGCACATACGTGCATCAGCAGATAAATTGCTAATTTCCCCAGAGCTTAAAATTAAGCCAAACTCCTAGAATGAGTCTGTTGCGCAAAAGAGAAACATGTATTCAACAAAATAGACTTATAAAATTATATTGAGGACATCAAAAATGTCTGAAGTACGCTGTGAAATGCACAATTTATTTTGTCATGCATATCACACATTTTCAAATCAATTGCAAACAAGAGCTTATTTTCCTTAGTCGCCAGCAATTAGGTTTGCACAGCGAGAGATCTTAGAGAACCCAACTTAAATAAACAGATAATTTTGTTAATGGTTATCAGCTCTTCTCACTCATAGTTTCAATTTTTTCAAAGTATTCTACGCTGCCCTTTTTCTAAAAGATGCTTTTCTCTTTTAATTTTCGTAGATCAAAGCCAAAAGTGGTGCTGGTTCATGCCCTTTCCAATTAGTCGCCTATTGGAAGTGTGAACAAAATCAAACTGACTTGAAAGTAGATTATAAGTACAATAGCCATGCAATGGCTAATCCGTCTCCCTTGCTAAATCTTACCATTGCTGTCCCTGTTGATGGTGGTGTTCAAAATGTACAGTCCAAACCAGCAGCACAGTGGTAAGCTTTGTTCATTCTATCTTTTAAGTACATTTTTATCCCTGCTTGGGGAGCCATTTCTGCGAGCCGATTTTATCAATGAAGCATACTCAACATGCGAATCCTACATTGTTTGATAAACAGTCTCAAATTTGAAATTACATAACCAACAAATGCCCTGCAACACATGTTAGTTATTGATTTAAACATAACCCTCAAATTGAGTTTTCAATTTTGAGCGCTAAATCCGCTGCTGCCGCCAAAATGCTGAAGGCTAATCACACGGCTTATAGTGATTGGTTGATCACTTCTTGCTATAACAACAACGTTGCACAATTTATATTATCAATAAATGGGACAAATAATAACTATAACGGAAGATTTTCGATCAATTAACTTTGTTTCACAGACCTATCAATTCAAAAACAGTCTGGCTGCAAGGATATTTCCTTTGTGATTTTCCTACATATCGGGCCGTCATTTTCACAATGGACTGCTCATCCATTATGTAATGTTTCTTTGTTGTTGCTTCATCTCTCCCCTCACACATAACTTCCTACTTGAACTCCTCCTTTTGAATCCTAGAAAGGATTAGACTTTCCAGCCTCGTTTCATGGGGGAAATAAAAGTCAAATACAAGAGCTGAGAAATTTAGGTGATTTTCTCATCAAATATTTTGCTGAAAAGCGGTGAAAATGTATAGGCTAAGGTCTTAGGTGGTGGTTTTCAAGATGATATGCATGATGATCTTTTCGGGATTTTTTATTTTACCAACAGCTTATGTATTCCAAATTTGGTGGGCATATGTAAGGCCGGGCACTAAACCCAGAAACAACAACAACAAAGAACAAAGAAACAACAAAGAAAAATCTTGAGATAGAAAATATGTAATATAATAAGATTAACGGAATTAACTTTATTAGAGTAGATAAAATAAAAAATCAAATTCATTCAAGTTTTCCACAAATTAAAATAAACCAAAAATGGAAAGGAAATATCCCTACCCCCTGAGGAGGGATCCTTTGGATCCCTTCTCTCTCGTGTGAAGCATTATAATGCAGCTTCAGACTAGCCCCTCCTCCAGATACGCTCTGGAATATTACATGAACAGCCTTTTTAACCTCGTAGGAAGAAAACAATTTGCCAACAATTTTTTTTAATTACTAGCTGTCCTAGGCTTATGAGCAAGCCTCCTCCGTAAGCCAAAGGGTCTCTGTTTATGAAGATTTGAAATGTCAGAGTTACGAGTCGCTGATTTCCAAACAAAAATTTTTAACACTTTAGATTTCTGCCGTATAAATTGTGCCACAAAGAGACAAGTTCCCAGGATCTCATCTATTAATAATAATTACTCCATCTTTTATTTCATCAAAATCTGTATTTAGGTTGTGGCTGCTGAAGATGTCTTTTGTCAGAATTCTGTTATCTTATCTGTTTTCTATTTTTGAACTAGGATACCAGATAGTCAACGTGCATTATGGAAGTTTACCGAGTTATCTCAACACACAGAAAATCATGGTTTTGGATCCCTCCGGGCCAGATTTGAAGTTAGTAATGGTCCAAGCTCTCAGAGTACTATAGCAACGCAATTCAATTGTGAAGGCACAACTTTATCCGGGGCTGATTTTGAATTGGTTGGGTCCGGCTACAGATTGTCCCTTGTAAAAAGAAGATTTGTCTCAGGTAATAGACGTGTGTTTATTTACAGTTTTAAAGGCGCAGGTACCTTATCTCTTAGACTTGCCAATAATCACATTTCTTTCACAAGATCACATTTTTTAATGCTAATATTTTGAAGCTCCTTGGTTAAAGAAACAACTTAAGATGATCTCTTTTTTATTTTTGGAGGCATAGTCTCATCCGCTAATGTTACTGTGTCTCAAAATGTATCAGGAGATCAACTGAGGTTGTTTTTTCAACTGAAGAATTTTAAATCATTATGTAGTATTTTTCAGTTCGAAAAATGTGATCTTTTCAACACTGTATTGTCAAAACGAGCCTTGAACTAACTGAAACTTTTACTGGAGGATTTGCCCATCATAAGGTTTCATTTTAGGCAGATTTGAACAAAATTCCTGAGTTCTCCCAAAATGTGGCACTTCTTTTTTTCTTTTTTTGTGGCTGATTTAAGATAAACCTTTACATTCTACTCACTAGCAAAAGATAGAAAGTAGTTAAATTTATGCTAAGGAGTAAAAAGATTGGCGAGTATATTTATCTATTGTATGTCCTTTATTACATGTATATGTTTTACATTTTTATTGTTTCAGGGAAATATATTTGTGATGGGGACCCAGATGTCAAAAGTAGATATGCAGCGCCTCCAACATCGTATTGCTAACAGCTTCGAAAATTAATTTATTTTTTCTCTTTCCTTATCACAATTATAACAGTATGTGCAATCTTCATTTTACTCCCACCTCTGTTTCCCTCTTGAGCTTTTCTCGTCTTCAAGAAAAGTAAAATATTGTTATGGTACTGAATCAGTCTCAGCTTTGGTACGTTAAGTTGACACTTGGAAACCACTGTCATGAATTACCAACATTATCTTTGCACCAAGAGGAACATTTTTCTCAAATTTCTGTCGGCTTACTGACAGCGACAGCGGTTAGTTAGTCCTTTTCTATTTAACTTTGATCAATTTATTTTTGTAAATTTTAACGCTTATAGTTTGTTACGTTTTATTTTTTGTTTTTCTTTCAAAAATTATAGATGCAGTGTCAACTTAGCTGCCATTGCAGTGTTATTAGTTTTAATGTTTTACCATCCTGTTAAGACTCTTTAGTCAGATGCATTTGGCAAATAGTTTTTTAAGTTTATGTACTCTGTACCCGTTTCCCTCTTCTCAACCATTTTAGTATGTAAATTTTAAACAATACAGAAATCCTTGTTATGTAATTTTTGCAAAGTATATATCATGCTTGGCACAATTTTATATATTTTAGTTAAATTTTTTACATTATTCTGTAATATTACATGTTGTTAGCCAATTTCATAAAACCTTCCAAAAATATTGCTCGAGTTAAAGTTTGCTGTCTATAAATAATCAGCCCTTGCCCTCCAACCTCGAGTCTAAATTAAATTGATCAAGTATATACTTCCTGTTACTGATCATCTGGTTTGTTATCAGATCTTTATAATACCTTACTTTCCATCTGATATCACAAGCTGTATTTTATTTTGATGTAAAATTCTAAAAATATGTATTATCTGAATGATGAAGGTTTTGGCGTGGTGTTGGTCAGAGACAAATTTTGTCGAAATGAGCTTTGACAACTCCAAAAAAGCGATGTATTTTATTTGTCTACGGTTGAAATGATATAAGTAAAATGATGTAACTTCTTTTAAAGAAGTTCCTCCTTAATCAACGATTTGACTGTTTTCAAGGGTCACATTTAGATTGATAGTGCATCCAGAAAGATAATGATCAAAAAATTTCTTAGAGCTTTCTAGTTTAAGTACACCTGTGCTTTGAATGATGGAATGTCCCTTGCATGCTTGGACAAAACGTTGGCCTTGAAAATTTTAAAAGAAGTGAAAATTTGTTGTAGGTATAACTTTATCAAGGATGAATACAATTGATTCCTCTCACATGTTGTTCTTCTAAAATACCAAGCCATTAGACCAAAAAATAAGAAAACAATTGATGAATGGAGAAAAAAAGTTATCTGCGTACTGGAAGGAAGGCTTGCGTCAGATTAATGTAACCAGACAATTATTGGATACATTTTTTGAAGAGAGTAATCTTCAGATCTTTAAATTTGGTAACTGAAAAAGTTGTAAAATTTTAACGTTTTTACAATCTCTTGTTCTTACCATTTTGCTTTGTAATTAAAATAGTGATACAATTTTTTACTCAGCATTTTTAAAATTTTTCGTCTTTCCCTGATAGTGCTTGACTTTCCTGTTAGCTTATGTGCATCAGGGTTGCAGTAGTACCGGTGCGTAGCTTGAGTGATGCCTTGAATAGTGACTGCGGAGAGTGGAGCAGAGAGCCTGGGACTCGCACCTCACGCATACACTGTCGCCAGTTGACACACTAGTCCTGGTAGCTCGGAAAAAAAACAGTCTCAAAAAGTTTCCTCAGCGGTGCATCAGTAATATTCCGACTCTAATGCTTTCTATGATTGTCAGTCACTGACGAAACAAAAAGTTGCCTCCAATGTCTATAAAGTTTAGATCACACAAATGTGGTTCAGTCTCATGTTCTATAGGTAAGGGTCCGTCTTGTCTCCTATCATCCACCGCAGTTGTCTGAAACATACTTGAAATAATAGAACACTAAGTATGGCAAGAATGAAAACATGTTTGGTATTTTCATGTGATTTTCACAGAAAGTACATTAGACACTGTGTTAATTTCCTGCAGTATATTGAAAATGAGAATCAGCCCTCATAATTTTTACTACACTTTAATTACAGGCTACATTAGAATCATTACATTCAAACTTCTCTCTCAGAAAAAACCAAAATTAATTTAGGTCAATTTGCTAGCTGCCATAAAACTTTGGCAAATAACCAGAATTTTCAGTAGGTATATGATTTTAATTTCAAAAATTACAAGTACCTATGTTACATTAATGGAGAAAGAAAAACTTTGTAAAATTTAAAGCAGATAATTTTCAAACTTTTTTGTTCCATTTCTAATGTCCAATCAGAGTTGAGCGTATTTTGTTTTTTTCTCATGAGCAGGACTTAAAATTTGTTTTTAAATCAATGCAAATCAAAAATACCAATATCTTAATTGCCTTGGACGGGGTCAAGAAAAAATCCGTCTCTGTTTTGGATGGGTAACTCTTAAAACAGTCTGGAGCAGAAACGAGTCTACAAAAACTTTCACTGACTTTTAGAAAAGGAATGATTTTCTAAGTGAGGCTTCAGTTACTGCCATGCTGAGGAAAAACGCCGCATGAGCCTTCAGACGTTGCGAAATTTCCTCCGATAAAAACCTTTAGGCACTGGGATAATTCTGAAAATTATTTTCCAAAATTTTCAGACAATTGTGTACGCAATGTAATCTAAAATATCTGAAAATTTCAAGGAAAAAAAGCACGAATGTCGTCAAAAATACATGTTTTATCATGGGAAATTTGGCAACTCTCTGATGTTTATACGGCGTTCTTCCTTAGCACGGCAGATTGCCTCACACGCAAATCCCAAAAAATCCACAAAATTTCTAATAATTATGGAGACTCCTAGTCCTCCTCATTTTCTTACCATCATCATCAAGTATCCTTCGGCTGTAGACTCCACATGTCTCCATAACTCACGGAATCTAATGAGCTATCCTGAGTTTGATAATTTGCTAATTTTGAGATTTTTTATGGTGGTTGGCCACTTCGTTTATTGAAATAGTGAATTGGACCAATATTATTAAGTACTTGGTCACTCCAGATATCACCTGCAAAAAGTGGACTCATTTGGTAAATGATAGGGATGCACAAGTAAATGACTTCGACACGTAGCAAATACCCTCTCCCGTTCGTCTTCAATTCTACCTCCCTTTTCAGGGAAATCCATGAAAATTCCAGGACATGACTCCAACAGAAAGAAAATACTCCCCCCCCCCCCCTCCCTCGCTGCTACCTTACCTAATTAAGGAGCTCGACGGACAGTTTTGCTACTTCGAGAAATGCGTGTTTAAAGTTGTGGAATGAAACGTGAATCCTTATGACGGAAAGAAAGTTCAAAGTGACTTTTTGATGCTTAAAAATCAGAATTTGGGAGCAAATTGTTCCCAGAATATGCATCAAGACTAGTTTTACCTACTGGAAATCATCAATATCTCAATTTTTTTCAGAAACTGCACTCATGCGCCTTGTCCTGCGAGCCCCTCAATTCTATCTGGCTTTATGTATCCTCGGGAAAACAATATGTTGATAGAACTGGGTTTACGTGTGCGCAATCGAGAAGCGATAATCTTTCCGCATTTTGTACCTGAGCCTCGTCAAGGCTCAGGTACTGGATCCAGTTGCACATCGACAAAGAAGAATTATTCTAGCTGGAGCGCAATTCAGCTATGCATTCACGACTGCAAAAATGTCGAAGGAAATCGACAAGCCCAGCGCTCATGAAGGCTATTTCAATTGTAATCTTCCGTCACATTCTTACGGCGCAATGATACAACTATTTTAACTCTCCGGAATGCGTAAGGTATCACGCCGCATTTGAAGGCGTTTTCAAAAACAGCCAAGTTCCGATACCCGGATTATCGTTTTGCATAGTTCAGATTATTTTGTTATATTCCGTACCACTTGTTTATTCTTAATCCTCGTATAAAAACCACCCATTTGCTAAATACAATTCTAGCTGAAGCGCACTTAAGCTATGCATTGATGATTGCAAAAATGTGAACGAAAATCGACGAGCCCAGCGTTCATGAAGGCTATTTCAATTGTAATCTTCCGTCACATTCTTACGGCGCAATGATACAACTATTTTAACTCACCGGAATGCGTAAGGTATCACGCCGCATTTGAAGGCGTTTTCAAAAACAGGCAAGTTCCGATACCCGGATTATCGTTTTGCATAGTTCAGATTATTTTGTCATATTCCGTACCACTTGTTTATTCTTAATCCTCGTATAAAAACCACCCATTTCCTAAATACAATTCTAGCTGAAGCGCGCTTAAGCTATGCATTGATGGACATCGGAACTGGGGCACTCATATCAACGTTCATACACCCTAGAATGAATAACGACCATTGGTAAAACTTACACTTCTTTCAGTGTTGTGGGAGGAATTTTTTAAAATTTTCCGTTATGTGCCCTTTTACCGGAAATGGACCGGTGGTTATAGGTTTTGGCTTCCAAAGCTAAATTTTCAAGACTTTAACGAGTTTCTAAACGAAAATAAATCATAATTTCGATTGCGAACGTGCGGGTGGATCATTTTCGATCATCGTTAAAAAAAAAAAGACAACAAAACACGTGAAAAAATCGAAAAATTAAAACCCACAAGAGACCATTAAAAATTGAATTATTAATAGTGACAGAATTTCACGTGTCACCGGTAAAAAGCGTAGACAATCACTGCAACCTGATGATATTGCATTGATTAGTAGAATCAGTGCAATGCATCTGTAATGAGGGATCCTTACTTATATCAGTACCCATCACCTGCCTGCCTGCGCCCTGCGCGCTATCTCCTCAACGTCGCGTCGCGTCGCGGCGACCGTACCCAGGGGCGAAAATATGAAATACACCTGACTTAGCCTCACAAAACTTGGTCTCTTAGCTCCAAAAATTGATCAATTAAGCTGAAACTCGGGACATTGGTACATTAGGATGCGAGGAATCCGTTTCTGCCAATTCCGGAAAAAGGGCGCATACGCGTATGTGCCCCTTTTCCGGAATGCTCCTCAATTGTTGTTGGAAAAAGCTGTAATCCCCTCTGAAATATGATCCCACGTGCTGTGACCAGCACAAGTGATTCAACATCAAATATAATTCACAAAACCTCAGTCCAGTCGAGCTAGATCGACGCTTGATTTGATTTCTATCCGGAGGAGCACAAATTGCAATAAGTAGCAATTACATAATAAAATTATTGCAATTCAGTGGCAAAATACACGAAACTCAGTGGAGTTTCGTGTATTTTGCCTAGCTCCTATAATGGTCTTTAAATGGTAAAACATTTTATTCAAATAAAATTGCAATGTGATTTCAATATTTGCGTTGCCCTGTGCTAGGTATTTGGAGTGTAGGTATGTATTTGGACATCTACACAAATTTCTCGGTGAACTGAATTTTTCTTGTTAAAAACACGTAAGTAGCATGTACCTACATGAAGAAACAGAAAAGTTTTGCTTATATTGCAATCGGTGCAAAAGTAAAGAGTGCTGTATCAACACAGCTAGAATATGTTTCTAGCAATGTCGATGCTATCCCTCCCGCTACTTCTCTATGACTGGACGATTACCTATTTTCTTTCATCACACAGTCAGTTAGCATTTCTTGAGAATAAAAATCTCAAAAGAATCTCCCGTAGCTCTTTTTCTAGATTTACAAGAGACATGCGAACGACAACACTCCGCAAACTTTTTATCTAAAGAATAACGTTTCAACTTTACTTTGTGCAGTATTGAGTAATCCAGCGAGAGAAACTCACAGGCGGTCAACGCGACCTGATCATGAATGAGCTGGTACGAAAACATCTGCAACTGAATCAAAAGAATGAATTTTTGAAGAATAAATGAAAAAATAATCGCACTTCCTTATTTTCAAGAAAATTTATTCGAAGGTCTGTACAATTAAAAGCGAAAATCGGTCGTTTTTCAAAAACTTGATGTAAAACAATAGGTACCTTTATTTGCAATGGTGCAAACTCAGGCACACCTGGGGCCTGGGAAAACTGTCTCAGCATCCGAATGATTTTGCTTTTTTTCTGGCGGAAATTCAGTTTCCGATGGGTTGAAACTTACACCACCTGCCACCTGCCAGCCATGCGGGCCGATTATTGAAACTTTAAAGCAGCGGGACAAGACATCAAAATGAGATATATTGCATGGTTAAGATAGGTATATGTCTTGTCTTGTGTCGATATAGAGTCAATAACCGGGCTGCAGAGGCGCTTGAACGGGCTTAAATGCAATCATGACACTTCCTGAGTATAATTAAGAATGGACCACTAGACAAGGTACGAATTTAAGCATTCTGATACACGAATCTTAACCAGAATTTCACGTAAAACACGATTCGCGCAACGAAAATTACTGGAACCAACTCCTAACGGAGATATTAACATTTTTATTTCACATTGGTTAAGAGGAATTTTAACTGCCCCTCACAAGAAACTCAAAGCTAGGTGAGTCAAATCGCGCACTACAACGGTTTCAGCAAGCTTCTCAATCGAGCAATGTTCATTTATCACCATGTGTTGTTCCAACTATAAGCAATTTGCTATAGCTGAGCCAAAGTGTCAAGATTGAGGTTGCCAGATTTTTATAACGCAGAGACTGTCACGATAAACGTTTAGCGCGATGTGTATCACGTAGAGCATTGAGTTTTCATGAGCGGGTGGTTTGAATTCACGCATCAAGAATTATTGAATACCTTCGTAAGGAGTTGATTTCGGTAATTTTCGATGTGCGCATCGTGTTTTACGTAAAATTTTGGTTAAGAAGCATGTATCAGAATGCTGAAATTCGTACCTTGTCTAGTGGTCCATTCTCGGTTTTCCAACAAATGGGCCCTTCTATGCCCATGACGCACCCAGGCCCATTCCATTCAAGTAATCTGATCCATCAGCCTACATTCCTGATCGATTAAAGATCAAAGATTATTTTGTAAATTGCCCAAAATTAGGACCAAGTTCGAAAGTTCCTTCATTTTAATAGTTATGCATTTTGCGCTACATACATACAAGTCGAAACTGTCGCATCACACTTTTTTCCACAAACTCACGCATTTTGCAGAGGATTCACTATCTGAATTAAATCCATCTTCAGAGAAATTTGGTTTTAAAAATGAAAATTTTTGAACTCACTAACGTTCTGAAGTGATAATGATCATTGGATGATTATAATTTACCTTGTTCTTAATTTCTTCATCGGTTACTTTTTCTAACAGGGAGTGCACGACCGCAATCGTCGCATTGGCCTGTTAATTTAACACAAAAATATTAAAGGAAATTCAATAGAATGGTGCTTTCTCAAAAATGAAAGTATCCAAATGAGGAGGGTCAAGGAATGTTGAGAGGGATGAACAACATCTGGCTATAGAATTAGATGGAGCCCTGAACAGCTTTAGAGAGTGCTTTTCGTTGTCGGCCTCTACACTGAAAAAAAGTTCTGTTGTCACAAACCAGAATTTCTGGTTGTATTTCGCAACCAGATTTTCCGGTTGTTTTAACCAGAATTACAGTTGACTCAACCAGAATTTTGTAGAGTCAACCAGACGTCTGGTTGAGTCAACTGTAATTCTGGTTGAATCAACCGGAAAATCTGGCTGCGAAATACAACCAGAAATTCTGGTTTGTGACAACAGAACTTTTTTTCAGTGTACCTTGCGCTTGCGCTCATCACTACCTACATTCCAATTTCGCATACGTTCCTATTTGGCGTACGTTATAGCAGTCTTTAACTGGTACCGACCTGTATATTGCACATACGCTTTTTTCAAAATTCTCAATTTAGATACTTCAGTTTTGCTTAGTTTCATGAAATGGACATATTTTAACTAGAATGTGCCTGACTGCATATTTAACGTATTGCCGAAGTTCCTTTCATATTTTATTTGCAATAACGTGTGTGTTGTGCAAGCTTTCTCATCTGGAGGAAAGAAAAGCGCAGGGGCGTAGCTAGGAAATTTCTCGGGGGGGGGGGGGGCATGGGACCACCTCTCATGGTGAAGAGAGCGGGGGGGTGAGGAATAGAGGCCTGCCCCCCCCCCCCCCAGGACCCCCCTAGCTACGCCCATGGAAAAGCGTTTTAAGTATGAAAACAAGTTAATTAAAAGATGAAGGATCTACATTGCTCAAACCAATGTCACATATAAGAATTACATGGATGGTAAATGTTACACTTTCTCAGAAAATTTGGCTCAGACATGGATACTTTTAAACTATTTTCATGAGATGTAGGTATTAAATTGCTTACTTCGTTCTCCACTTTTTGCGTAATTGTCAATAACACTGAGAGCCCTATTGCGCTTATTAAGGGCCAGTACACATTCTGTATCACCGTTCCATACGCATAAACCATGAGATTTTCTTCTTCTTCTTCGCCTAGTTTATTGCCGACGAATACATTGATAAATGAGTAAATTGTACAAATTAACGCACCAAAAATCGTTGCGACAAAGACGATAATTTGCTGAGAAAAATAATTGCAGTGGAGCTTGGAAATCTCTCGCAAGAGGAAGTGTAATTCAATTAAATTATCCACCATTCGGCTCAAATATTGATGGTTGAAAATACCTAGACCCTTCTTATCAGCACTACCTTCGTAAAATTCGCTAATTTTGATAAATCGTTCTTTAACACTAGAGAATTTTATTAATATTAACTTTAAAATTACATTGAGAAGGGAAATAGAGGTAATTTGAATTGCAAAAGGGGGAAAGAACCAATAAAATGGAAGAGTATTACTATCAAATAGTGAGAGGAATATAGAATCGACCGCTATGATTGCGATACAAATTATGAATACGATGGGTAAGGGGGATATTAGATAACTTAAACTTTTCGCTTTGAACAGTTGATTTTTTTCAAGTTTTACGTTTATTTTACAGAGCTTTTTAATTATGCAACTTTGTACTCTGTATTTTATCAAAGAATTACACACTAACACACCAGAGTAAAACGAAGATAAACAGAACAAAAAACACTCGGCCATTAGAACAGAGAATGGAGTGGACCCATCGGACTCTTTCGTTAGAATCCTTTGGTAAACACTGAAAATCGTAAAAATCACTAAGAAACCAAGCACAGACAAGGAGTAGATGAAACCTTTACAAGATAACTCAAAGGACCTAGAATCATTAGGAAACAAGCCGCAGTATTTTGAAAGTTTTAGCATGATTTTTAGCGGTTGTTCAAAGTTATCCATTCCGAAACAAACTCTTGTTTTACGATTATATTATTAGATTTCGCTGGAGGCACCGATACATCACGTGTTTTTGAGGAGGCAAAAGTGCCTGTAAAAGTTGTGATTTTCTTGGGAATTTTGATTCCGCGGCGGAAATACGAATGCGATCAATGGACAATTTAAAAATTAATGAAACAAATTTGAAAAATTTAAAATGCAGAATGTCATTGCAATGTCAACCCGACCCTGAAAGCCGTTTCAGCTGAAAGACACTATTAAAATATTAAAAAGAGTTCCTCATTACCGCTCTAGGCTACTTCGTTTAAGTTAAATCCAATTTCTCGATCCAAGCATAGCTTTAATTATCCACGAAAGTTTCTCATTAAGTTCACTCTGCGAAGCCACTTTATGTTTATTTTTCGATCAACTAGACAGGATATGTGAAAAGGGGCTGTCATCATCGATGTCAATTGAATCTGAACACAAAAGCTACATCAAGGATAAGAAGTTCGCGAGGACGTTACAACACCACTCTCAGCTGTTCTGCCGTGCTAAGGAAAAACGCCGTATGAGCCTTCAGGCGTTGCCAAATTTCCTCTGGCAAATCACTAATTTTCGGAAAAGTTCCTAATATTTTTCAGCCAATTTCTCAGATAATTTTGTTTGTAATTTGAGCTAAAGTGTCTGAAAATTTCAAGGAAACATATTCATAATTTTCCTCAAAAATAAAAATTGTATTCGACGACTTTGGCAACTCTCGAATGTTCATACCGCGTTCTTCCTTAGCACGTCAGTGTTAATCACCCTCCTATCTACCGTTCTCCAGCGTTTTGTAAAGTCATTACGCGCCTGGAATTCCAACTATCCATTATACATTCCGACCATATCTTCAATAAAAGATATGCCCAATAGGGCTCCATCGATTAAAGTTCTGATACGATTCAATTATCTTTGGTTTTCCCATACTGAAAAGTTACCATAGCTAGCTCCGAATTCAACAATAAGTTATTGCACCTGTTAGAGCTGTTTCCATACAACAGAAATTAATTGACACGTTTCATCTTTCTCTACATAGAGAAGCTAAAATATGTCCGGGGCATTCGATTATTTTTAAAGTGTACAGAATACGTAGCAAAACTTTGCAGGTTGAAATAAGTGTAAGACGTATGACCAGGGCCGAATTTAGGGGGTGGCCACATGGACCGCGGCCCAAGGCGGCAAATTTTGCATTTTTTTTTTTAAATGTAGGTATAAAAAAAAATTACAAACGAGAAAAGGCGACAAAAGCTTTCATTCTTAGAGAGTGTAGTAATTTCTAATTATGTCGTTTTGAGGTGATACAAGAGACAGCCCCTTTAATTAGTCGAGTTATGAGAAAAACCAAACACGCAATTTTACCTGGAGCGGCGCGGCGCAGAGAGCAATGATGACAAGGACTTGAGATGAAAAGGATCAGCCCTCGGCGCGGCGGCGGTCGGCATGTAACACATATTAGCGCCTACAAGACTGCATGAAAACTTCACGCATAGCGTCAAACACAATGTGGTCAGCAGCGGTCGACGTGGAACGCATAGCGCCTACAAGACTGCATGAATACTTCACGCATTGCGTCTAACAAAGTGCGTTCAGCAGCGGTCGGCGTGAAACGCATAGCGCCTACAAGACTGTAGGAATACTTCCTACATTGCGCCAAACATAGTGCGATCACTGCATGCGATCAGCGCGGCGCGGCGGCAAAAGTTAAAATTATTAAACCACATTTATGTTTGTTCTTTCATAATTTTTCTGTTTATTTCTTATAAATGGAAGGCCTTATCAACACTGATACAGGTTTACGGAACTTAATTTTCTTGTAACCGGGCAATTCAAAATTCTCGTAACGAATGTAAAATAAAAGCGTGAATATCTTAGTTACGAGTTGATTTCAGTAATTTTCGGTACAAGAATCATGTTCTACTTGAAATTCTAGTTGAGAAACATGTATCAGAATGCTTAAATTCGCACCTTGCCTACACTGAAAAAAAGTTCTGTTGTCACAAACCAGAATTTCTGGTTGTATTTCGCAACCAGATTTTCCGGTTGATTTAACCAGAATTACAGTTGACTCAACCAGAATTTTGTAGAGTCAACCAGACGTCTAGTTGAGTCAACTGTAATTCTGGTTGAATCAACCGGAAAATCTGGTTGCGAAATACAACCAGAAATTCTGGTTTGTGACAACAGAACTTTTTTTCAGTGTAGTGGTCCATTTGCATCTAATTCTTTAGGGCTAGTAGTCTAGAATAGTGATTAAAATTTCTCCTCCATGTCTTGCAAAACAACAGAACCACAATTTAGAATTCATCGTGTGAGAAGAGTAATTTTCGTCAAAAGTCAATTGCAAAAAATTCCACACCGAAGTGCTGTTTGGCGTAAAGCAAAGTTAAAATTCTTAAAGCGGATAGATCGAGGAGAAAAATTATATTACCTTGGCTTCACTGTTTACTCATCTGCTAGAGACTACTCCAAGAGGGCCACACGTATTTTGTTTCTTCCTTATTATGTGGACGTAGTTTTCACAATCCACCTTTTATCTCTTAGCTAACTTTGCCTCATTCGTCCAGCAGTTCAGCAATCCGAAATTGGAGAAAAATTAAACAATACGAGCATGTAGCAATTAGAATCTTGAAAAACAGAAACCAAGAAAATTAATACGTAATCTTGGTACTTTTTTAAGTTATCATCAACGATTCAAACTATTTGCAACCTCCCCCCTCCCCTAAGGAAAAGTATTGTGCCTCTAGTTAAAAAGAAATTTCCCACGCATGTATTCTGTGCTGTGTCATTTATGCCATTTGTGGAATTAGAAGGTTTTCAAAATCATCAGTTTAAAATAGTCTTCTTAATTTTTTTTTTATTTTTCTTTTCTGAGTTGCACAGCAATTAAAACAGAACATAAGCGTTCAGAACTGAGAGGTCATGAGGACACTTTTGTTTTGCAGAAAGAATTTTGAATGGTACATTCTGCAGATAAAAATTAAGTAATTATTTTCAGATGTTCTTAATTGCTCCTTCCCGGAGGAGGATCTTACAGTAAATCGAGCATTCAATGATTCACCATTATCGCTTACATATTAGTAGTTTTGTAACTTACCCTGTAAAAGATTGAAAAGTCGAGAGGGAGAAATCCAAGTATACTGAGCTTGACACTGTCATGGACTAGTTGATTTAGGAACATATGTAACTGTTAAAAGAAATGTTATTTTCCTCGTTAGATTCTTTTCTCTCAGAGATAAGCTTAGGTGGACAGCGTTGGCGGTTCCAACAAATTGGCAACATGATTTTTCTCCATTTAAACCTGTGGAAATGTACCGATTCTTGGAGGGGCCAGGTGCCCTGACAAGAGTCGATTATTCAACGTGGGTTTAAAGTTAAACGGAGGGAATACGGTGTTGTCAAATTGCTGGATCTGCCTCTGGTGGACAGATTTTTAAAAAAATGGATCTTAGTTTGCGACATTGCAAACTTCCATTAACGAGACATTCCTTAATTGATAATTTCAAATTGAAACTTTTTTTAAACTCTTGAAACTTGTTAGTTCTTTTTATATTCTTAAAAAAAAATTCTTAAAAGGTTTAAATAAACTTATATTTAAAAAAAGTCAATAAGCAAAGCAATTGAAACGCTGCAATCTAGGTACGTCCTTCTCTAAACACGGGTGAGAGCGTCATTGCATCTTTATAACGCAGGACCGCTTTCGAGTCTAGAATTCTCAAGTACACGGAGCGCCTTCAAATTGGTAGTTATGCAATTTCAGCTACTTCGACGTTAAAATAATTGTATTGCGCATCCTGTCATTTCGCTTTTAGCGAACATTGCTCCACGCACACTTGGTAGAATGCGTTCATAAGTTACAAATTTTCCGTACGAAGATAATTAATTTAATAGTTTTTATTACCGACTAAACTAATATTTTTGTAATAGCTTAACTAATAATCGTTCCGTTCTGTTGGCATGTATCTTTTTGCGTCAAACAAAGGGAAAAGACGTGATAAAAACGCCAAGAAAATAAATTAATAAATTAATAAAAATGAAGAAAGCGTAAGATGCAACTAATTACGAACTATGCATGAAATAAAAACACTAACCTGAATCTTGAGTCTGTCATCATTTGTTCTATTCATTAACTTCTGAATGAACTCTACAGGCCAATTACCCTGGAAATAAAATCTTATCATTAAGTACTCGAAGGCACTCTTAAATTTTTCTTATTACTTTGTTTTTGCATGAGTAATACCTCTCACCCTGTGTTTTAACTAGAGAGATCGAGATGTTACATCTGGGATTGGAATGGTTAAAACTGGCTTTAGAGTTTCATCCATCCCATCGTAATAAGTGTGCTTCAGTTTAAAATGTAGGTAATGACCATGGCTAAATTAGTAAAATCAGCAGTAAACTGATGAGTTATTTAATATTCCAGCTATGCACGAGCATTAAAATATCTGGGCATAGATAAAATGCTCCACAATCCTAAAGAATAAGTTCCTCACGGCTTAGACCATTTTTGTGCTGATAGAGGACTCGCAGTTAGGAGGTGAGTCAAATTTCGTTCTCTGAACATGGTAGGCTAGAATAACTTCATACCGAAACAATGTTCTGCGTTCAAACACGTGACACGAACTGTGCAAGACTAAAATTATTAAAATTATTGAATAATATTAAAACACTCGCACAAATTAAATAAAAAAGACAAACCGGTTACGCTGACGATGGGGAAAGTACCGAAACCGGTCCGTCGTTTTTACTTAATTTGTGCAAGTGAGTTTTGCCGTAATTTTTTAATAATTTCATTGATTAAGTACGTTTTTTTAGATGCAAAATTCAAATTTCCACAACTCTAGTTCGGACTGAAAGTTTTGGGCGTTTTTACGTCTCAAAATGTTCAGAGAACAATCATCTGTGATCTGGTATCAATAACTAGATTTTTAATTTTTGTGTAGGTACTATCGGTTATTAAAGGAGGTTCTCTTTAAAGAAGGAAACGGACAATCCTTCCCCTTCTCTCCAAACAGTCGCAAATGAAATAATGGATATCGACGGTGTAAGTCGGCAATCACATAACTCGGTTTAGATACAAATTTTTAAGAGCAGCCCGAGACAATGATAACAGTGGAAAAACAAGGGGGGAAAACGAGAAACAAGGCTAAAATATACACACAAATTACATAAAAACCGAGACGGCAAGTAATAAAAACCGAGACGTTTCGACTCAAAACTGAGTCATTTTTAGTCGGAAATACAATACATTTTTTTAAAAAAACGATGAAAACCTGAGCCCTATATGGTGGTGGCCGGGCCTGAGAAAAAGGGTTACCACCAAATGAGGCCACCACCATGTAGGGCTCAGGTTTTCATCGTTTATTAAGATTTTTATTGTATTTCCGACTAAAAATGACTCAGTTTTGAGTCGAAACGTCTCGGTTTTTATTAATTGTGTATTTTAGCCTTGTTTCCCGTTTTTCCTCCTTGTTTTTCCACTGTTATAACTCGGTTTGCGACGTCGCCTAGACTTCCTCTCGTCATACTTTATTTTTTAAACAGAAAACTATGATCAGCGGTAATTCTTTAAAACTGCCGCGATTTTTCTTCTCTGTGCGAGGAAAATTCTGCAAAAACTTCAAGAAATGATGTTAATTTACCCTCCTTTAAAAATATAACGAAGAGGCGGAGATTTTCCGACACCGCAAACGAGATATGCGATTGCGGACTTACGCCGTCGATAAGTATTTGGAACCGTGCTTCCAAGTACCTTTTTCTGAGTCGCGACGAAGTTGTAAATTATGAACCATAATTTACACAAGAAAAACACAGCCCAGTAAGAATTGAGAAGCTTGGTGAACACGAATTGTGGGTTCGTGAAGGTGACCTTCTTCGTGGAAAAATTGACGAGGAAAAAAATGTTAATGACGAGACCGATGAAAAAGTTCACTATTTCGCAGCCGATCTGTAAAGAAAATGTGTGACACAGGTTGGAAGTCATCCGAGTTAATCTGCTGTGTATTTTCATTATCTGAGACTGCGTGAGGGAATACCCGTCCCTACCGAGATCAATCGAAACGAAAACCTCTCCGGTTTCCCACACGCGTTTCTCTTGCTTGTAAATTGCCATAAGGCAGTCGTTGATCCGTGCGTATCTATTTTGTATGACTTTCAAAACCAGGAAAAGTCGCGTTTCTGCCATGGCGAGGAAAGCGTTCGGAATGGTGATCAAAATGATGTAGTGGAATATATGCTTCGACTTGTAGTAGAACGCCGTGACTAGCATGTCTATCAATAGCACAGTAAGAGTTACTATTTCTATAACCACGAGAGGGAATCCAGACCGGTGTTCGTACGTTTTAGTCCTGTGGCTCTTCTCACAATACTTCTCTAAACAACGACTTAAAAGTTTTATTTCGTTGAACATGACCTTCTTTCCCGCCACTTTCTGTCAAATTTTCGAAAATTGTTACCAGCACGGTCACGTTTAGGAACGTTTGGTAAACATAATATCCGAATAGTTTGGTATCGATGATGTCGGAATTTTTCGTGACGTGCAATTCGATCATCACGTAAACGAAGCAACACGGATGGGACACGAAAATCAAAACAGAAACGAAGAAGAGTAAATTATTTATCTTCTTATTCTTCACCGACACGAATAGACCAAATGGAGAGGAGAACAGGTTGAACTGCTCCACGATTTCGAGAGGCATCTTCGCTGTAAAATTTAGCGGGACGAATGGTCTTTCAAGGTACGATTGATCACTCGAAGCACACGGGTATTTTACCGACAGTATATTTGCACGTCTTTAACTTCACTTCATTCTCTAAACTGTGATTTTTTCTCCTGTACGTAAAAAGAAATTGTTCTCCTCGAAGTGGGAAAATTATTTATAGAATTTTCTATTAGGATCAAATACATGTTTTACCAGAACCGAGTCGATTCGAATTTTTTTAAGTATATTACACACAAACTTCTATCCACTACTCCTTCTGATTGCCATTTTTTCATAGTGGTTTAGAAATTCACTCATTGGAACTTCCCGTAGAGGGAGCTGTTTAAAATGAAGGAATAATATATTTGCGTGGCAGTTCTCCCCAGATGACGGCGCTTCCGTTTGGAAACCAACCTCATATGAGATCAATATTGAAACTATTCAAATTAAGTGCGCGTTAAAGGTAAAGGCAGTAGTGCTTCATTTGACAGGTTTGAAGTGCTGCTACTGCTAAACTATGGTGGACCCGTCAATCACGCCGATAAATAATTAAGCGCTCTGCGCGAAACGTCCCTTTCACCAGTTAAATCAAATTTAGTTGTGAAAAAGCTTCATTTGTGAGGAAATCTAAACTTCCAAAGCGGATATTAGTGTGTTTCATGTCTCATAAATTGCAAATTTTTATATTTTGTAACACCTTCAATTTCCTACCATCAAGGGGCGGTTACGTAGCCGAAGCAATCTGGCAGTTCCACCATCTTCCACGGGACCGCCAGCGCAAGGAGTTACCTAAGATCTATTTAATGTCATGTTTGTAAATAATTGTAACTCGGTATCAAATCAATTTTTCAATGCCAAAAGCTGGAAAAAGGAATTTTATTACAACATAATCTCTCTCTAAGATGAAAACTCAAGGGATCGACCGCTTTCCTCGCTACAGAGAAGTCCTCGTTATGAACGGTAGTCGATCTTTAGAAAAAGTCGGTCGAACTCAGACATCAATTTCTCTATAGACGAAAGTAGCACTCAGGGGTGTAAAATATTTACGATCCTTCAATCGATTGCGGGCTCGCGGTGTGCACTGGTTGAAAACAGTGGCGTGGCGTGAATTGTGATAAATCGATTGTTATGACATTTAAACCTATGGAGAAGGATCGATAGACAGGGTGTTCGCAGCAAACACCTTAATAATCGATTCTTCACCATATTTTCAAATGGCATAACAATCGATACATCGCAATTCAAGCCACGCCACTGGTCAAAAATCGTGCACACAGAAGGTGGTGGCAAGCGGAGAAATGTACTTTTCTACGTCACAGCTAAAAATGAAGCCGCCCTTCTGATTGGTCAATAGGATTGCGGAAAACCGAGACCTCTTTGAAATTTAAGAAGGCGCGGTTATTTTGGCTCTACCAACTCGTAACGATGATTTTTAATATTTCAAAACGTTTTTCTATCAATGTTCGACTGTAACTGAAAAAAATTTGTAAGTTAAAAATATATATTTCATATAATAACAACTTTTATATCGACTCGTCCCGTTTAAAAGGTATAACCATGTTAAATTACGTTCTGTGCGTCAAAAAAGCAGATATTGGAGAGTCACAGTGGCTAATGTTCAATTATATGATTTCAATGTTAGTTTGAGTGGTGATGTAGGTCTTTCTACAGGTTCTATCATGAAATGCAATTTTTTTTTTTTTTTTTTTTTTTTTTTTTTTTTTTTTTTTTTTTAACAGCGCGTCATTCCCTGTACTTTTCTACGTCACAGCAAATCTTCAAGATGGCTGCCTTGCCAGGGTGCATACCGCGGGCGGTAAGTCTGGCACGGTGAGAATACAAGTTTTAAACGATTAAAAGCGCGCACCGTAGTGAACGCGCAATGCGTGAAGTATTCCGACAGTCTTGTAGGCGCTAACAAGCGTCGAGAGCGCACCGCGGTAGATGCGCAATGCGTGAAGTTTTCCTACAGTCTTGTAGGCGCTAACAAGCGTCGAGAGCGCACCGCGGTATACGCGCAATGCGTGAAGTTTTCCTGCAGTCTTGTAGGCGCTTATATGTATTTCTTGCCGACCGCACTGTGTTTCGCACGATTAGTTGTACTCGTGAAGGCAGCGTTTTTCCAACTTAATTCCTACCATTTAGTTCAACACATCTGTATGTATTACCGTCATTATTTTAAATGTTGAAAAAAGTTACACAAAATCTAACTAATTTACTTCTGTTTATTTACACGACGTTAACACTATGCCCGTGCATCTTGTGGAACTGCACTATGATTGTGTCAGCCGCTGGAAAATCGAAAACAACAGCACCAGTCATCGTTTCCGCTCTGAAGAAGGCAGATCATGAAAATAAACTTTGACCCATGAGCTAAGTCAATACGACCGCTCGCTTTGTAGCCACGCTCACTACATCGAGTGCAACATTCACGTATTTGTCAGTGACGCGGTGTGCTTTGCGATATATCGATTGTTAAGCCATTTAAACCAATGGAAAAGAATCAATAAATAGGGTGTTCGCAGCGAACATCTCAATAATCGATTCTTTACCATAGGTTTAAATGGCAGAACAATCGATGCATCGCATAGCACGCCACGCCACTGGTATTTGTTATAGGAAGTTCAAGGGATAGATTGATATCCTTGCTATACAGGGTGTCCCAGGATTAAGTACGAATATTGAAGGAGTCGATTCTTTGGGTCAAGAAAAGACGTTTTTGTAGTATAACTTTTTTCCCAAAAGACGCTATCCCTGGGGGCCACGGCTGCCCAAAGTTGGAGAAAAAAAATCGTCTTTTAACACTGTGACAATGTTTATCAACCAATATTGATGAAATTTGCTAAGTGGGTGTAATTTTTAGCACTCTTTCCATTTTTGACCTCCAAAAGAGGGAAAACTCATTTTGAGGGGGGGGGGGGGGGGGGTTCGAACATGAAAGTGGCCAAAATTAATGTTTGTAACGACAAAATTTGACTTTTGACGGTACCACTCGATTTAGCGTTAAAAAACAGTGAGATAATCACTCTTGCGTTCATTCGCTATGACTCATCGATTTCGGGATAATAGGGACTAAAAGGGGATAATAGGGGGGATGATGGGACCCCAAGGGAAGGCGATTTTAGAGAAAAAGTAAAAAAATACGAATGAGCTAATAGCGATTCGGAGCTTGAACTTAACTGAATCAGTAGAACGAAAACACACCAACTCGAAAAAATGAAAATAATGAAGACTCACATAAAACTGCACAGTAGATTAATTAGAGTCTAATAAGAAGATTTTTTGTGTCGAAGGACAAGTACTAAAGGACCTTTCAAAGGTCCAAGCTGGAACAGATGCGCTAACTTCAATGACTTTCATGAAAATTGACTGTGTTTAATGAAAATCGAGCATTTTGGAGTAACAGAGTTGGTGTGTTTTCGTTCCCACTGATTCAAGTGTCATTGAACATTTTTTAGACCGCTATGCCACCGATAATCTTCTTAGGGAGTGAGGATGAACTTTTGCTATTTTAGAGAGTCAAATCGTGGAAGGAGATCCACGGTTGTTTCTTTCCTCCACCCAATGGGACTGACGTCCCATCCAAATGCGTTTTTGAGGAAATGATCGATGCCCATCATTACTTCATCTCCACATATTTATAAATGTTCAAATGATGGGAAGTTGCGGTACAAAATCTGACAAAATCATTTTTGTCTTGGGAGTCTCCAAATGTATACATCATGGTGATCAAATGTCCAACTACTTAGAAAGAAGGTTCGCAGAGCGATCCGAAAGTCACTCGCTAGTGACTGGGGGTCCAGAAGGTGCAGCCCCTTAGCTAGCATATTATAAAACTTGGTAAAAATTAGTGTATTCTCATTTTTTAGTGAAGCCCATCACAACTATTCCTGTTATCGTGAAATCACTCGAAAGGAGTTTACAGCTATTAATAATCGCAAAAACTTCACTGTTACCATAAATCATATTTGGACTACATTTCGGAATAAGGGGCCACTATTTCTAGCTCATTTTAGAGACAATATACATGCTGTTGGTTTCCCTATGCCCGTAGGTGCTTTCATGGATGAGCCAGAAATAGAGGGTAGCTCCTAATCACAAAATGTGGTCCAATTTGTACCCTCTAACTCATAAGCTATTGCTCAGCACAAATAATTATGCGCGAAATTCGCGTGGTTTTGAGGAAGGAAAATAACAAATTTGTTGAATACTTAGTATATGTTTATTTTTTCATTCAATCAGCTTATCGCACAAATAAAAAATTACAAAGTTCTTTGAAATATCATGAGAATTAATTAGAAGAATACGTAGTTGCACCATTAAATCAGAAATTTTAGAAAAAAAGTTATTGGCTGCGCAAAAAGAGGAAGCTATAAATTGATTACATATCTCAGAGGAAACTTATAAAATAACATAAATGATATCACATGCAAATAATTGAAACATAACAACAAATTAATATTGTTTCAATACGGTCAAGTAAGCCACCTGTTATTGAATAACTTTCAATCTATTACATAATGAAGACAAAATACATTAATGACTTTTTAGAAATTAAGTTGATGAAGAAAAGAGGAACTGCGAATTTTACATCTAAAAACGGTGCGATCATGGTACAGTCCATAAGGCCAACTTCGGGTCACCCAGGGTAGCATCGGGCCAATTATTTTACTATATTTTGTGTCAACTATTTTTAATGCTTGGGGAGTCGCACGCGCGCACTAAAACTAACCTACCGCCTGCGGTTTCGCCCCGTTCTAATGTAGCGTGTAATCGCCCGTCACAAATAACCACGCTTTTCATGTTATTTCTCCATTCATTGGGGAGGAAAAAGGACATTCTCTTTGCATACGACAACGATACGCACAATCTGCGAGAATTGACTGGCCCGGAGTTACAGCGCAATAAGAACAGACTGTGAAAAATTGAGTCATTTCTAGTTGCAGTCCCAAGTCACAAGCGCATCCTTAAAAAAGAAAAAAAAAAAAAAAAAAAAACGAATCGTATAACGGAATATTGATGCGTAGCGTCTTAGAAGCATTGGACTGGCATCGCTCCCGGAAAATCAGTCGAACCACGAGGTTTTTCATGATGCAGCAGAGAGGTTTCCGGCAGACACTCGCGTGGTGACATCGCCAGACACGGCCGTTGTCAGATAGCCCGAGGAATCTCTCTATTTCGTACATCTCTACCTCGGGCGTCGGGCTCCGAAATCCACGGAACGGCGACAGCCAGTCCTCTTTCCTGGATTTCGGAGCCTAGGACGGATGTTACATGCAAAGTCGGGAGGTTTTTGGCGAGCGAACCGTGGGAAATGACGCTAAGTTCGCAAGTCTGAGGACCCTCGAGGACCTCGCTGAAGCCTCCTGAAGTCAGTCGCGTTTGCCTCCTTGCCCGTGTGCTCCACCCGGAAACCTCGGCCTTGTCGTATCCTGCGCCCCTTCCGTGGTACCTTCCCTGTTGTGTAGCCCGAATGCGGTACGTCCCCTTGTTTGTCCCAGTTTTCCTGTGTGGTTTGTGTCTTTATGGTCTGTGTGTATACCATAGTAGACGAGTTCTGTGTGTAGTTAGAGTTCTGTGTGATAGTTGTTTGTGGTCTGAGTGACCTAGTGTTGTAGTCGTTGATTTGTTATTGTTACATCCGATGTTATTGCGTATCGTATCTTACACCCCAATACACGAGCGGCCACCACCTATTCGTGAGTTCCTCATTTCCTTAGGAAGTTACTCTCTCGAGGTAGGTGACCATTTATTTAGAGTGACAGGGCTCTTACACCCCCCTAGATCTACCCCCTTTTCTAGACCTCCCTGTCTGGTAGAACATCGCCCCCATCTGCGACCCCCTACGTGTTCAGCTGCTTGGCTCGAGAGCTGAGCACGTTATAGATCGTCGTTTGCAAATCGCGCTTGTCCAAGTTTCCTAAAAAATATCATCAGTTTTTGTTGTTTTTGTGCGATGGAACGCAAATCTCCCGCGCCTCATCCCCAAAACATCGATCTGGAATCGGAGGATCCCGAACTCTTCGAGCTATTGAACCGACCGGCTTGCACCTCGACTCAACGCGAGCCCGATCGTAAGAGAAAGTGCTCCTCGTTAAAACGTAGTTTCTCGCCTTACGCCGCAACCGCGTCAAAAGTAGACGAATCGCCGACTAGCGCTACACGAATCCGCCGCGAAGCTGTGACGGAAGCTTTCAATCGGAATCCTGCTTTCCCGGAAACTTTAAAATCTAAAGACATTCGCCCCGGAAGTGTGTTTCCAGTCGTGAACATCAAAAACATTGTAGCGGGCCGTTTCGGCCCGAAATTAGTGTCCTCACGTGCGAGGACGGGGAGCCGAGAGACCTATTCCTCCCCTCTCGCTACAAAATGTCAGATTTGGATATAACAACTCTCCTCACAGATTCTGTTAACCTCCTTTTCGAAGGGAGAGATGCCGTAAGCGGCTGTCTGAACTATAAAATCCTCACGGATTAAGTTTTTTTCATTGTACATATTACATATTTATTCGTTGCCTTTCGTAAATTATGTTTCAATTTTCATACAATACATTTTCATTCATTGCCGCTCGTAAATTTTGTTTTAATTTTCTTATCAACCCCCCCCCCCCTTTTTTTTCCGCGATACCACGCAGTTAGAGTAATAGGTTAGGTAACCGTTAGGTTAGAGTAATATGAGTAATAGAGTAAGTGCAGGTGTTGCTCTGCTCTTCTGACGATAATGCCGGATGACGATATCTCGAGGCCCGTACATTGGCTCAACGCCCCTGCAGGTTCTGAACCAGCCCGGGCACCCGAGCACCTTCCGCAACTCCCGGGGTTTCGAAAGCAACGTCGATGTAACACTGGCGTCCCCTGGGACTGCGGGGGCGTGCGGGGATTGGCGGGTCATTGTTGGAAAGACCCAATCCGATCACCGAATCATCGGTTTCGACATCGTCACCAACGAAGCCCCCCCAGCCGAGTTGATCCGTCCGGTCGCCAACTGGAACACCTACGTGAAGAACGTCGAGGAAATGATCCGCGACCTCCCGGAGCTTTCGCGGGAGGCGTCCGTAGAGGAAATCGAAACGCACGTGTCCCAGCTGACGGGCCTCCTAAAAACGGCCGCAGCGGAAGCCTCGGACCCCGGGGAGACCCGGGGCCGCAGACGAGTCATGTGGTGGTCCTCATCACTGGACAGGGCACGAAGGCGTCTTGATAAACTCAGGGCGAGATTCGGACGCGCCCTCCAAAGAGGCGCTCGTAGGGCCAATGATATCCGCGTGGAGTACTGGGAGGCACGGTCTGAATACGAGAGGGAGCTAGGAGTCGCCCGCCGCGCCGGCGCTCGTGGAACAAGCGAGTCCTCTCCTCCATTAGTCCAGGCAATAGGGAAGTTCTTGGGGAAAATTTCCCGGAAAACTTTTTGATGAGTGATTCCTATGTATTTTTGGACGCTGAATCCGAATTTCGCATTTGTGTAAAGATCTTTTCGCCGCTAAAGCCGCCATTGTGAAAAAATGGCCTAAAATCCCAATTTTTGAAAATATCTCGCTTATTTTTGATTTTTTGACCAAAGTAGTTATTTTCAAAAATAAACTACATAAAATTCTAAAGAAAACAGGTTCTTATCAATTTTTTGATATGACTGAAATTTAAGCCGCCAGAGCGCGCTGAAAAAACCGCCAAAATTCGAATTTCGCGAAACTTGCGCTTTTCTCGTGAATAACTTTTCTCGGGGTGACTCTAAGTGAAAAATCTTAACTATTAAACTTATAGAGCAACAAATGTAATACTAGGAGTTGCTTTTTTTATTTTTCTTAATCCTGGACGCCACAGACAAGCTTTTGAAGTTGGACTGAAAAAAGCTGAATCGAGCATGGACAGGGTTCGCCAGTGTCTGCGTAATTTCTCTTCTGTGGATTTTTCTAGAGGACTTATTTACGAGTCAGATTGTAAAATTTCATTGGAAGGTGACACCCCCCCCCCCCCCCCCGAAGACTCCCGAACAATTGAATGTCACAAATTACCTCCCCCCCCCCCCCCCCCCCCTCTTCACTCTGGCAATTACCGCTGTTTTTAGTGAATGAAACGTGAATGCAAGGATTTCATTGGTGATATTTCGAGTAACATTAATAGTTCATCAGGTAATTTCTATAAGTTCTCATGAATAATTTTTTTGGACGGGAATAGGGAAAATGGACGGAAAGAAGCCTACTCAAAGAAGACGGACTGTATTATTACAGTTGCATAGTTTTTTCAAGTTTCAATAAAAACATTTCAGAGTTCTCTGAATTTTCACAAATCAACCAAGTTTTGAAGAAATTATACTGTGCATACAAAGTTAAAAAATGCAAATCAAGCATCTACATAATTATTTTCTACAGCGCATTGTAGATGGTCCTGGAATTTTCGTTAGATCAGTTTGTGGCACATCTGACTCATCTGAGTTCTTGTTTTTTTGATTGGATGTTTCCGAATCAATACGTTGCACTGCTTTGCTTGAGCGCAGTACCCTTGTTGCTGGTTCTTTCAATTTCCATGTCACTTTCGTCATACTCACTGTCTGTTTCAGATTTTTGACCAGGTACTGGCGTTGATGGCGTAGAAGAGCCAGATTCACAATCCTGATTATCATCTAAGAATGTCATAATTTCCGGTTCATCGACGTCCCCTTCCTCTTCCTCTCCTTGTAGGGGATCTTCCATTTGAAAATTATCGCAGGATTGATTGCACATCTGACAGAGAATGGTGCATCGTAAGCCATTTTTACGGCACGCACAAGTCTTGCGGCAACCTTTCTTGCACTTGCAGGCAATTAGCTTTAAAATATTTTCGGGAGCTGGTGAATCCAAAGTTGTTATAGGCGTTAGCCCATTTTTGGTGGCTTTCCAGCCCCAATTGCAGGGATCCTTTTTCTCACCCTGCCACTCCTGGACCTGCAAATAAGTTCGGAATGCATGCTCTGCTGCAGCCTGCTGCAAAGACCCAAGATTCTGTTTATTTTGAAATGAATATTTTATAAAGCAGTCGTATCTGTACTTATTTAGAGAAACTTTCTCAATGTCTTTCTGGCCGTAAAGTGCAAGAAACAACCTCTGGCCTGCAGCAGAAATGATTTCACGTGTTGATTTCGAGTCATTAAATTCCTCTGCAGATTTGATTAAATCGTGATTTTTTTTTTAAAATATTCAATAATTTGACTTTTCCTTGATTAAAAATTTCCAAGTTAGTATCACACCCAGTGAAAGCGTGAATTAAAAGAATATTATCCGAAATTATTTAATCGCCAACACTTTCTCGGTTGTACAAGACTTGGGGCTTATTACCCCTAGCTGTCTTCATGAAAAATACATTTGGTACCTCTTTGCTATGCGCAATTAGCAACACCAGCAAATCTATGTCTTCACCCACCACCAGAGCTGATTCGAAGCCAGGAGCCAAGGAGCCAAGTCAGCCGTATATTTTCAAGATGATATTATTCCTGTCGATCCTCATTTGATTTACCGAAGAATTTGCATTGCTAAAAAGTCGGATGAGGAACTTGCAACGTTTTTGTCATATGAGCTGTCACCGTTCCCGCTGTCTCTTCTCACAGAAGAGGGCATGCGTAAAAACACAAAATCTTCACTTTACGGTGCGTTAAAGCCCATCAGAAGAGGTAATTGATGAAAAACATTCGATTCATGTCATTGACGGCGGATTTTTGTTACACAGAGTCGTTTGGCCCCGCGCTGAATAGTTTTCGTCGATTTTTCAGAGCTATGTTTCATATGTGAAATCTCACTACTCCCTGAACATGCAAATCAGTGTTTCCATTTTTTTTCCATGTGTTGTTAATTAACTTAACATAAACTTTTGCTCGAAATATCACCGATGAAATCATTGCATTCACGTTTCATTCACTAAAAACAGCGGTAATTGCTAGAGTGAAGAGGGGGGGGGGGAGGTTAATTTGTGACATTCAATTGTTCGGGAGTCTTCGGGGGGGGGGGGGGGGGGGGTGTGTCACCTTCCAATGAAATTTTACAATCTGACTCGTAAATAAGTCCTCTAGAAAAATCCACAGAAGAGAAATTACGCAGACACTGGCGAACCCTGTCCATGCTCGATTCAGCTTTTTTCAGTCCAACTTCAAAAGCTTGTCTGTGGCGTCCAGGATTAAGAAAAATAAAAAAAGCAACTCCTAGTATTACATTTGTTGCTCTATAAGTTTAATAGTTAAGATTTTTCACTTAGAGTCACCCCGAGAAAAGTTATTCACGAGAAAAGCGCAAGTTTCGCGAAATTCGAATTTTGGCGGTTTTTTCAGCGCGCTCTGGCGGCTTAAATTTCAGTCATATCAAAAAATTGATAAGAACCTGTTTTCTTTAGAATTTTATGTAGTTTATTTTTGAAAATAACTACTTTGGTCAAAAAATCAAAAATAAGCGAGATATTTTCAAAAATTGGGATTTTAGGCCATTTTTAGGCCATTTTTTCAAAATGGCGGCTTTAGCGGCGAAAAGATCTTTACACAAATGCGAAATTCGGATTCAGCGTCCAAACATACATAGTAATCACTCATCAAAAAGTTTTCCGGGAAATTTTCCCCAAGAGCCCCTATTTGATGCCCAATTGCCTGGACTACATGAGAGACCGCCCGTTCGGACTGATCTATCAACTGGCGGCCGGGAAAACCCGGAAGTGCACCGCCACCCCGATGTATGAAATAAGCCCCGGAGTATGGACCCAGACCCTGCGGGAAGCAATGGAGTTCGAGCTTAACGCTTTGATTCCTAGCGACACGAAGCCGGACACAATGCCGGAGCACCAGGAGATCCGGGCCCAAGCGGCTGCGGCTCTCTCCAGGGACCCCCTGCACGAAAACGCAGATGAGATCACGGCCGAGGTCGAGAGAACAGGGGTCTGGCGAGCCATGGAAAGACTGGGCCAAAAGCTCCGAAAGGCCCCCAGGCCTGACGGAGTGCGGCCCGAGTACGTGGCCAAAGCAGCCGGACCTCTCCTCGGACACCTCACGGCTCTATTCGCGGCCTGTGTTCATTCAGAGCACCATCCCATCCAGTGGAGAACGGCTCGAGTCACGGCGGTCCCCAAGACCGGTGCTGGCCCAGCCCCTCCCGGAGGGAACCCGCGCAAGACCCGCAGGCCAATCGCACTCGAAAGCGTGCTTGGGAAATTGCTCAAGCGCGTCCTGGTGGAGATTACCCGCAGGCACCTGGGGGGGACATCTGTCCCACCCAAACCAGTTCGGGTTCCAACAGCGGAAAAGCGCCCCAATGACACTCGGCAAAATACTCCGAAAAGTGCGGGGCGCTCTGGGCAGACACGTCATGTGTCTGTCCATGGATATATCCGGAGCCTTCGACAACGTGTGGTACGATCTAGTCATAGCGCTGGCGGCCGAACCGGGGAGGCCGAAGCCCGTAATACGGCTCATAAAGTCGTATCTGACCGACCGCCGCGTCTTTGTAGAAAAGGCCGGGGTGGTGGTCGAGAAGCGGGCTGACCTCGGCGCGCCCAAAGGTAGCGTTCTCGGACCCTATCTGTAGAACCTACTTCCGGATCTCCTTCTCCGACAGGCCCTCCCGGACGGATGCAGTCTAGTTTGTTATGCGGACGATTGCACTTTCATAGTGAGCTCGGACACACGGGGCGGACTAGAGGAAAAGGCCCAAGCCTGCCTCGACACGTTCCAGTCCTGGCTCGACCGCTGCAACCTGGAGGCGTCCGCTCCAAAGACGGCGGTTATGGTGTTAGCCAAGAACGGTCGCCGAACCCTCGGCCCTCGCACCCAGGTGAGGATCCGCCTCGGCGGAAAGTACCTTCGACGCAAGCCCGCACACCGGATACTAGGAGTTGAGCTCGATGAAAACCTGAATTTCCAGGGCCACGCTAACAAAGTCGCCAAGAAAGCAGGCTCCCGAGCCGGTGCAATTCGGACCCTAATGGGCCGGATACCGGAATTTCGGCCCTCGTCCCGCAAAATCTATCTCGGAGCGGTTCGGCCAATGATAGAATACGCGGCTGAGGTCTGGGCCCACAGGCTCACCTGCAAACAGACCGCCGAATCTGTCAGACGGGCTAGTCGGCAAGGCCTCATCCTGGCGACGGCTGCGTGGAAGACCGTGTCAACGGACGCCTTAGAAGTGCTGGCGGGAGTCCCGCCGATGGACCTACTCGTGAGAGACCGAGCCGAGCAAACCAAGTTTGCCCACGGTGAGGTGGTCCAAGTCGGACAAGGGGAATTTGACGTGGAGTACGAGACGGCCGGCCAACTTCGGACGGCTCTCCGAAAACGGACCCTTCGTGAGTGGAATGCCCGATGGCAAAGCTCTACGAAGGGACCCACCACGCACTCCTTCTTCCCAAGTGTCCACGTACGACTCAAGGCGAAAGGGACATGGGAGCGAGACACCGTGGCGGTTCTGGCCGGACATGGAAACTTCGGCCAGCGCCTGACACGGATCGGCCAGAGCGACGGCGCAAGAGAAATAAGGTCAGAATATTATCTAAGTGTTATTCCAGAGCGTAGACTTATCTTGGAGGATCCAGCAACTTCAACCTACCTGTCTCCAACTGTAAACTGTGTCAAATTGCCTACACGTTACCAGTGCACGGAAGCCACGCCCATGCATCGGGACTCATGCAGCGTTCAAGCAGTACGCAGACAACCGTAGTTGAACTGTCCAAAAGTATTTGTAAACCTAAACTCCAGCTTTATTCAAAACATTTACGAGACTTCGCAGTAAATTTTTTATTTCCCTCACGTTGAAATCCTAGAATTTGATTGTCCCTCTTATTCCGAACAGAAACAGTTGAAAGGTATTTACTTGTATTACAATCGAAACTGTAATCTTAAATTTCAGAATCAAACACTTCCTACTAGCTTGAATACCACGTCAGAAATGCTGATTTCAGACTTTTCTTTAACCATAGATAATGCTACTGGAAAAATCTTACCCTTCAATGTAAGTCTGAATCATCTCCTAATGGAGCTCAGTCCGGAGTACTATTCCGCACATCCTGTACCTATATCTTCTTCAGTTTTTTTGGAAGGAAAAACTCATTTTTATACCTTGTATTGCATTAGTGCTGTTCTCATACTTTTTGTCTTATTAATTTTCTTGTACACTTGTTTTAAGAATCCAAGCGTAAACAACCCTTCTGTAGTAGCCACGGATGAATTCATAGAAACCCACACTGCGGAACGAGAAACGCTTAACGTTTCCATTCCACTATTGCAGTTTCCTCTTAAAATTCCTGTCCCTTCGCAACAGTAATTTTTGGAAAATATATTTTCCAGCTAAGGAAGGAGGAGTTATGAACTGTGACTTTTTCTAGCGAATTAGACTAGACAACCTTGGCACGCGCGTCGAATCTGCTCCGCAGATCCGTCATCCGCCTAGCAGTAATTAATCCAAATCAATTCAAATCAGTTATTTTGTCAATGGTCAGCTATTTTTTGACTATTTTGCATTTCAAAGGTAGATTTCCTCGTTAGCGTAACCTTCAACTTGACAGTGAGATTGCGCCAAAGCCTAGCTTTGCTATTTATGACGCAAAACCAATTCTGATATAAATATTACACGATTCCTCCATAGGATTAATCGTGTGCTCTCTGCTCCCCAAACTGTACTAGGCCCGGTTCCCTCTCATGTCAAAGTTTAACCCTTTCTTTGCTCGAGTTGTGATAGCTTTAAGTATTGTGTTAATAAAGTGAATAGTGTAACCGTTCACCTTTTGAGTTTTCGTTATTCGGCTCAGCCGAGTCCGGCGCAGTCACTAATCCAGAAAATATCCAAGAACTTAACTTAAACGCAACGCGAGCCCGATCGTAAGGGAAAGTGCTCCTCGTTATAACGTGGTTTCTCGCCTTACGCCGCAACCGCGTCAATAGTGGACGAATCGCCGGCTAGCGCTACACGAATCCGCCGCGAAGCTGTGACGGAAGCTTTCAATCGGACTCCTGCTTTCCCGGCAAATTTAAAATCTAAAGACAGTCGCCCCGGAAGTGTGTTTCCAGTCGTGAACATCAAAAACATTGTAGCGGGCCGTTTCGGCCCGAGATTAGTGTTTACTCTCACGTGCGAGGACGGGGAGCCGAGGGACCTATTCCTCCCCTCACGCTAGAAAATGTCAGATTCGGATATAACAACTCTCCTCACAGATCCTGTTAACCTCCTTTTCGAAGGGAAAGATGCCGTAAGCGGCTGTCTGAACTGTAAAATCCTCACGGATTAACTTTTTTTCATTGTACATATTACATATTTTTTCATTGCCTTTCGGAATTTTGTTTCAATTTTCATACAATACATCTTTATTCATTGCCGCTCGTAAATTTTGTTTCAATTTTCTTATCAACCCCCCCCCCCCCCTTTTTTTCCGTGATACCGCGCAGTTAGAGTAATAGGTTAGGTAACCTTGCTCGCTCGTCCCGTAGGGACGAGTCGAGGAAGGATTCTCCTCGTACAATACAACGGGTTACACTTGAAGGGGACTTTGTGTTTCATCCGTCCCTATCCCGGGGAACCTTCGGAGGTGGCATCTGGTAAGCAGAGTCATTGGATGGTGTCAGAGTGTTTGGGTGGTGTCAGAGTGTTTGGATGGTGTCAGAGTGTTTGGATGGTGTCAGAGTGTTTGGATGTGAGGTACTTAGATATAAGAAGACTTGACAGGACTCAGTTAGAGTTTAATCCTAACCTAACCTAACCTAACCTGAATCGGTCCATCAGGAGGTCGAAGGTCCACCGTTCCCTCAAGGTGTCCGTCTCTCCGGGGAACCTCCAGGGAGCGTTTGGCGAAATGTTCAGGAGGCAGATCCATCGAGTAATGAAAGCCATGAGCACGAGCGGGGACCGGGCGTTCCTCATGATCTCCATTGAAGGGTAAGTTCTGATGCGAATCCTTTAATTCCTCCTATGTATATTCTACCGGGCGAGGGAAGAGGACGTTATACTAGACTGAACGGAGGAGTGATGGTAGACTGCTGTTGGCGGAAGAATGATTGTCGGGGAAGCGGAAATCGGGGGGCCCGGCCGCGGTGGAGAAATTCGGGTGACGGGGCGGATCGATTCGGATCGGACGGGAATTGAAAGATTGGAGGCGTGGCTTCTCTTCGTTTATACGATGTTTGTATGGTGTTAATGTTAATAGTCGATGGCGACTCGAGGAAACGTTTATACGAAGGGGTGAACTCGGGAAGCATGTATAGTGTGTGAAATAATATGTTTCCTTTTCCGTAGTAGGTGGAAGCTTGAAGAGGGTGTCCTTCCGAAGACGGTATCGTGTTCGTCGAAACGTAAGAGGGTTTTAAGTTGTGTACTTCTGAAAGAAGTAAGTAGCAGGAGGGGCCCCGTGAGTGTAAATGGAAAGGAAGGGACGGATCGCTGACGGTCAAATTAAACATTTTCGTACGGTGTTCTGTTTCAGGAGGGAGGAAGACGTCGCCAGGCTGGGCCGACGAGTCCGACTTGGAGGCTCAAATGGCGGAAATGTCTTTCGAGGACGTCGAGGCGAACCGACGGGAGGAAGTTGCCGAGGCAGTTGAGCAGCGACCAGAGGAGATGGGACTCGAGGAAGTTGAGCAGGGACCAGAGGAGAAGCGACTCGAGGCAGTTGAGCAGCGACCAGAGGAGATGCGACTCGAGGCAGTTGAGCAGGGACCAGAGGAGAAGCGACTCGAGGCAGTTGAGCAGCGACCAGAGGAGATGCGACTCGAGGCAGTTGAGCAGCAGAACGTCTCAGTACAGGCTGTAAGTAGAGTTTTTGTATATTACTTGTATCATTCCGTAGGTGAGAGGTTAACGCTTTACTAATGTCTGTAATTCTGTATCTGTTTTCTTTCCTTGCAACTCTTAATTTTAACTTATACTATCCTTTCGGAGTATTCTTTCGTGAATTGTTGTGTTCACAAAACGTTGCCACTTTCCGTCTTGAAAACTTCCTTTTTGTCTGTCTGTCTGTCACCAGGAGCCCCGGGCGACCGCGGAACCTGACTTTCCCCCGGAAGAGGCCGCTTTCGCGGCGTCGCATCCTACCCTCTACCGCAGGATCCGGAATGTAACCCGGGAGGGTTACATCCTCTCCGTGAAGACTCGCGGCGGCGATAGGACTGTTTATATAAACACTCGAGGGGTGTCGAGGTGTCGGAACAGCGGTTCCCACCTCTTTGACTCTGCAACCTTTGTAGTCAATACGATTGCCAAGACCATCAGGCAGACGTGCCACGCGTCCGGGTGCCGTCTGGGAGATGGCAGGTCAAGGTTGACGCGCTCCATCCGAAGATCCGCTGTGAACCGTCAGTTAAAGGTGGTCGTTTCGCCACAGTATCTGGATGCGCCCGGGAAGGAGCTGTTCTTGAAACAGATGAGGAGGTTGGTCAAGGCCATGCAAACCTGCGGAGGAGCGGCCATGCTGAATATCAGCGTCGAAGGGTAAGTTCAGATGCGAATCCATTAATTCCTCCTAGGTCTTTTATCCCGGGCGAGGGAAGAGTACGTTATACTGGTACTAGACTGAAAGGAGAGTTGGTGGTAGAGTGATGTTGGCGGGAGAGTGATGATCGGGGGAGCGGAAATCGGGGGCCCGGTCCCGGTGGAGAAGTTCGGGTGGCGGGGAGGATCGATTCGGATCGGATGGGAATTGAAGGATTGGAGGCACGGCTTCTCTTCTTTTACATGATCTTCGTATGGCGTTAATGTTAATAGACGATGGCGACTCGAGGATCATTTACACGAACGAACCTGACCTAACTCGGGGAAGCATGTATCCTTGTCGAATTAGTTGTTTCCTTCACCGAAGTAGAAGGAACCTCGAAGAGGGTGTCCTTTCGATGATGGTGTCATGTTCGTCGACACGTAAGAAGGTTTGTAAGTCATGAAGTTGTTTAAAAAGTAAGCAGCAGGAAGTGCCGGATGGCTGGCGGTCAAATTAAACATTTTCGCACCGTTTTCTGTTTCAGATATGTGCGAGACGTCCTGCCGATGTACACCGTATGGGCGAACGAAAGCATGGAGCAGGCCATGGCGGACCTCTCATTCGAGACTGCGGAAGAGGTTCGAGTGACGCAGGAAGAAGAGGAAGATGTGGCAGTCCCGGAGAGACTCGAGGTGAAGGAGGGTCCAGTGAGGCAGGAAGCAGACGAAGATGAGGCAGTCTCAGAGACACTCGAGGTGAAGGAGGGTCCGGTGAGGCAGGAAGCGGACGAAGATGAGGCAGTCTCAGAGACACTCGAGGTGAAGGAGGGTCCAGTGAGGCAGGAAGCGGACGAAGATGAGGCAGTCTCAGAGACACTCGAGGTGAAGGAGGGTCCAGTGAGGCAGGAAGCAGAGGAAGCCGAGGCAGTCTCAGAGACACTCGAGGTGAAGGAGGACTCGTCGGAGCCTGTAAGTAGAGTTTTCGTATATTACTTGTATCATTCCGTAGGTGAGAGGTTAACGCTTTACTGATGTCTGTAATTCTGTATCTGTATTCTTTCCTTGCAACTCCTAATTTTAAGTCAGCGAGAAGGTGGGGGAGGGGGGATACACCTTAAGTAATATCCTGCGCGAAATTCGAAACATAATTGTATCCGCATACATATTAGTGTTCATTTGGGAGGACGGTTTGAAGGTTATAGAGGGTATTGAATGTCTTCTCCCGTTGTAGAGTCGTGATCCTAGTAGTTATTCCGTGAAGAATGATAGGCATGGATAAAGAGCGGAAGAAGATTTAGCGTTTATAGAATGATGGGCCGAAAGTGTTTGTGAGGATTTGTCTATAATGAGTAATGTCTGATTCATTTGATTTGTCTGATGAAGGCAGCTTCCTCTCCTTCAGTTGCATCATCTTACGTCCGAGTTCTCGGCAGTTTTTCCTTGCTTTTCTGATATCTTCGGTCCACCGAAATGACTTAACTTACTTGGCCTATAACTTATACTATCCTTTCGGAGTATTCTTTCGTGAATTGTTTTCCTGCCCGTAGCACGTTCACAAAACATTGCGACTTTCCGTCTTGAAAACTTCCTTTCTGTCTGTCTGTCCGTCACCAGGAGGCCCAGGCGACGACGCCGGAACCGGAGCTTCCTCCCGAAGAGGCGGCGCTGAAAGCATCGCATCCGACCCTCTACAGAAGGATCCTAAACGTCACCCGCGAGGGGTATATCTTGTCGGTCAGAAGTCGCGGGGACCGGACTATCTACGTGAATACCCGAGGAGTCAACACGTGCCGTAACAAGGGGCTGCACTGTTTCGACTCGGCCACGTTCGTCATCAACACACTGGCTCAAACCATCCGGCAAACTTGCCACTCGGCCGAGTGCCGATTGGAAGACGGGAGAGCTCGCTGGATCTCGGTGAGTCATGGAAATGTATTGTTGTGGAATTGGATTAGTAATCTTAGTTAACTATTCAGGACCGTCGGAGGATCCTGACATTTAAGCGTGGCTCCGCATGTTGGTTTCTTAGTATTATTTATTAATTGTTAATTTTTGATAAATTTGATGAGTATTATTTTATTAATAATATTATTATTTATTTATTATTAACTATTGTTATTTAACTCGCGTTTAACTCGCATCGTGTCTCTCTCGATACGGGTTTTCGTGGGTGCCTACGTTGTTTGTCTCTTTCACCGGCACCGGAACCCGACTCGAGGTGGACTCGGGAGAGTTAAGTTGATGTGTCTGTTCGAGCCGCAAGAGGAAACACTTGCGAGCACCGGCCCTTATAAAGTGTGCTCAGAATGACGGAGACGGGTGGAAATACGGGATGCATGCGTCTAACCTAACTGTATTTACTTTTGACGTTTCAGGAGCCGCTCGTTTTCGACGAGGACGACGAAGAAGTAGTCGCCCCTTAGGAAGCGCATAATCTCTTCATTTCTTTTATTTATGTTTACTTTATGTTTTGTAAACTCGTGGTGTTTAATTGAAAAAGTTTTCGACAAGTACGACGAGGAAGTAGTCGCCCCTTTAGGAAGCGCATAATCTCTTCATTTCTTTTATTTATGTTTACTTTATGTTTTGTAAACTCGTGGTGTTTAATTGAAAAAGTTTTCGACAAGTACGACGAGGAAGTAGTCGCCCCTTAGGAAGCGCATAATCTCTTCATTTCTTTTATTTTTGTTTACTTTATGTTTTGTAAACTCGTGGTGTTTAATTGAAAAATTCAAAGAGTTATTGACGGCAAGACTATTAGTTTTTTTATTGCTTAAGAATTTTCTTTCAACCTCGAAGAGAAATGACGGTAGTTTTAAGGAGTTGCAGTAGAGTAGTTGACTGCTTTAAAAGTAAACAATGATTAATGCACGGTTGGTTGAAGAGTGTTGCACCCTATATCGGCTTGCTTGCACCCCTTCTAATCTCTACTTGAGTAACATCCTTTTCAAACGAGTAGAATGAGAGACGCAACGGAAACTTTGTAAATATGTAGTGGGAAAGCATTAATTCCTTTATTTTTGGGACGGGTCATGTTGGGTGGATTGTTGGACACGTGGGATTCTCCCTTGTCGATCCGTAGTGGGGGCTAGGATACGTGATTTTGGTAATCTCTTCGGAAACTATCATTGTTCATAATGAGGATTCGTGGCTTTCATGAATTCTCTCGTATGTTTAGTTGTTCGCATCTCGAGTTGCTTTGTAAAAGTATTCGACACCCCCTCTTGGGGATGTTTTTCCGCTGAAGTAGGATGATTTTTTTCTTTCTCGCTCGCTCCGCTTCGCTTCGCTCGGATGCGGGGTGTATCGGCCCCTCGCTTCGCTCGGTTCCTCGGGGAGGATCCTTGGACGTGTCAAACTTTCTGCTCAAAATCCTGTGATCGATTATACAACTGTCCTATAAAAAGTAGGATTTTTCATTGGACATTAATATTGATCCGTAAAACGACTGTAGTTGGACATGTCCGATTTCAAGTTTGACATACTTGGACATGATTGTATAACTCGAGGATGGACATGTCGTATTTGTCATTGGACATTTTCCCCCGAACCATGATATTTCACTGATGTTGCTCGTGTCCAAGTAATCGATGGCCATATCCATTTGACACGCTATTGAGCCAGCATCAGTACTATGTAGAAACTCCACTGAAGTAGAATGAGTTTTTTCTTTCTCTTGCTCGCTCCGCTCTCGCTTCGCTCGGATACGAGGTGTATCGGCCCCTCGCTTCGCTCGGTTCCTCGGATGGCTCTCCTTCCGAAAATTGGCCATGTCCGTTCCTTCATTATTTTACTGTAACTAACAATGTCCAATCTCAGAAATCGTCATGTCCAATCCTAAATTAAATAACTCTAAACTTCTATTGTCCAATACTAAGTTGGCCATGTCCAATTCTTCCTTATATAACTGTAACTAACAATGTCCAATTCAAAATTGGCCATATCCGATTCTTCCTTATATAACTATAACCTAGAATGTCCGATTCTAGAATGGCCATGTCCAATGAAATAATGGCCATGTCCAATCACTCCTGATATAAATGTAACTGGACATGTGCAATTCAAGAATGGCCATGTCCATTCCTCTCTTATATAACTGTAACTGGACATGTCCAATTCAAAAATGGCCATGTCCAATCATCTCTTATATAACACTAACTTATAATGTCCAATTCAAAAATGGACATGTCCAATCCTTCCTTATATAACTATAACTTAAAATGTCCAATTACAAAATGGACATGTCCACTTTAATACTAATACGTCCACTGTCCTTGCGTCCCCCCTCCCTTCGCACTTGTGGGACCCGGGAGTGAACCGGGGTGCTGGGTGGGGTGTTTCATTGTTTTGGGCAGGCTGATTGCTGTAATTGTGTTGTGGAAACATGATTGGCCATGTCCATTTTTTTATTGGCCATGTCCAATGGCCATGTCCATATAAAATTGGACGTGTCCAATTTTAAGTTAAAAAGGGGAAATGTGGAATCGGTGTAATTTGGTGTGGGCGTTTTAAGTTTAACTTCTTTTGTAATCAAATTCGAGTCTGGCAAAATGTGGGGTGGAGGGGAAATGTGGAATCGGTGTAATTTGGTGTGGGCGTTTTAAGTTTAACTTCTTTTATAATCAAATTCGATTCGGGCAAATTCTGGGGTCAAGGGGAAATGTGGAATCGGTGTAATTCGGTATCTTCGTTTTAAGTTTAACTTCTTTTATAATCAAATTCGAGTCTGGCAAAATGTGGGGTGGAGGGGAAATGTGGAATCGGTGTAATTTGGTGTGGGCGTTTTAAGTTTAACTTCTTTTATAATCAATTCGATTCGGGCAAATTCTGGGGTCAAGGGGAAATGTGGAATCGGTGTAATTCGGTATCTTCGTTTTAAGTTTAACTTCTTTATAATCAAATTCGAGTCTGGCAAAATGTGGGGTGGAGGGGAAATGTGAAATCGGTGTAATTTGGTGTGGGCGTTTTAAGTTTAACTTCTTTTATAATCAAATTCGATTCGGGCAAATTCTGGGGTCAAGGGAAACTTTGGAATTGGTGTAATTTTGTATCTTCGTTTTAAGTTTAACTTCTTTTATAATCAAATTCGAGTCGGGCAAAAGGTGGGGTGAAGGGGAAATGTGGAATCGGTGTAATTTGGTGTGGGCGTTTTAAGTTTAACTTCTTTTATAATCAAATTCGAGTCGGGCAAAATGTGGGGTGGAGGGGAAATGTGGATCGGTGTTGTAATTCGGTATGGGCGTTTTAAGTTTAACTTCTTTTATAATCAAATTCGAGTCGGGCAAAAGGTGGGGTAAAGGGGAAATTTGGAATTGGTGTAATTTGGTGTGGGCGTTTTAAATTTTATCTCTTTCATAATCAAATTCGAGTCGGGCAAAAGTGGGGTCAAAGGGAATTTTGGGATTGCTGTAATTTGGTATGGGCGTTATAAGTTTAACTTCTTTTATAATCAAATTCGAATCGGGCAAAGTGGGGTAAAGGGGAATTTTTGGATTGCTGTACTTTTGGATTTGGGAATAAGGATTAATTTGATTTTTGATCACAATTCGAGTCGGTGAAAGTTGGAAAATGTTGTAATTAGACGTAGGAGTAAAAACGTAAGCAGTTACAGTTAAGTGAAGGGTGAATCGTAAACTTTAGGGGGGTGATGATGATGGGTGTGTTGGCGAGTACGGGGGTTGGGATGCGAAGGTGGAGTGGAAAAGCGTAAGCAGTTACAGTTAAAGTGAAACGTAAATGGTGACTTTAGGGGGGTGATATATGAGGAGGATAGGTTTTGATTTATTTTTTTGGTTGGTTTTCTGGTCTGTATAGATAAATGGAGGGAGGTGTGTGTAATTTTTTTTTGTTTTTATTTTTGCTTGGTTTTTGATGGTTGAATTTTGAAATTGGTGGAATTGTATCGTGAAAAGGTAAGTGTACTTGATTTTGTACAAGTTTTGTTTAAGGAGGATGCCGAGTATGGGAGACAATGGGTAATGTGAGGGGATCATGAAGGAGCGTTAAGCAGTTACAGTTAGAGTGAAAGGAAAATGGTAACCTGTAGGGGATGATATTTTGTTAGTTTTTGATTTATTTTCTTCTTATGTTGTACATAATGAATTGAATTTTTGGTTCGTTTTTGATGATTGGATTAAAAATTGGGTGGGATGGTGTCGAGAGAGAAGGTAAGTGTTAGTTGATTTTGTACATGTTTTGTTTCAGGAGGATGTGGAGGATGGAGACGAAAATGGGTAATCTGAGGGGATCATCACGGCGTGTGGGAAAAGCGTAAGCAGTTACAGGTAGAGTGAAAGGTAAATGATAAAGCTGTAGGGGGTTGGTATTTGATTTGTTCCTTCTAGATGTAAATCTAGTAAATTTGATTCGGGGAGTATGCAAGGTAACAAGTTTATGGAGTTGCATGTTTGTTGGGGATTTGAACGGTCGAGTTAAATAATGAATTGAATGGGGGTATCATTCTTTTTTGCTTGGGTTTTGATGGTTGGATTGAATTGGTGGGATGGAGGTAACAAGTTTTGTTTCAGGAGGATGTCGAGTAAAGGTATGGAGTTGCATGTTTTTGGGGATTTCAAACAGTTACAGTTGTGACAGTGATTACTAATTCTAGGGGGGAGTTGGAAGTGGAGGTGGGTGGTTGATGATTTTGTGTTGTTGGTGTTAAATTTTTTTTCAGGAGGCGAGCGGAATTCATCTTGATATCTGGGGACGGAGGTACTTGTGGAGACTGAAAATTGAAACTTGTCCTTGATGGAAGGGAGCTGTGGACATTTTCATGGGACGACAAGTTCTCCGTTCTTTTTATTTGGAAATGTTTTATTTCTTGTCTTGTGTCTTTCCATGTTTTGATTGCAGGTGTATTCATTCCTTGGAGGAGCCGGGCATTCAGTTGGAGTTTTTTTTTTCTTTCTCGCTCGCTCCGCTTCGCTCCGCTTCGCTCCGCTCGGTCCTCGCTTCGCTCGGATGCGGGGTGTATCGGCCCCTCGCTTCGCTCGGTTCCTCGGATGGGGGGGGGGGGGCTGTTGTCTGACCGAGACGCCCATTCCCGCAGGGAAGTCACGGGTGGCTGTAAATTGGATCTTGGTGTTGACACCCCCGACCTCGCTCGTCCCGGGGGGACGAGTCGAGGAAGGGTATTCCTCGTACATTAAAACGGGCTATTACTTGAAGGGAACTTTATCTCTCGTAGGTCCCTATTCCGAGGAACCTTCGGAGTTGGCATCAGGTAAGCAGAGTGTTTGGATTTTGTCAGAGTGTTTGGATTTTGTCAGAGTGTTTGGATTTTGTCAGAGTGTTTGGATTTTGTCAGAGTGTTTGGATTTTGTCAGAGTGTTTGGATTTTGTCAGAGTGTTTGGATTTTGTCAGAGTGTTTGGATGTGAGTTATTTAGATGTAAGAAGACTTGACAAAACTCGGTTAGAGTTAGGAACCGCCCTAACCTAACCCAACCTAACCCAACCTAACCTAACCTAACCCAACCCAACCCAACCCAACCCAACCCAACCCAACCCAACCCAACCCAACCCAACCCAACCCAACCCAACCCAACCTAACCTAACCTAACCTAACCTAACTCGAACGGGTGGAAATTGATTCCTCTTTGCGGAACGGTTGATGTGAGGGATGGACGTTAATACTTTCTGCTTGTAGGTGATGTTTGGAATGGGCTGAAAGTGGAAGGGTTACGTGCCGTATAGAGAGGGGAGCACTTTGATCGGGGAGGTTATCGATCGGACTGTTGATTTTGGGAAGAAGCCTTTATCTCTTGAGAATTGGAACGGAGCCTAACGACCATGGTCATTGATGTGGGTTCATAATGAATATTCGGAGTAAACTCGTAATTGGGGAACGGCCGTCAGCTAGCGGTCGGTCCTCCGATACGTGAGTCGTAATAGTGAATGTACGTTTTATTCTGTTGCAGATAACCAACTTGACCAGATCCATCCGAAGGTCAGATGTCAACCGGCGGTTGAGAGTGGCCGTCTCGCCCGCCTGCCTCAACGGTGACAGCGGTGTTCATTTCGTCGGGCAGATGAAGAGGGTCATGAAGGCCATGGAGACGTCTGGGGACCGGTGCGTCCTGCACCTCAGCGTTGAAGGGTAAGTTCTTATGGGAATCCTTTAATTCCTCCTAGGTATATTCTCCCGGGTGAGAGACGAGGACGTTACACAAGACTGAACGGGAGGCGGTGGTGCATTACTGTCGGCGGGAGAGTGATTGTCGGGGAAGAGGAAATCGTGGCCCCGGCCCCGGTGGAGAAGTACGGGTGGCGGGGAGGATCGATTCGGATCGGACGGGAATCGAAGGATTGGAGGCGTGGCTTCTCTTCTTTGACATGAGCTTCGTATGGCGTTAATGTTAATAGACGATGGCGACTCGAGGATCCTTTATACGAACGAACCTGACGTAACTCGGGGAAGCATGTATCCTTGTGGAATGAGATGTTTCCTTTACCTAAGTAGATGGAACCTCGAAGAGGGTGTCCTTTCGGTGATGGTGTCCTGTTCGTCGACACGTAAGAAGGTTTGTAAGTTACTTAGTTGTTAAGGAAGTAAGCAGCAGGAAGTGACGGATCGCTGGCGGTCAAATTAAACATTTTCGCACTGTGTTCTGTTTCAGACGAACGAGGGACGTTATCCCGGTAACGTCGGCATGGGCGAACGACGAGTCCATAGAGGCGGCCATGGCCGACCTGTCGTTCGACGCAGGTTCGTCAGAGGAGCGGCGACAGGAGCCTCTCGGAGCCGTGGAGAAGGCTGCAGGACCCCTTGAGTCAGAGGAAGAAAGGGGCGGTGTCGCAAAGGAGGAGTCCGGAGGAGACGTAAGTAGAGTTTTCGTAGATTTTCGGGTTCGATTTTCGTGGGAAATCTTTTCCGCCGTTTTCGCTGGAAAGGAACTCGAGGTTACATTTCCGGAAACGTCGTGTACCGTGTAGGAGTACCCCGATTTGTCATGACAGTCATCTCGAGGTTAACCGACATGACTTAACTTACTCGGCCTATAACTTATGCTATCCTTTCGGAGTATTCTTTCGTAAATTGTTTTCCTGCCCGTAGCACGTTCACAAACCATTGCGACTTTCCGTCTTGAAAACTTCCTTTCTGTCTGTCTGTCTGTCACCAGGAGGCTCAGGCGACGACGTTTTCCAGACTCCCCCCCGAAGAAGCGAGCTTCGCGAGGACCCATCCGCGCCTGTATAAGAGGATCCTGAACGTGACCGCGGAAGGCCACATCCTGTCGGTCAAAAGTGTTGGAGACAGGACGGTGTACTTCAACACCAGAGGCGTCACAAAATGCCGAAACAAGGAGAGCCACTTCTTCGATTCGGCCACGTTCGTTGTGAACACGAACGCTCAGACGATCCGGCAAACGTGCCATTCCCTGGAGTGCCGGCGGGAGGATGGCAAGTCCAGGTGGATCTCGGTGAGTCATGGAAATGTATTGTTGTGGAATCGGATTAGTAATCTTACTTGACTTATCAGGACTGTCGGAACCGTCGGAGGATCCTGACATTTAAGGGTGGCTCTGCATGTTGCTTTTTTAGTATTATTTATTATTTGATAATTTGGTATAAATTTGATGGGTATTATTTCATTAATATTATTATTATTTATTTATTATTAACTATGATTCTTTAACTCGCGTTTAACTCGCATCCTCTCTCTCTCTCGAGAGACGGGTTTTATCGGGTGCGTACGTTGTTTGTCTCGTTCACCGGCACCGGAACCCGACTCGAGGTGGACTCGGGAGAGTTAAGTGTATGCGTCTGTTCGAGCCGCAAGAGGAAACACTTGCGAGCACCGGCCCTTATAAAGTGTGCTCAGAATGACGGAGACGGGCGGAAATACGGGATGCACGCTTCTAACCTAACCGTATTTACTTTTGACGTTTCAGGAGCCGCTGGTCTTCGATGATGACGACGAGGAAGTGGTCAACCCGTAGATGCTTTTTCTTTTTGTTTTTCTTGTTTCTTTAAAGGTTTTATTAGGAAAATGTTACAAAGCGATTCATACATAAAATATCTAAATTCAGTAAAGTAATCCTAATTACTGTTTCAGTCTTCTAGTAACTTTCAGTTCTTCATCTAGTAACAGCTTTAAATAGTGATGATAATTTCATTTCATCGAAATTTTTACTACATTATTTTTTAGCTAACAGTAGCTTTATTTCTGCAATCTCATTTTTTAGAGATGAGATGTCTTTTGTAGATGCTTTTTCTTTTTGTTTTTCTTGTTTCTTTAAAGGTTTTATTAGGAAAATGTTACAAAGCGATTCATACATAAAATATCTAAATTCAGTAAAGTAATCCTAATTACTGTTTCAGTCTTCTAGTAACTTTCAGTTCTTCATCTAGTAACAGCTTTAAATAGTGATGATAATTTCATTTCATCGAAATTTTTACTACATTATTTTTTAGCTAACAGTAGCTTTATTTCTGCAATCTCATTTTTTAGAGATGAGATGTCTTTTTTAAGTAGGGAAATTTCGTTAATTCTTTTCTTTTCAGAGTTTTTTAGTTCTGATTTAAGTGTTTTTATTTCTTCAGTATAGTTAAGATTTTTATTACTATTACTGTTTGTTCTTATTTCCCTATCTTTATTGTTCCTATCTGTAAGGTCCTGCCCTTCCGTTGCTAGTTTTTTGCACTCTTCGCTGATTTTATTATATTTATCTATTCTTTGTTTTCTTAGCTTTTTGTAGACTTTACAGCCCTTCCAGGTAGTAAAGTGTGCTTCTTTGCAGTGAAGACATGTGGGTTTCCAGACTTCATTTTTATTGATTGCTATTGATGGAATTGGACAGGTTTTACTATGATGATTATCATTACAAATTAAACATACAAGTTTAGCTTTACAATAGTTTTTGGTATGACCATAGTTGAGGCAGACCTTACAGATGGGGATTTTTAATTGTTTGATACCCAACTCGAGGTTTCAACTCAACTCCAACCCGTAGATGCTGCATAACCGAATAATTTCTTTTTGTTCTTTATTAACTTTGTCTCTATGCTCTTTCTGATTCTTTCAGTACTGATATTTCCAAGAGTTCTCGACAACAAGAACTCGAGGTTTTTGTAAACCGAATAATTTCTTTTTGTTCTTTATTAACTTTGTGTGTATGCTCTTTCTGATTCTTTCAGTACTGATATTTCCAAGAGTTATCGACAACAAGAACATAGGTTTTTGTAAACCGAATAATTTCTTCTGGTTCTTTATTAACTTTGTGTGTTTGCTCTTTCTGATTCTTTCAGTACTGATATTTCCAAGAGTTCTCGACAACAAGAATATTAGTTCTTTTATTGCTTCAGCATTTTCCTTCAACCTCGAAGAGAAATGACGGTAGTTGTAAACAGTTGCGGTAGAGTAGTTGACTGCTTTAAAAGTAAATTATGATTAATGCACGGTTGCTTGAAGAGTGGTACACCCTATTTTGGCTTCCTTGCACCCCTTCTAATCTGTACTCGAGTAACATCCTTTTCGATCGAGTAGACCGAGAGAGGCAACGGGAACTTTGTAAATATCTAGTGGGATAGCCTTATTTCCTTTCTCCTCCTTTTCGGACGGGTCATGTTGGGTGGATTGTTGGACACGTCGGATTCTCCCTTGTCGATCCGTAGTGGGGGCTAGGATACGTGATTTTGGTAATCTCTTCGGAAACTATCATTGTTCATAATGAGGATTCGTGGCTTTCATGAATTCTCTCGTATGTTTAGTTGTTCGCATCTCGAGTTGCTTTGTAAAAGTATTCGACACCCCCTCTTGGGGATGTTTTTCCGCTGAAGTAGGATGATTTTTTTCTTTCTCGCTCGCTCCGCTTCGCTCGCTCGCTTCGCTCGGATGCGGGGTGTATCGGCCCCTCGCTTCGCTCGGTTCCTCGGGGGAGGATCCTTGGACGTGACAAACTTTCTGCTCAAAATCCTCGGATCGATTATACAACTGTCCTATAAAAAGTCGGATTCTTCATTGGACAATAATATTGATCCGTAAAACGACTGTACTTGGACATGTCGGATTTCAAGTTTGACATAGTTGGACATGATTGTATAACTCGAGGATGGACATGTCGTATTTGTCATTGGACATTTTCCCCCAAACCATGATATTTCACTGATGTTGCTCGTGTCCAAGTGAGATCGATGGCCATATCCATTTGACAACTTTTAAGCCGCCATCAGTACTATGTAGAAACTCCACTGAAGTAGAATGAGTTTTTTCTTTCTCGCTCGCTCCGCTTCGCTTCGCTCGGATACGGGGTGTGTCGGCCCCTTGCTTCGCTCGGTTCCTCAGATGGCCCTCCTTCCGAAATTGGCCATGTCCAATCCTTCATTATATAACTGTAACTAACAATGTCCAATCTCAGAAATCGTCATGTCCAATCCTAAATTAAATAACTCTAACTTCTATTGTCCAATACTAAGTTGGCCATGTCCAATTCTTCCTTATATAACTGTAACTAACAATGTCCAATTCAAAATTGGCCATATCCGATTCTTCCTTATATAACTATAACCTAGAATGTCCGATTCTAGAATGGCCATGTCCAATTCAATAATGGGCATGTCCAATCCTCTCTTATATAACTGTAAGTGGACATGTCCAATTCAAAATGGCCATGTCCATTCCTCTCTTATATAACTGTAACTGGACATGTCCAATTCAAAAATGGCCATGTCCAATCATCTCTTATATAACACTAACTTATGGACATGTCCAATTCAAAAATGGACATGTCCAATTCCTTCCTTATATAACTCTAACTTATAATGTCCAATTTACAAAATGGCCATGTCCACTTTAATACTAATACGTCCACTGTCCTTGCGTCCCCCCTCCCCCTTACGCACTTGTGGGACCCGGGAGTGAACCGGGGTGCTGGGTGGGGTGTTTCATTGTTTGGGCAGGCTGATTGCTGTAATTGTGTTGTGGAATCATGATTGGCCATGTCCATTTTTTATTGGCCATGTCCAATGGCCATGTCCATATAAAATTGGACGTGTCCAATTTTAAGTTAAAAAGGGGAAATTTGGAATCGGTGTAATTTGGTGTGGGCGTTTTAAGTTTAACTTCTTTTGTAATCAAATTCGGCTGCATTGTAGGCAATTGTCTTAATTGGTGGCAGTACTTCTATACAAATTGTCGGCAAATTTGTAAGGGAAATTGGAATCGGTGTAATTCGGTATCTTCGTTTTAAGTTTAACTTCTTTTATAATCAAATTCGAGTCTGGCAAAATTGGGGTGAGGGGAAATTGGAATTGGTGTAATTTGGTATGGGCGTTTTAACTTTAACTTCTTTTATAATCAAATTCGATTCGGGCAAATTCTGGGGTCAAGGGGAAATTGGAATCGGTGTAATTGGTATCTTCGTTTTAAGTTTAACTTCTTTTATAATCAAATTCGAGTCGGCAAAATGTGGGGTGAGGGAAATGGAATCGGTGTAATTTGGTGTGGCGTTTTAAGTTTAACTTCTTTTATAATCAAATTCGAGTCGGGCAAATCTGGGGTCAAGGGAAATTTGGAATTGGTGTAATTTTGTATCTTCGTTTTAAGTTTAACTTCTTTTATAATCAAATTCGAGTCGGGCAAAAGGTGGGGTGAAGGGGAAATGTGGAATCGGTGTAATTTGGTGTGGGCGTTTTAAGTTTAACTTCTTTTATAATCAAATTCGAGTCGGGCAAAATGTGGGGTGGAGGGGAAATGTGGAATCGGTGTAATTTGGTATGGGCGTTTTAAGTTTAACTTCTTTTATAATCAAATTCGAGTCGGGCAAAAGGTGGGGTAAAGGGGAAATTTGGAATTGGTGTAATTTGGTGTGGGCGTTTTAAATTTAACTTCTTTCATAATCAAATTCGAGTCGGGCAAAAGTGGGGTCAAAGGGAATTTTGGGATTGCTGTAATTTTGTATGGGCGTTATAAGTTTAACTTCTTTTATAATCAAATTCGAATCGGGCAAAAGTGGGGTAAAGGGGAATTTTGGATTGCTGTACTTTTGGATTTGGGAATAAGGATAATTTGATTTTTGATCAAATTCGAGTCGGTGGAAAGTTGGAAAATGTTGTAATTAGACGTAGGAGTAAAAACGTAAGCAGTTACAGTTAAAGTGAAGGGTGAATCGTAAACTTTAGGGGGGTGATGATGATGGGGTGTTGGCGAGTACGGGGGTTGGGATTGCGAAGGTGGAGTGGAAAAGCGTAAGCAGTTAGAGTTAAAGTGAAACGTAAATGGTGAGCTTTAGGGGGGTGATATATGGGAGGATAGGTTTTGATTTATTTTTTTGGTTGGTTTTCTGGGTCTGTATAGATAAATGGAGGGAGGTGTGTGTAATTTTTTTTTGTTTTTATTTTTGCTTGGTTTTTGATGGTTGAATTGAAATTGGTGGAATTGTATCGAGGAAAAGGTAAGTGTAGTTGATTTTGTACAAGTTTTGTTTCAGGAGGATGCCGAGTATGGAGAGACAATGGGTAATGTGAGGGGATCATGAAGGAGCGTAAGCAGTTACAGTTAGAGTGAAAGGTAAATGGTAAACTGTAGGGGAATGATATTTTGTAGTTTTTGATTTATTTTCTTCTTAGATGTACATAATGAATTGAATTTTTGGTTCGTTTTTGATGGTTGGATTAAAATTGGTGGGATGGTGTCGAGGAGAAGGTAAGTGTAGTTGATTTTGTACAAGTTTTGTTTCAGGAGGATGTGGAGGATGGAGACGAAATGGGTAATCTGAGGGGATCATCACGGCGTGTGGAAAAGCGTAAGCAGTTACAGTTAGAGTGAAAGGTAAATGATAAAGTGTAGGGGGTTGGTATTTGATTTTGTTCCTTCTTAGATGTAAATATGTAAATTTGTTCGGGGAGTATGAAGGTAAAGTTTATGGAGTTGCATGTTTTGGGGATTTGAAACGGTCGAGTTAAATAATGAATGAATGGGGGTATCATTCTTTTTGCTTGGTTTTTGATGTTGGATTGAATTGTGGGATGGAGGTAACAAGTTTTGTTTCAGGAGGATGTCGAGTAAAGGTATGGAGTTGCATGTTTTTGGGGATTTCAAACAGTTACAGTTGACGAGGTGATTACTAATTCTGGGGGAGTTGGAAGTGGAGTGACTTGGGTGGATTGATGATTTTGTCTTGTTGGTGTTAAATTTTGTTTCAGGAGGCGATCGGAATTCATCTTGATATCCGGGGAGGACGGAGGTACTTGTGGAGACTGGAAATTGCAACTTGTCCTTGATGGAAGGGAGGTATGGACAATTTCATGGGAGAGTATTCCGTTTTTGAGATTGGAAATTATTTATTTCTTGTGTTGTGTCTTTCAATGTTTTGATTGCAGGTGTATTCATTCCTTGGAGGAGCCGGGCATTCAGTTGGAGTTTTTATTTCTTTCTCGCTCGCTCCGCTTCGCTCCGCTCGGATGTGGGGCTGTATCGGCCCCTCGCTTCGCTCGGTTCCTCGGATGGGGGGGGGCTGTTGTCCGACCGAGACGCCCCTTCCCGCAGGGAAGTCACGGGTGGCTGTAAATTGTATCTTGGTACTGACACCCCCAACCTCGCTCGTCCCGGGGACGAGTCGAGGAAGTATTCCTCGTACATTACAACGGGCTATTACTTGAAGGGGACTTTATCTTTCATCCGTCCCTATCCGAGGAACCTTCGGAGTTGGCATCAGGTAAGCAGAGTGTTTGGATTTTGTCAGAGTGTTTGGATTTTGTCAGAGTGTTTGGATTTTTGTCAGAGTGTTTTGGATTTTGTCAGAGTGTTTGGATTTCGTCAGAGTGTTTGGATATTTTGTCAGAGTGTTTGGATGTGAGTTATTTAGATTGTAAGAAGACTTGACAAAACTCGGTTAGAGTTAGGAACCGCCCTAAACCTAACCCAACCTAACCCAACCTAACCTAACCTAACCCAACCCAACCCAACCCAACCCCAACCCAACCCAACCTAACCTAACCTAACCTAACCTAACTCGAACGGGTGGAAATTGATTCCTCTTTGCGGAACGGTTGATGTGAGGGATGGACGTTAATACTTTCTGCTTGTAGGTGATGTTTGGAATGGGCTGAAAGTGGAAGGGTTACGTGCCGTATAGAGAGGGGAGCACTTTGATCGGGGAGGTTATCGATCGGACTGTTGATTTTGGGAAGAAGCCTTTATCTCTTGAGAATTGGAACGGAGCCTAACGACCATGGTCATTGATGTGGGTTCATAATGAATATTCGGAGTAAACTCGTAATTGGGGAACGGCCGTCAGCTAGCGGTCGGTCCTCCGATACGTGAGTCGTAATAGTGAATGTACGTTTTATTCTGTTGCAGATAACCAACTTGACCAGATCCATCCGAAGGTCAGATGTCAACCGGCGGTTGAGAGTGGCCGTCTCGCCCGCCTGCCTCAACGGTGACAGCGGTGTTCATTTCGTCGGGCAGATGAAGAGGGTCATGAAGGCCATGGAGACGTCTGGGGACCGGTGCGTCCTGCACCTCAGCGTTGAAGGGTAAGTTCTTATGGGAATCCTTTAATTCCTCCTAGGTATATTCTCCCGGGTGAGAGACGAGGACGTTACACAAGACTGAACGGGAGGCGGTGGTGCATTACTGTCGGCGGGAGAGTGATTGTCGGGGAAGAGGAAATCGTGGCCCCGGCCCCGGTGGAGAAGTACGGGTGGCGGGGAGGATCGATTCGGATCGGACGGGAATCGAAGGATTGGAGGCGTGGCTTCTCTTCTTTGACATGAGCTTCGTATGGCGTTAATGTTAATAGACGATGGCGACTCGAGGATCCTTTATACGAACGAACCTGACGTAACTCGGGGAAGCATGTATCCTTGTGGAATGAGATGTTTCCTTTACCTAAGTAGATGGAACCTCGAAGAGGGTGTCCTTTCGGTGATGGTGTCCTGTTCGTCGACACGTAAGAAGGTTTGTAAGTTACTTAGTTGTTAAGGAAGTAAGCAGCAGGAAGTGACGGATCGCTGGCGGTCAAATTAAACATTTTCGCACTGTGTTCTGTTTCAGACGAACGAGGGACGTTATCCCGGTAACGTCGGCATGGGCGAACGACGAGTCCATAGAGGCGGCCATGGCCGACCTGTCGTTCGACGCAGGTTCGTCAGAGGAGCGGCGACAGGAGCCTCTCGGAGCCGTGGAGAAGGCTGCAGGACCCCTTGAGTCAGAGGAAGAAAGGGGCGGTGTCGCAAAGGAGGAGTCCGGAGGAGACGTAAGTAGAGTTTTCGTAGATTTTCGGGTTCGATTTTCGTGGGAAATCTTTTCCGCCGTTTTCGCTGGAAAGGAACTCGAGGTTACATTTCCGGAAACGTCGTGTACCGTGTAGGAGTACCCCGATTTGTCATGACAGTCATCTCGAGGTTAACCGACATGACTTAACTTACTCGGCCTATAACTTATGCTATCCTTTCGGAGTATTCTTTCGTAAATTGTTTTCCTGCCCGTAGCACGTTCACAAACCATTGCGACTTTCCGTCTTGAAAACTTCCTTTCTGTCTGTCTGTCTGTCACCAGGAGGCTCAGGCGACGACGTTTTCCAGACTCCCCCCCGAAGAAGCGAGCTTCGCGAGGACCCATCCGCGCCTGTATAAGAGGATCCTGAACGTGACCGCGGAAGGCCACATCCTGTCGGTCAAAAGTGTTGGAGACAGGACGGTGTACTTCAACACCAGAGGCGTCACAAAATGCCGAAACAAGGAGAGCCACTTCTTCGATTCGGCCACGTTCGTTGTGAACACGAACGCTCAGACGATCCGGCAAACGTGCCATTCCCTGGAGTGCCGGCGGGAGGATGGCAAGTCCAGGTGGATCTCGGTGAGTCATGGAAATGTATTGTTGTGGAATCGGATTAGTAATCTTACTTGACTTATCAGGACTGTCGGAACCGTCGGAGGATCCTGACATTTAAGGGTGGCTCTGCATGTTGCTTTTTTAGTATTATTTATTATTTGATAATTTGGTATAAATTTGATGGGTATTATTTCATTAATATTATTATTATTTATTTATTATTAACTATGATTCTTTAACTCGCGTTTAACTCGCATCCTCTCTCTCTCTCGAGAGACGGGTTTTATCGGGTGCGTACGTTGTTTGTCTCGTTCACCGGCACCGGAACCCGACTCGAGGTGGACTCGGGAGAGTTAAGTGTATGCGTCTGTTCGAGCCGCAAGAGGAAACACTTGCGAGCACCGGCCCTTATAAAGTGTGCTCAGAATGACGGAGACGGGCGGAAATACGGGATGCACGCTTCTAACCTAACCGTATTTACTTTTGACGTTTCAGGAGCCGCTGGTCTTCGATGATGACGACGAGGAAGTGGTCAACCCGTAGATGCTTTTTCTTTTTGTTTTTCTTGTTTCTTTAAAGGTTTTATTAGGAAAATGTTACAAAGCGATTCATACATAAAATATCTAAATTCAGTAAAGTAATCCTAATTACTGTTTCAGTCTTCTAGTAACTTTCAGTTCTTCATCTAGTAACAGCTTTAAATAGTGATGATAATTTCATTTCATCGAAATTTTTACTACATTATTTTTTAGCTAACAGTAGCTTTATTTCTGCAATCTCATTTTTTAGAGATGAGATGTCTTTTGTAGATGCTTTTTCTTTTTGTTTTTCTTGTTTCTTTAAAGGTTTTATTAGGAAAATGTTACAAAGCGATTCATACATAAAATATCTAAATTCAGTAAAGTAATCCTAATTACTGTTTCAGTCTTCTAGTAACTTTCAGTTCTTCATCTAGTAACAGCTTTAAATAGTGATGATAATTTCATTTCATCGAAATTTTTACTACATTATTTTTTAGCTAACAGTAGCTTTATTTCTGCAATCTCATTTTTTAGAGATGAGATGTCTTTTTTAAGTAGGGAAATTTCGTTAATTCTTTTCTTTTCAGAGTTTTTTAGTTCTGATTTAAGTGTTTTTATTTCTTCAGTATAGTTAAGATTTTTATTACTATTACTGTTTGTTCTTATTTCCCTATCTTTATTGTTCCTATCTGTAAGGTCCTGCCCTTCCGTTGCTAGTTTTTTGCACTCTTCGCTGATTTTATTATATTTATCTATTCTTTGTTTTCTTAGCTTTTTGTAGACTTTACAGCCCTTCCAGGTAGTAAAGTGTGCTTCTTTGCAGTGAAGACATGTGGGTTTCCAGACTTCATTTTTATTGATTGCTATTGATGGAATTGGACAGGTTTTACTATGATGATTATCATTACAAATTAAACATACAAGTTTAGCTTTACAATAGTTTTTGGTATGACCATAGTTGAGGCAGACCTTACAGATGGGGATTTTTAATTGTTTGATACCCAACTCGAGGTTTCAACTCAACTCCAACCCGTAGATGCTGCATAACCGAATAATTTCTTTTTGTTCTTTATTAACTTTGTCTCTATGCTCTTTCTGATTCTTTCAGTACTGATATTTCCAAGAGTTCTCGACAACAAGAACTCGAGGTTTTTGTAAACCGAATAATTTCTTTTTGTTCTTTATTAACTTTGTGTGTATGCTCTTTCTGATTCTTTCAGTACTGATATTTCCAAGAGTTATCGACAACAAGAACATAGGTTTTTGTAAACCGAATAATTTCTTCTGGTTCTTTATTAACTTTGTGTGTTTGCTCTTTCTGATTCTTTCAGTACTGATATTTCCAAGAGTTCTCGACAACAAGAATATTAGTTCTTTTATTGCTTCAGCATTTTCCTTCAACCTCGAAGAGAAATGACGGTAGTTGTAAACAGTTGCGGTAGAGTAGTTGACTGCTTTAAAAGTAAATTATGATTAATGCACGGTTGCTTGAAGAGTGGTACACCCTATTTTGGCTTCCTTGCACCCCTTCTAATCTGTACTCGAGTAACATCCTTTTCGATCGAGTAGACCGAGAGAGGCAACGGAAACTTTGTAAATATGTAGTGGGAAAGCATTAATTCCTTTATTTTTGGGACGGGTCATGTTGGGTGGATTGTTGGACACGTGGATTCTCCCTTGTCGATCCGTAGTGGGGGCTAGGATACGTGATTTTGGTAATCTCTTCGGAAACTATCATTGTTCATAATGAGGATTCGTGGCTTTCATGAATTCTCTCGTATGTTTAGTTGTTCGCATCTCGAGTTGCTTTGTAAAAGTATTCGACACCCCCTCTTGGGGATGTTTTTCCGCTGAAGTAGGATGATTTTTTTCTTTCTCGCTCGCTCCGCTTCGCTCCGCTCGGGTCCTCGCTTCGCTCGGATGCGGGGTGTATCGGCCCCTCGCTTCGCTCGGTTCCTCGGGGAAGGATCCTTGGACGTGTCAAACTTTCTGCTCAAAATCCTGTGATCGATTATACAAATGTCCTATAAAAAAGTAGGATTTTTCATTGGACATTAATATTGATCCGTAAAACGACTGTACTTGGACATGTCGGATTTCAAGTTTGACATAGTTGGACATGATTGTCTAACTCGAGGATGGACATGTCGTATTTGTCATTGGACATTTTCCCCCGAACCATGATATTTCACTGATGTTGCTCGTGTGCAAGTGAGAGATGGCCATATCCGTTTGAACGCTATTGAGACAGCATCATTACTATGTAGAAACTCCACTGAGGTAGGATGAGTTTTTTCTTTCTCGCTCGCTCCGCTTCGCTCCGCTCGGAACCTCGCTTCGCTCGGATACGGGGTGTGTCGGCCCCTCGCTTCGCTCGGTTCCTCAGACTTGGGACGTCCGATCCCCTTTTAAATAACTGTAACTGGAAATGTCCCATTTTTAATTGCACATTTACACAATCATGCACATATCCGATAATGTGCTCTAAGTAATCGATGGCCATATCCGTTTGCCAAGTGTCAAGCCGTCATCAGTACTATGTAGAATCACCACTGAAGTAGGATGAGTTTTTTCTTTCTCGCTCGCTTCGCTCGGATACGGGGTGTGTCGGCCCCTCGCTTCGCTCGGTTCCTCTGAAGGGCCTTCTTCTGAAATTGGCCATGTCCCCTCATCTCTTATATAACTGTAACTAACAATGTCCAATTCAAAAATGGCCATGTCCAATCCTTCCTTCTATAACTCTAACTGGACATGTCCAATCTCAAAAATGGCCATGTCCACTCGCCTCTTATATAACTCTAACTGGCCATGGCCAATTCCAAAAATGGTCATGTCCACTCGCCTTTATATAACTCTGAAATTCGCCATGTCCCCTCATCTCTTATATAACTGTAACTGACATGTCCAATTCAAAGATGGACATGTCCAATCCTTCCTTCTATAACACTAACTGGCCATGTCCAATTTAAAATTGGACATGTCCAATCCTCTCTTATATAACTATAACTGGCCATGGCCATTCTCAAAAATGGACATGTCCACTCGCCTCTTATATAACTCTAACTGGCCATGGCCAATCTCGATAATGGCCGTGTCCAATAATTCCTTATATAACACTAACTGGCCATGTCCAATTTAAAAATGGACATGTCCATTCCTCTCTTATATAACACTAACTTATAATGTCCAATTTAAAAATGGCCATGTCCACTTTAATACTAATACGTCCACTGTCCTTCCGTCCCCCCTCCCCCCTACGCACTTGTGGGCCACGGGAGTGAACCGGGGTGCTGGGTGGGGTGTTTCATTGTTTGGGCAGGCTGATTGCTGTAATTGTGTTGTGGAATCATGATTGGCCATGTCCATTTTTTATTGGCCATGTCCAATGGCCATGTCCATATAAAATTGGACGTGTCCAATTTTAAGTTAAAAAGGGGAAATGTGGAATCGGTGTAATTGTGTGGCGTTTTAAGTTTAACTTCTTTGTAATCAAATTCGAGTCGGCAAAATGTGGGTGGAGGGGAAATGTGAATCGGTGTAATTGGTGTGGCGTTTTAACTTTAACTTCTTTTATAATCAAATTCGAGTTGGGCAAAATCTGGGGTCAAGGGAAATTTGGAATTGGTGTAATTTGGTATCGGTCTTTTAAGTTTAACTTCTTTTATAATCAAATTCGAGTCGGGCAAAAGGTGGGGTAAAGGGGAAATTTGGAATTGGTGTCATTTGGTATGGGCGTTTTAACTTTAACTTCTTTTATAATCAAATTCGAGTCGGGCAAAAAGTGGGGTCAAAGGGAATTTTGGGATTGGCTGTAATTTGGTATGGGCGTTTTAAGTTTAACTTCTTTTATAATCAAATTCGAGTCGGGCAAAAGTGGGGTCAAAGGGAATTTTGGGATTGCTGTACTTTTGGATTTGGGAATAAGGATAATTTGATTTTTGATCAAATTCGAGTCGGTGGAAAGTTGGAAAATGTTGTAATTAGACTTAGGAGTAAAAACGTAAGCAGTTACAGTTAAAGTGAAGGGTGAATCGTAAACTTTAGGGGGGTGATGATGATGGGGTGTTGGCGAGTACGGGGGTTGGGATTGGGAAGGTGGAGTGGAAAAGCGTAAGCAGTTAGAGTTAAAGTGAAACGTAAATGGTGAGCTTTAGGGGGGTGATATATGGTGAGGATAGGTTTTGATTTATTTTTTTGGTTGGTTTTCTGGGTCTGTATAGATAAATGGAGGGAGGTGTGTGTAATTTTTTTTTGTTTTTATTTTTGCTTGGTTTTTGATGGTTGAATTGAAATTGGTGGAATTGTATCGAGGAAAAGGTAAGTGTAGCTTGATTTTGTACAAGTTTTGTTTCAGGAGGATGCCGAGTATGGAGAGACAATGGGTAATGTGAGGGGATCATGAAGGAGCGTAAGCAGTTACAGTTAGAGTGAAAGGTAAATGGTAAACTGTAGGGGAATGATATTTTGTTAGTTTTTGATTTATTTTCTTCTTAGATGTACATAATGAATTGAATTTTTGGTTCGTTTTTGATGGTTGGATTAAAATTGGTGGGATGGTGTCGAGGAGAAGGTAAGTGTAGTTGATTTTGTACAAGTTTTGTTTCAGGAGGATGTGGAGGATGGAGACGAAATGGGTAATCTGAGGGGATCATCACGGCGTGTGGAAAAGCGTAAGCAGTTACAGTTAGAGTGAAAGGTAAATGATAAAGTGTAGGGGGTTGGTATTTGATTTTGTTCCTTCTTAGATGTAAATAATAGTAAATTTGATTCGGGGAGTATGCAAGGTAACAAGTTTATGGAGTTGCATGTTTTTGGGGATTTGAAACGGTCAGAGTTAAATAATGAATTGAATGGGGGTATCATTCTTTTTTGCTTGGTTTTTGATGGTTGGATTGGAATTGGTGGGATGGAGGTAACAAGTTTTGTTTCAGGAGGATGTCGAGTAAAGGTATGGAGTTGCATGTTTTTGGGGATTTCAAACAGTTACAGTTACAGTAATGGGGGAGTTGGAAGTGGAGGTGGGTGGTTGATGATTTTGTGTTGTTGGTGTTAAATTTTTTTTCAGGAGGCGATCGGAATTCATCTTGATATCTGGGGGACGGAGGTACTTGTGGAGACTGGAAATTGCAACTTGTCCTTGATGGAAGGGAGCTGATGGACAATTTCATGGGACGCAGTATCTCCGTTCTTTTTATTGGAAATTATTTATTTCTTGTGTTGTGTCTTTCCATGTTTTGATTGCAGGTGTATTCATTCCTTGGAGGAGCCGGGCATTCAGTTGGAGTTTTTTTTTTCTTTCTCGCTCGCTCCGCTCGGATGTGGGGTGTATCGGCCCCTCGCTTCGCTCGGTTCCTCGGATGGGGGTGGGGCTGTTGTCCGACCGAGACGCCCCTTCCCGCAGGGAAGTCACGGGTGGCTGTAAATTGTATCTTGGTACTGACACCCCCAACAGGTGGGTATTCCTCGTACATTACAACGGGCTATTACTTGAAGGGGACTTTATCTTTCATCCGTCCCTATCCGAGGAACCTTCGGAGTTGGCATCAGGTAAGCAGAGTGTTTGCATTGTCAGAGTGTTTGGATACTGTAGAGTGTTTGGATTGTCAGAGTGTTTGGATTTTGTCAGAGTGTTTGGATTTTGTCAGAGTGTTTGGATGTGAGTTACTTAGATGTAAGAAGACTTGACAAGACTCGGTTAGAGTTGGAAGCTAACAGCCTAACCTAACCTAACCTAACCTGACATAAGTGTTGGCTTGCCTGGTAGATGTCATGATGCCCGTGTCTTCAGTCTGTCTGCTATTGGACGAGAGATCGCCACTAATGAACCATTATCCTTGTTCTACGATGATAAATATCATATATTGGGTGATCCTGCCTATGCTCTGTACCCGAATTTGAACTTGGAGCTGGAGGATGACTTGCCCACACCGGTGGAAATGCCCCCAGTTGCAGCCCCTCGAGCAAACATAAAGGCAGGAAGGAAATCCTCCGCATTGAGGTTAATATACCCAAATGCGGAGGACTACTCGTCGTTTGGCAAACAAAACGCTCCGGACATCGTCAGGACTCCTGCTACTCCGCCAGTGAGGAAAGTGGAGACTTTCCACCCCGCTGGGACGGATCTCAGGAGGTCTCTGGTGCTGGAAGGGGACGAACTGTACCTCGAGGTTGAAGATGTTGGGGACGCGACACGGTTCTGGATTGTCATTCCGCGCTGCGCCGACCTTCGATGGACGATGGAGCTCTAATAAGCGAAGGGAGGGTAGGTATTCCTTTTCTTCCACTTTGTCAAATTTTCCGGGACCCTCTCTACTGTTTTGCGAATTGTGGAATGCCTGCCATGAATTCAAAGAGACACAAGTTGGACGCAGAGCAGGTATATTTTCCAGAACTAGCAGCCATCGTGTAGTTAAGAGGGGGTGAAGCCTTTTCAAAAGAATTCTCCCCACTTTTCAGCCTTTCCCCCTCCCCCTCGAGCCAAGCTTGTCCGCGACGGAGTTGCCTTGGCTCTCTTGACGAGAATTATTGACATTCAGTCATTACTCGAAGACGGTTCAACTCTGCTCATAATGAATGTTATAACTCCAGCACCGCAGTATGTATGGTGGCCTGTGGATATGGGTTATTACGGTACCCTTATCGCACACGTTCGAACTGCAGACCTGCATTGCTTAAGTTATAGATATTTCAGGTTTGCGCCCTGATCAAAATCGAGAGGGACGAGATACACGAAGGACCCAAAGGGGAGCCGCTCATGAGGCTGCATTGCGGAGGGGCTGATGACGAGGACCCTGCGAATAGACGCAATCCGAAGGAGGATGAAAATCGTGAGGAAGCTCAAATAGAGCTGGCAGCGGACGTGACACCCCGCACTCCCCTGGGAGATGGCTCTGCGTTCATTCGGAAGGGTGCATTGGCGGCTGGGACTACTGGGATCGGAAAGAGATGGGACTCTAAAACATCTAACCCAGCCAGGCAGATGCTGTTCAGAAGGACATCGCTCCCGATGGGAGGCGACCAAAGCAGTGGGAGCCCTCCGGCAGCAACCCTCTCGACCCCTCCAAGCGCGTGTGACATATAAATATGTATATCAGCTATTTGCATTTCCCTCCCTGTCTCTGTCTGGTGTCTGTGGTCCTATTGGGGGATCCAGTCATATGACTTGATCCACCAATGGGAGAGGCGGACACCAGAGAGAGAGAGAGGGACGGTTATGCTGAGACGCCATGTTAGCTACACTTCGGTCTTTTTTCATCCTCGTAGGACGTGCGCTTCCTTCCTCCCAAAAAAATGTGAGTTTCTCTTTAGGGGGAAATCACCCTTCTGGGTGATTTCTTGTTTGTGAGCTTTTCTTATTTTTGTGTTCGGGCCGGTCGGCGAGTCTTTTTCTATAGATATCAGTGTTTTCTTGTTTTTCGCTTGTTCTTCCCCGAGCTGCACAAGCAGCACCGTATCAGTTGGCGCCCAACGTGGGGCTGTCAAATTCTTGACACGCGAAGCGACAAAGAGAGAAAGATGAGAACGTCGGGAACCGCGATAAAAGGGACAAGGCGGATCCCGAGCATGTATTCATGAAGGATAGGCAAAAATTATGAAATTATGACTATTTGATTAAGAAGTAGAGAGACTTTTAAACTCTCATATTACTTATTTTGTTTATTTCTTTTCTGACCCTTAGAAAAAATGGCTGGCAACACCATAGATCTATCGTCCTCCTCCAACAAAAGCATTAAAATCATGACCATCTCCAGACCCCTGCCCCTACAACACCCTGACAGACGCATTGATTATAACATTGACACTCGAACAAAGTACGAAAAAGACTTTGTCTCAGACAAGCCCCGAAAGACCGCTCCCCCTCCCCCCATAGAATAGATTAGACTTATAGAGTTAGACACAATACCGCTAATGGCTGGCAACACCATAGATCTATCATCCTCCTCCAACGAAAGCATTGAAATAATGACCATCTTCAGACCCCTGCCCCTACAACACCCTGACAGACGCATTGACTATAACATTGACACTCGAACGAAGTACGAAAGAGACTTTGTCTCAGACAAGCCCCGAAAGACCGCTCCCCCTCCCCCCATAGAGATTATAGAGTTAGACACAACACCGCTAATGGCTGGCAACACCATAGATCTATCATCCTCCTCCAACGAAAGCATTGAAATAATGACCATCTTCAGACCCCTGCCCCTACAACACCCTGACAGACGCATTGACTATAACATTGACACTCGAACGAAGTACGAAAGAGACTTTGTCTCAGACAAGCCCCGAAAGACCGCTCCCCCTCCCCCATAGAGATTATAGAGTTAGACACAACACCGCTAATGGCTGGCAACACCATAGATCTATCAGCCTCCTCCAACGAAAGCATTGAAATAATGACCATCTTCAGACCCCTGCCCCTACAACACCCTGACAGACGCATTGACCATAACATTGACACTCGAACGAAGTACGAAAGAGACTTTGTCTCAGACAAGCCCCGAAAGACCGCTCCCCTCCCCTATAGAGATTATAGAGTTAGACACAACACCGCTAATGGCTGGCAACACCATAGATCTATCATCCTCCTCCGACGAAAGCATTGAAATAATGACCATCTTCAGACCCCTGCCCCTACAACACCCTGACAGACGCATTGACTATAACATTGACACTCGAACGAAGTACGAAAGAGACTTTGTCTCAGACAAGCCACGAAAGACCGCTCCCCTCCCCCCATAGAGATTATAGAGTTAGACACAACACCGCTAATGGCTGGCAACACCATAGATCTATCATCCTCCTCCAACGAAAGCATTGAAATAATGACCATCTTCAGACCCCTGCCCCTACAACACCCTGACAGACGCATTGACTATAACATTGACACTCGAACGAAGTACGAAAGAGACTTTGTCTCAGACAAGCCCCGAAAGACCGCTCCCCCTCCCCCCATAGAGATTATAGAGTTAGACACAACACCGCTAATGGCTGGCAACACCATAGATCTATCAGCCTCCTCCAACGAAAGCATTGAAATAATGACCATCTTCAGACCCCTGCCCCTACAACACCCTGACAGACGCATTGACTATAACATTGACACTCGAACGAAGTACGAAAGAGACTTTGTCTCAGACAAGCCCCGAAAGACCGCTCCCCCTCCCCCCATAGAGATTATAGAGTTAGACACAACACCGCTAATGGCTGGCAACACCATAGATCTATCATCCTCCTCCAACGAAAGCATTGAAATAATGACCATCTTCAGACCCCTGCCCCTACAACACCCTGACAGACGCATTGACTATAACATTGACACTCGAACGAAGTACGAAAGAGACTTTGTCTCAGACAAGCCCCCAAAGACCGCTCCCCCTCCCCCCATAGTGATTATAGAGTTAGACACAACACCGCTAATGGCTGGCAATACCATAGATCTATCATCCTCCTCCAACGAAAGCATTGAAATAATGACCATCTTCAGACCCCTGCCCCTACAACACCCTGACAGACGCATTGACTATAACATTGACACTCGAACGAAGTACGAAAGAGACTTTGTCTCAGACAAGCCCCGAAAGACCGCTCCCCCTCCCCCCATAGAGATTATAGAGTTAGACACAACACCGCTAATGGCTGGCAACACCATAGATCTATCATCCTCCTCCAACGAAAGCATTGAAATAATGACCATCTTCAGACCCCTGCCCCTACAACACCCTGACAGACGCATTGACTATAACATTGACACTCGAACGAAGTACGAAAGAGACTTTGTCTCAGACAAGCCCCGAAAGACCGCTCCCCCTCCCCCCATAGAGATTATAGAGTTAGACACAACACCGCTAATGGCTGGCAACACCATAGATCTATCATCCTCCTCCAACGAAAGCATTGAAATAATGACCATCTTCAGACCCCTGCCCCTACAACACCCTGACAGACGCATTGACTATAACATTGACACTCGAACGAAGTACGAAAGAGACTTTGTCTCAGACAAGCCCCGAAAGACCGCTCCCCCTCCCCCCATAGAGATTATAGAGTTAGACACAACACCGCTAATGGCTGGCAACACCATAGATCTATCATCCTCCTCCAACGAAAGCATTGAAATAATGACCATCTTCAGACCCCTGCCCCTACAACACCCTGACAGACGCATTGACTATAACATTGACACTCGAACGAAGTACGAAAGAGACTTTGTCTCAGACAAGCCCCGAAAGACCGCTCCCCCTCCCCCCATAGAGATTATAGAGTTAGACACAACACCGCTATCACGGACCACCTTCATGAATATACCGATCCCTTCCCCCTTTGATTTGACCCCTATGTCCCCCTCTACAATTGCACTTTTAGACGAAATTTTTGAAGACCCGGACCTCAGCGACCAATTGCTAATTGCATCTGCATAATTGCATTTGCTAATTGCTAAAATATCTTCTTTTCATCTATTAATTTAATATATTTAAGTGCTGTTTTATGTCAGCGCTTAAATATTACTAACTATATTACTTTATGTATGTATTTGTGAAACCATTCCCAGGGCATTCCCGTGTTTTTTACCCGCGGATGGTTTCAACTCCGGAAAATAAATCTGGCTTTTCTTTAAACGACAACGTAAAGTATTTAGTCAATGACAGTAGTTTACTTTCCGGCACCACCACATGTTTGTTATTATCACCATCATTTAGTGTAGAAGAGAGCTTAGAGGATGATGTTTTCTTCCCTGACCCCCTCCCCTCATTAAAACGACCGTCTTCTCCCCCTGACTGCACAGGTACCCTACAACGCCCTAGATCTACCGACGAACTTCTGACGCTGACTGAACAAATTGATCTGGCAACTCATTTCTAAAAGAGCCTTTGAAAAAAGGCTCTGTCGAGCAACAAGTGGGTATATAGATGAAGGACACTGGAGCCTGGAAGCTGACACCATGACACCAGAAGAAGAAGAAGCGTTCGGTGGGGCGTATAAATCGTATACAATAGTAAGTCCGGGTGTAGCCTCACCTTATGAGGTTTTTGAAGTTGATGAAGTAAAAATTAGTGATATTGTGAATCAACAACGGACCATGCCGGTCAAAATTTCAGCCTTTTTTTCAACCGTATTTTATCACGATAGTGACACATCCGAGTGCACTCTGGCCAAAGAGGCGTGGGCTATTTTAACAGAAATACCGACATGTAGTGCTAAGTTTAAAAAAAAAAAAGAAATAGTTTCTTTCCTGACACCTATTTCCGTTTTTCTGGACTGGTTTTACTGGAAGAGACAGAGGATCCTGCAAATTTTTTTATCGTGAAATCTAAAGTTTTCTTGATCATTTGTTCAAGGTGGTTGTAAACATGCAGTGCACGGTGGAAGAATGTTCTTGGAAGAAGTCAAAACTGGCAGAATGTGCATCTATGGAAGCAATGACCATCGAGGAAGTGACTCGGCGCCGTCAGGCAGATGTTTGGTAACCAGACCGCCATTTGGCCGCGCGGTATGTGCGTGTTCCGTGATTGGCTATTCGAATTTTCTTGAATTTTTAGTATTAAAACAGTTTGTATTAAAACTAAATCTTCCCATTCCATTCAATCACATCACGCCGATATTGGTCGGACTTAAAAGTGAAAACAATGCTCGGCATTTTCATCGAAAACCAATCTTAAGCTTGCTCGACGGGAAGAGATACCGGAAGAACTATGTACTTGAGGTGAGATCAAATTAAATTGAGAATTAAATTGAGAATATTTTTATAAATAATTTCTCAACTTACGCTTCTCATTTTTGTTTTGTTGCAGTAATGGCGTGGAAAGTGCTTATGTTTACAGAAGAAAATAAAGTAAGAGAGGTACCGCTTGAATGGATCAATGAAGATCAAAGAACTTGCGTTTGGACTACTGTGAGAACAGAAAGCAAAATATCCAAATACAAAGAGGAAGGTAGAGCTCCCTCAGACAAGTGGAGGTCTTTTAAAATAAGACTCCTAGCCAAAGGGAAAATATTTGGTAAGTTCTTATTGATCTTCAACAATATCCTCTTGGCTACCATGGTGGCTGTCTTCAGATTTAGATTCCTCGAAAAATGTGACTTGCATTCCTACAATTTTATCAAAGGCCAAAGCCTATACAGAGGTTTTCGTTGTGTGATTAGCCATTGACCGCTAGACAGGGTAATTTAACGCTGCGTAACATATTCTCCTTCCAAAATTATTCTGGTTATTGTTTACTTTAGGGGGCCACGCTCTTTCACGATTTTTCCTTCAGAAACTTGTAATATGCATTCTAGAGAACACAAAAAGTGCAAAATCACCGGGCGCAATCAATTTTAAACTAATTTTAGAAGCGATAACAGTTACATGAATTCCCTATATCATAACGCATTTCGTCCGCGTCCGCCATTACTGTTGACGGAGCCACGCAGTATGACCAACCTTGCTATTTTTTCCCGAAACAAGAGACACCTGTTTCCGACGAAACGGGCGGAAACGCGTTCCCCTTGTCACCGGAAACGGAAACGGAATCCGAAGTTCTTCAAAGGACTGGGATTTTCACTGATTTTCTTTTTGTATTTACGGTCAGTACTATCATGGATGGTGATGCGTTCGGTACGTGCGAGGATTGTTCTTTAACGACGGAAGAGTTTTACAGAATCGTTACGAATCGTAGTCGACTTTTAAAATTTTTGGAAAGACACGGTGTCATTTCCCGATATTCAAAATGTGGTAGGTGTGAGAGCCTCTTAAGTGTGAATCGGGATGGGAAAAAACTTGTATTCCGGTGCAGAAAGAAGGTGACTGTTAAGAAGAAAAAAAAGTGTTGTAATTACAAAGCTAGTATATTTAAGAATACGTACTTTGAAAACAGTAATTGGACTATTAAAAAAGTTTTAATTGCCGCCTGGCACTGGCTGACACGCGATCCTCCGCGGCAAAATTTTATCCGCAAAGAAACAAAAGCTAGCAAAAGAACAGTTGTAGATTGGTCCAGTTTCAATAGAGAAGTTTTATTAGATTGGTGTGAACGAAATAGTTCAAAAGATTTGATCAGAGGCCCCGGGGAAGAAGTTGAGATCGATTAAGCCAAGTTTGGTAAGCGAAAGTACAACCGCGGGAGGAGAGTGAAGGGACAGTGGGTTTTTGGTGGTACTTTACGGAGCGATCCAAAAGTAATTTTCCTCGAGCCAGTAGAGCGTCGAGATAAAGAGACTCTTTTGGAAATTATTCGAAGAAGAATCAAGCCTGGTACCTGTATTTTGTCCGATTGTTGGAAATCATACGATTGTTTATGGGACGAAGGTTACACCCATTTCACTGTTAACCACACCTACAGCTTCGTGGACCCCGAAACCGGCGCTCACACGCAACACATCGAACGCGCCTGGCGTGAGGTCCGTGCTCGTATTCCTAGGTACGGACGTAGAGACGCCCATTTCGTAGGGTATCTGGCAGAATTTATGTTTAAGAGAAGTTTCCCTGATCACACTGTGCGTTTACATGAATTTTTGAAGGCAGCTGCAAACTTGTATCCTCCGATTAGACCTTTCACGTGAAAGTGAGTCATATTACTTCAAATTCAAATTTTTTAATTTACTAAGTTTTTCCATTGTTACTATAAGACCTGACAGATCCTGCCCCACAAGCCTGAGTGGCGTAACGTAACCTAACGTAAGCTTACTTAACGGAACGTAACCTAACGTAACAGACCCACTAGTTAGGTCGCGACCTAACTAATAGCCAATAACAGGCCTAACTAAACTAACTAGGCTAACTAATAGCCTAACTAATAGCTAAAGTAAACAATTACCATTATTCTGTATGTAAGGAATTATCATTCTTAGTTTACATTATTAACAGAATATTCTTATTTCCGTGTAAAATGGGTATATACCGTTTTATACCGTGTAAAATGGGTTGCGAAAGTATTAGAGGAGGCGTACGACATTTATCAGAAAACCAAAGAAAGAAAGGGCGATGATTGAAGAAAGCTTTCGACAGTTTCATCTTTATTTATTTTGTAATGAAAAAACGTGTTTCTTTTGACTTTTTCACAACCGGATCTCCGTCCCCTTCTTGTTAGCTTCAAGGCACCGTCCACTTCTGAGAGTGTGAAACCCGTGGACAGACTCAAGAAATTTGCTGTAATCTTCTTATTTACACAAAGGTTATCGTAGGCCAGAATTTTATCCAAAATGCCTTACTATCAAGTTCACAGCATCACTTTGCAAACCTTTGATATTCTATTACGATTTTCGATAATCTTTACGTATCCTTTATAAGAAAGTGGTTCCTACTTGTAACACTTAAGCTCGCACCTTTTTTTCGTATTTGGTGTTAATCGTTTTTAGAAGGGGAAAAGGGGGGAGGAAAAAAGAGGCTATATCCTCTTCATTCGACTTCTCTCTCCGTATCAAGCCATAGGCGTACAGTGTGAATTTTACTTTCGTGTCGACTTCGGTTTTTCCCTCAAATAATGCTGAGTTATGTTCCTACCAATTCATAATTCTAGCATATGCTTCTAAGAAAATGCTAACGTGTGCCTCCATTCTTGTTCACAGGTCAGAAAGGCAGTTATTATGCCTGCCAAGCCAATGAAAATCCATGCTGATGACATAAGGGCTGTCGCATCTCTAACGACTGACGCATTCATTAAGTACATGAAGGAATCAAGTGCAGTTGAGGGCGAAGCACAACGCAAGCATGATAAAGCGATGTTGCAGGAGTCAGGACGGCAAATAAAGGAATTGCCTTGAGATTTGTGTATGTCTATTATGACTAATATTGAAAATGTGTCAGCCTGGTTATTCCCAAGAAGATCGGGTCCATATTCCCCTGCCAAACCAATGCCTAATTGTAACGTGCCTTCACACTGTTATCCAGCAGCCCCTAACTCTTCTTCTCCAATGGACTCCTTCAACGAGCCCATCAGGCCGAAAATCCCATCTTTTCTCGAGTTCTGCCCCGATCAACATCCCAAGGAATACCCAACATTTCAACATCTCCAGTTCAGCATCTCCTCCCTCGTTTCCAACTGTGACATATAAATATGTATATCGGCTACTTGCATTTCCCTCCCTGCCTCTGTCCGGTGTCTGTGGTCCTATTGGGATATCCAGTCACATGACTTGATCCACCAATGGGAGAGGCGGACACCAGAGAGAGAGAGGAACGGTTATGCTGAGACGCCATGTTAGCTTCACTTCGGTCTTTTTTCATCCTCGCAGGACGTGCGCTTCCTTCCTCCCTAAAAATGTGAGTTTCTCTTTAGGGGGAAATCACCCTTCTGGGTGATTTCTTGTTTATGAGCTTTTCTTATTTTTTGTGTTCGGGCCGGTCGGCGAGTCTTTTTCTATAGATATCAGTGTTTTCTTGTTTTTCGCTTGTTCTTCCCCGAGCTGCACAAGCAGCACCGTATCAGTTGGCGCCCAACGTGGGGCTGTCAAATTCTTGACAGAACGTCTTCCCCGAGCTGCACAAGCAGCACCGTATCACAACAAACGACTCTTCATTTTCAGTCCTAGTTACCTCTCCATTATCTCCTCCGTTCATTGGACGACATCCCAGAAGCAATTAAACCGCGACCCCGCAGCTTCTCTGTCTCCACATGCAGGTCCTCCCCACCCAAGGTTCCTCCTCGTTCACACCCAAAAGCCATAAATGCATAATTCCTCTCTCTGTAAGCCCTGCCGAAACTACGAGCATTGACATTAATCGTATTGAAGCATCTGTTCGCAAGCAGGCTGCGCACATTGTAGCTGCGGTTCCGAATTTTTCCTATCCCAGTGTTCCCGCCGGACACCGGTAGATCGCGGCACCTGAACCTTGATACGAAGACGTATCGCACGTTGTTTGTCACCGACACGTCGCCCCCCCCCTCGCGCCGCGCCAACCTCCCCTGCCGGTTAGACCCGCGGCTAGCGTTTTTTCGGTACGTACTGATTGTGTAACCGGCAACTGTGCATCAGTTTTTCTTCCCAGCTTCAACGTGAAAAACCGCAAAAATTACGTATTCTTCCGTTCGCGAGTTTTTGCTTCTAAGCTTTTCCGCTTGCGTTTCGCTGTCCTTCCAGTAGTACCTTAAGCTACAATTCGCCGTAAGTATTAGAAAAGCGCATGGCACGAACATGACTATTCTGACAATGTGGTGGAAGCCGTAATTATCGGGTGAATATCCAGTCTTTCGGCATGTGGCCAGCTTACAGCCTTTTGGACCTGCTCGTTCCCAATAAATCTTAGTAAATTGAACAAAGAACTCACCGAAATAGCAGATTCTTTTTAATTTAAAACAGTTGGGGAGTATCACAGAATACTCCAAAACGATCCTCAAACCTACCGACTGATATTCAGACATACTGAAGCCCATGACATGGAATACCCCTCTTACACTCACCCTCTGAAATCAGAAAAGGCGCTCCGCGCTGTCATCACACGGTTGGACATAGCGTCTACTCAATTGAAGAAATACATTTTATATTTAATACCTAAAGTACAGTGACAGGCGTCCCCCGCGGCTCTTAATTTAAATTAAAGGAGAAACAGAACCAGGTTGAATACACTACACGAAGTTTTCCTAAGTTGAGTGGCAAGATTAGGGCCTCGTGCATTATATCCACGTCTGGATACGTAAAATCTGTGAAGCTCGTCTTACAAGATGCTGATTTTTTTTTCTTTCTTGTCTCAGAAATCTAGCATTTTTGGAGCCTCAATTTATGTTGCAATGTCGTGCAACGAGAAAAAAACAAAACAAGTGTTGTAAAATGATATTTATCTTCAGTTAGACCCCCGAGGCACGTTTTTTCTTTAGGTTTCTGTTGTTAGGATGCCCTTCGGAGTCCTAAGTGAAGACAAATTTTGTGGTGTTCTGAAGGTAGGTGACCGATAATGGGTATGATCCATATGACAACCATTGGTTCGTCCCTAATTGCTGTGTGTGGGGGGAGGGTTGGGTTGATGAAATTTCCATGTTGTTTAGAAGCTGTTTCTCAAGCGTAGTGAGTGGCCTCCTAAAAAAAAAATTTCTTTCTCCTACATACTACCCTTAACCTTTTTAATTCTAACACTTAGTGAGCATGATTCGTGCTTTAAAATAGTTGATGCAAATTAATTTAATTTGCACGTTTGAGGTTTAAAGCAAGGAAATGGAAGAAAAGGGGTAAGAGCTCACTGTCATCTAGGCATAACTAAGTTTTGCTCTGTATAAAGAGGGTTATTCAAAATCGGCGATTTTACCCTACGCTTGGATTTTGCCCGGAGTTGGATACGTTGTTACCTATCACAAGACACGCCTTTTTCCGGCATTGGCAAGTTCACCCGAAATTTTTCCCGCGCGCTACAGCGTTGCCAAGTTGAAAACAGGTAAATTCCGTAAGTGGCATTAAAATTGAGCAATGAAGTTGCGGTTTTAACGAAAATTCTCTAAAAATTACGCACTTTTAGGAAATGACCATGTTTTTAATGTCGCATTAATTTTAACATGCATTATTGCCAAATTTCCGATTTTTAAATTCGACAAATGTTACATATCCGCATATACCCAAAAAGGCTATCTTCAAATTTGAATAAAAAGTTGTCTAATCGAAAGTTCGTTCGATTCCGCATTCATCGATATATTATAGCTCGCTGGGAAACTTTTGGTTCGCGAGATATCATCATTTTTGTGAACAGCTTTATGGAGCGACGACGCTTTTTGAGTCCGGGCGGATAGAAATTTTAGCCTCCAAAAACACCGGGTAGCATTAATTCCATGGTTTCCTATGTAGTTTTTGGCGCTGAATCCGAATTTGACCATTTCATAAAAAAATTGTCACCAAGATGTTGACAAATTTGGCAAAAATTGCTTAAAATCGGCCTTTTTGGCGGATTATAGCCTGTGACTTGCCAGGAGTTGATCAGACGACAAAATTGGTTATTTCCACAGTTCAAACTCGTTAAACTATCTACAAGCTGAGTCAAATTCTTTCTGCTCACGGTAAAATTAAACGCGCGACAAGCAGCAAACTGAAAAAAAGACACCAAAATCGGCGCTTTTTGCGATTTTTGTCGTAAGTTTCTTGTTTTCCGATTAAGAGAATGTTTCCTAGGAAAATCTGAATTACGCCGAGTGTAACGACAAACTATTGTATTGTTACATAATATAGATAAAGAGCCGCTTTAACAGCGGTCTCTCGGGCCCCGCGACGCCTAACCGCCATAGTACCTTGTCCACCCACAGGTCCTCAGTAATTTGGAGCGCCCTTGTTCCTTTTTAAGCCCCTTATTGTCCTTTCCTGGGCGTCTTCTTCAGTTTGGTGTCGTCACTTTTTTCTATTAAACTCCATTATCTCAGAATTATAAAATAAAATTGCATACTAAATATAGGGTAATGAATAATAACGGTCAAATACCTCCAAAATTCAACGATTGTACGTAATTTTGGCAATATTGCAATGCGTCTTGTCTTGTTTTAATGAAGTCAGTCTGAGGAGTACATTTTATTCATTAATTTTTATCAGAAAATTTTCCATTATTGTTTCAAAATGTGGTTAATTGACACGATTCGATAAAACTCACTATTTTATGAATTTTTCCTCTCTGAACTAAATACCCTAGTTATTAGTATATATCTAAATTGAAAATTAAATTATTCTACAGACGTGTATTATTTTGCAAGAGAAATACATTTATAAAATTTAAAAATAAGAGGTGAACAAAGAATATAGGATAATAATATCGAAATAACCAGCGAAAATTAAAGTATTTTGTTTAAGCTTGGCAACATTGAAATACGTTCGATTTTATTTTATTGTTCAATTTTATTAAATTCTGCTCATGTTGTTTATTAGTTTAGTCAAGAAACATTCTCTTAATCGGAAAACAAGAAACTTACGACAAAAACCGCAAAAAGCGCCGATTTTGGTGTCTTTTTTTCAGTTTGCTGCTTGTCGCGCGTTTAATTTTACCGTGAGCAGAAAGAATTTGACTCAGCTTGTAGATAGTTTAACGAGTTTGAACTGTGGAAATAACCAATTTTGTCGTCTGATCAACTCCTGGCAAGTCACAGGCTATAATCCGCCAAAAAGGCCGATTTTAAGCAATTTTTGCCAAATTTGTCAACATCTTGGTGACAATTTTTTTATGAAATGGTCAAATTCGGATTCAGCGCCAAAAACTACATAGGAAACCATGGAATTAATGCTACCCGGTGTTTTTGGAGGCTAAAATTTCTATCCGCCCGGACTCAAAAAGCGTCGTCGCTCCATAAAGCTGTTCACAAAAATGATGATATCTCGCGAACCAAAAGTTTCCCAGCGAGCTATAATATATCGATGAATGCGGAATCGAACGAACTTTCGATTAGACAACTTTTTATTCAAATTTGAAGATAGCCTTTTTGGGTATATGCGGATATGTAACATTTGTCGAATTTAAAAATCGGAAATTTGGCAATAATGCATGTTAAAATTAATGCGACATTAAAAACATGGTCATTTCCTAAAAGTGCGTAATTTTTAGAGAATTTTCGTTAAAACCGCAACTTCATTGCTCAATTTTAATGCCACTTACGGAATTTACCTGTTTTCAACTTGGCAACGCTGTAGCGCGCGGGAAAAATTTCGGGTGAACTTGCCAATGCCGGAAAAAGGCGTGTCTTGTGATAGGTAACAACGTATCCAACTCCGGGCAAAATCCAAGCGTAGGGTAAAATCGCCGATTTTGAATTAACCCTCTTTAAATTCTATTGTATTTTTCAGTAACTTTCTGGGTAAGTAACTTTTCTAACTAAGGACTAATGCAGAACTAATTTCTGGAACTAATCTGATTTTGTTTTTGATGCTTTGGCGAGGCATTGAGCAGGGACCAGAGGAGAAGCGACTCGAGGCAGTTGAGCAGCGACCAGAGGAGATGCGACTCGAGGCAGTTGAGCAGCAGAACGTCTCAGTACAGGCTGTAAGTAGAGTTTTTGTATATTACTTGTATCATTCCGTAGGTGAGAGGTTAACGCTTTACTAATGTCTGTAATTCTGTATCTGTTTTCTTTCCTTGCAACTCTTAATTTTAACTTATACTATCCTTTCGGAGTATTCTTTCGTGAATTGTTGTGTTCACAAAACATTGCCACTTTCCGTCTTGAAAACTTCCTTTTTGTCTGTCTGTCTATCACCAGGAGCCCCAGGCGACCGCGGAACCTGACCTTCCCCCGGAAGAGGCCGCTTTCGCGGCGTCGCATCCTACCCTCTACCGCAGGATCCGGAATGTAACCCGGGAGGGTTACATCCTCTCCGTGAAGACTGGTGGCGGCGATAGGACTGTTTATATAAACACTCGAGGGGTGTCGAGGTGTCGGAACAGCGGTTCCCACCTCTTTGACTCTGCAACCTTTGTAGTCAATACGTTTGCCAAGACCATCAGGCAGACGTGCCACGCGTCCGGGTGCCGTCTGGGAGATGGCAGGTCAAGGTACTTCTCGGTGAGTGATCAAAATGTATTGTTGTGGCATTGGATTAGTAATCTTAGTTAACTTTTCAGGACTGTCTGAACCGTCGGAGGATCCTGACATTTAAGCGTGGCTCTGCATGTTGGTTTCTTAGTATTATTTATTAATTGTTAATTTCTTAATTAATTCTTAATTATTTATTATTTATTATTTTTTTTTTATTTATTATTTATTATTTTTTTTATTTTTCTTAATTATTTCTTTTTATTAATTGTTATTTTCTTCTTTATCTGATAAGTATTATTTTAATAATATTATTATTATTATTATTTAAATATTATTAACTATTATTTTTTAACTAGCGTGTAACTCGCATCGTCTCTCGCTCGATACGGGTTTTCGTGGGTGCCTACGTTGTTTGTCTCTTTCACCGGCACCGGAACCCGACTCGAGGTGGACTCGGGAGAGTTAAGTTGATGTGTCTGTTCGAGCCGCAAGAGGAAACACTTGCGAGCACCGGCCCTTATAAAGTGTGCTCAGAATGACGGAGACGGGTGGAAATACGGGATGCATGCTTCTAACCTAACTATATTTACTTTTGACGTTTCAGGAGCCGCTCGTCTTCGACTCGGAGGACGAGGAGGTGGTAGCGTCCTAAGGCTCTCGAAGTTTTCGACCCTGTTTTTTGGTTCTTTGTATCATAACTTTGAAAACTATCTTTTGAAATTTATCTTGTGTGTAACTTTGAAAACTATCTTTTGAAATTTATCTTTTTTGGCATAGGTGCATTTCATTAATCTTTTTAAGCCAACTGCTTTCGTATCGAATCGTTGATTATTCGAGTAAAAATTGCTTTGATTTTTTTTTGTAATTTGTTAATTTGAAGATTCTCCCAAGCTCCTATGGACAACAACGTGGACTCGGAATCGACGGTGTAAGACGGGAAGAAGATTAATTTTTTTAATGCTTAAGAATTTTCTTTTAACCTAACTCGAGAAATGACGGTAGTTTTGAGGAATTGCAGTAGAGTAGTTGACTGCTGTAAAAGTAAATTATGATGAATGCACGGTTGGTTGAAGAGTGTTGCACCCTATATTGTCCTTAATATCATGAAATAATCATTAATTATCATTTAATATATCATCTTATTCCTATGTACTAGTTCTTGGGTGACCCTTCCTGCTTTCTCGGACCAGTGTGCGGCGGGATCGGCGGCATATTTCTGGAGGATTCGTGGTTTTTTTTTTTTTTTTTTTTTTATAATTTCAAGTACTCAAACTAGGGTACTAGTAGTACTAATGACGTGAATACGAGAGTAATGCATTAAATCTAAATTTCCAAGAGGAAAACTATATATAACTGCCTAAATGTAGTTAATCTACGGGTGAAACTGCAATATCAAGATTTTGGGTGTGTGTAGGGTACACACACGTACGCAAGGGATAGTGTTTGAAATACATTGATTTGCAGTGTTGGAGTGGGGGGGGGGGGGAAGTCTGTATATATACATCCTCTAATTAATTGTCACCATTAATTATTTATTCTTAAAACTAATGGCTGTCTTGCCTGTGTTGCAACACACTTATAGTATTGGTGGTTTATGCAATACAAGTATTTCATGAAACACCAATTATACGCGATTTTATCTTGAAGTTATCATGATTGGGTGCTGCAGTAAGGGGGGGAGGGGTGGAGAGAGTTTTTTTTTTTTTTTACGTGTCGGAAGGAAAATGTAAGGATGACGCGCAACGTCGCGGTGCACGTGGGTGCACTTTGCTGCTGACTTAGCTTTTGTGGGGTCTGCGTCGACCCTGCGCTGTTATGCGCCCTCCTCGACTTTCCAGTCTGCCACATTCATTTTGAGAAGGTGTTCTTATTGTTTTTCTGAATTGTTTCGTGCTCTGGTCTACCATGGAGGATGAACGTCAAAGCGTTGTTTGTCCGCGGTGCAAGTGCCTTTTTATCATTGTGCCCCCTGGATCGTCTTTTGGGAGACAGGATCCTTCTCGTGGCGAACCAGCTGTCTCAGGAGCTGCTCCCGGAGTCCCGAGGGACCCAAGGCTCCGCTCCCAGCCCGGACTCCTCCCATCTACTGGTAACCCAGAACCGGTAGCAAAGGACACTGGTAACCAAGTTCCTGTTTGTAACGTCCAGGGTCAGGCCCGATGCTCCAGTGATGGAAGAAAAGGCTACTGGCTGCAGGCTGACGCCTGTCCTGGTCCCAGCGTGGCCCTTTGAGCCCTTATCCGCAGTCCATTAAGCTTTTTTTTGGCAGAAGAGACCTTAGTATATCAAGTATTTTCAAGTGTATTAAGATTTATTATGTTTTTGTGGTAAATTTTTGTGCCGGATTTAAGGCGATTCTAATAAAAGTGAGTTCTCGGCTTCAGTGTGAGTCATTGCGTCTTCGTTCGCGTCGTGTGTTTTTAAAGTTTGAGAGAGGAAAAAAAATAATGTTTCCTTCCGAATTCCGCGGCACCGGGCGGGGCTGGTGTGAAGTGTTAACGTTGCTCCGGGAAGCAGCGCTCTGGTGTAGCCCTAGTGTGTTGAAGCCCCATGAGGATGGGCTGGCTGTTTTTTTCTTGCGCGGCGGAGCTCGCTTCGAATTTGGGTGGCACCTCGAACAGGTGTGCCAGGGCCTTCTAGACCGGTACGTGCGTGAGGTGCGATATGGGCTAGCCGACGGGGATCCCGATAGGGACGAGAAGACTGGTTGTGAGCTCCTGCGATTCGTGGTGGAGTAGGATGCCGGGGATCAAGAGGTGATCCTTGTCTGGCTGTATGAGGTGGACAGCCTTCCGCCGCCCACCCAGTGGTGATCGCGCGGTGGTGCCTCGGATCATCATGTAATTTTAAGTTTTTCGTTAGGTTTACGAAAGGTGTCAAAAGTGAGCCCCTTTTCATTTATCTCCTGCGGTTCCTTACGGTTACTGCGGTTCTACGGTCGGCGGCTTCCCCGACGAGAAGAAATTATCGAGTGCTTTATTTCCTAAATAAAATAATCTAAGGCTTTCACGACAACTAACACCTTACGTGGCCTCCAACCTGATACGCCATGATAATAGGTGGTTTTAAAGAAAAGGCCTCTTTTACAGCATGTTGATGGTACGTTGTGTCCAAGAGAATGTACCTTTGCTTTGTCCTCCGTTCCCGCTTGTACTGCCAGTAAATGCATTTGACACCTCAGCTGCAGCCACTCCCCAGGGAGAATAGACACTCTAAACAATTTAGGAGGAGAATGCGTGATCTGGCACCTCTCTTCCTTTTAGCGGACGAGAATAAAGAGGATATCGTTCAACGCACAAATGCTGCCAACGTCCATAAAATGCAAGAGCTATTCAAAGAGAAAATCGGTCAATTTATTTATCCGAAAAAGCCCTTCAACCCTGCATTGTTAATAATTGTACAAATCGTCGTCTCCCGCACGAAGTCGTCCACCATCCCACAATGGGTGACTGGCCACACTCCGTGCTGTACGCTGCGTGTACGATTCCTTACAGAAGGACGGTTTTCTCTCTGTAGATACCAAGCGACATAATTCGGATCCAATGGAGTGTCAATTTGGAACTTTCAGATGCAATTGTGGCGGTAACGATCAAAGACCGGATGGCCCTCAGTTTGTAGGAGGGTATAAAACATCCGTTCTTAATAATACCACTGATTCTAATGTGCAAGGTAATTGTGAATATGATAATGTAAAGTTGCTAAGTAATTTAAGAGTATTGCTTGTAAATGACGAAAAGAAGTAGAAACTAAGAAGGAGATAGAGAAACTTGTTGTTGAAGTTGAAAAAGAATTAAGCCACACTTAGGCAAGGTCTGCCCGATTGAAAGCTTCCGTCAAGGCAGGAGATGAGGAGTCACGTCCTATCGCACATTTTGCAGGTTTTGCTGCTAAACAAATAGTCGGTAAATTGAAATGCACATTTGCTGTAACCGTTTACTTGCCAAATCCCTTGGCCCCTGCCACTCTCTAATTGCCGCAAGGGAGTATGATAAACAGAAAAGGAGCTTGACTTACTGTTGTGAGAAGTTTGTAGAAATTGTAGGTTCTTCCCTGTACTCTTGTGATGATCTGATTGAAGAGCAATCCCACATAGCGCAGCTTAAGGCGAAAATAACGAAAGCCCTTGGCCAAAAATATTTCTTGCAGTGGCTGATTTCTAATTGTTGTTCCTAATCTCATGCTGAATCAATGATCTCCGGTTTTTTGCGAGACAGTATTCCACATTACAATCAAGTGGTGGTGGCAAAGGAAAAATCGCGCCTTTGCTAAAGAGAACTCGGCCGGACAGGCAAAACGCAAAATGAAAATTTTGAAGCACCAGTAAGAGTTTTGTCATACTCATGGTAATAATGATCACTTTTTAAAATATCTTATTCTTGAAATTTTGCATCTATTATTGGGTTAATAATATTAATTCAACAGCAAGAGGATTATTTTTTACTTTTCATTGTATCATGCGTGTGTGGTGTTTACAGTTGATGATTACTTTGTTACAGACTTTATAGAGCATCATTTTCTTATCTACATTTATGTTCTTATTAATCGAGGAATTAATTTTTTTTTTCGTTTAAGAAATAAAATATTTTTATTTAGAGGAGTTATATTAGTCGTAATAGTACTTAGTTGCTACGATAGGCTAAATTTTACCCTTAGGACAAGTGTCATTTTGGCAGGCTTACAGTTATCTTTAATCTGAGTTCATCTATTTAATGTAATTTTCATATTTATTGTTTGTTTCTCCCCACACTCATGCAGCAATCATTATTTCAACGATGTCACTATTAATGTTTTAGTGAAAGTAATTAGTAATAGTAATTTTTTCATTCTGTTCCATGTTAAAAAACTACCTCTATTATATATTATGATAAATTATTAAACATTTAAAAAAATATTGTTGATATTATTTTTTTAAAAAAAAAATTATACATAAACATTAACAATTATCAGGATGAAAGACTTGCAATCCTAATGTCTGGTATGCCTGACCACAAAGAAGGTAAATTGCTGGGTACGCCTACTATTCAAGACGGAAAAGCTCAATTTAGGCCCCCCCCCTCCCCCCCCCCCGATGAGATCGTTACGCCACTGTACCAGGACAGGGACATCCACAAATTCCTGTACAGGACCGGTTTACACGGAGCTTCTGTTTTTCAAACAGATGATGGGGCATTAGTGAAAAAGATAAAAGGCGCAGCCAAAAAGGAAACTCAGGCTATGTTACGCGGAAAAAATTAGAGCCATTGGTGCGAGAAGCTTTAGAAAAAAAGTTATAAGTTAAAACCACCGTGACTGGTCTTGTTTTGAACGGCAATTTTCCTGTGTTTGGTACATCATCTGATGGGTTAATAACAAAAACACACGTGATAGAGATTAAGTGTCCTAGCACTAAAGAAACGTTCCATAAGTATTTCTCAGAGGATAAAAAAAATCCTGCACCTCGTTATATGGCTCAGATTCAGCTGCACATGTGCTTCATGTGCTGCAAAAATGAGGGTATTTTTTGCGTTGCAGATCCTGGGTTTACCGTAGAAGTACCCAAAAAAACAGAGCTGTACATGCCTTATGATGAAGACTTTACTAAAAGCATTTACCGAAAAGCTGAGGCTTTCTGGGAAAAATCTATTTCCCCTAAATTGTATAATTCTGTGTAGGAGTAAGTGTGAAAAACGCGTAACATGCGTAACGCTGGGAGAACGTTAAGACATAACAGAACGGGACATAGTATTCCAGTAGCGGACAATTGTCAGTAAATCTAGAGAAACCAGACAAATTGTCACAAATAGAAACTTAGGTAAATAAACAAACAAACCGGACAGCAGCCATATTGTTCGGACTAAATCGAAATAAACCGAGGGTCACCTAACAGGTGACTTTTCAAAATGGCGTCAAGCGTGTGGTGCCAACAATGTGCATTCAAAAGGCGTTTTAGAGACGTTCAATTTTTGGTGTTTTCAAAGTAAGATTTCTCAGGCCAGAGGGCTTAAAAAAATCGGGAAAAATTCGGTATAATGACTTCACCTAGTACTTTCATAGTATGCAATAAAAAAATTCAGCCAAGCTGACCCATTGCCAGGATCGAAGCAAAATTGCCCTACCAAGCAGAAGAAGGGATATCACAGGGGCAAGGTTTGCTTCGCCCTCTTCCTTTAACAATTTATTTTAACGAAAATGAGTTGGACTTGGAATTGACGGAATGGCACCCAAGCATGCTATCCCAAACACATTGCCCTGATGCATGAGCAAATAAATACCATACAGATATACAGAGTATTTCCAATAAGACTTAGGCAAAAAAAACTTTGAAAAGTGTAACAAATATGGACATGAAATAAATGCTTGAATGACCCGATGCATTGGCAAAATAGTTTGGAAATTTCACAATCATGACAATTTTATACTTCCTGCCAGATTTTCTTTTCCTTCTCCTACAAAAGTAAATTCTGACCTAATTAAAAATGGAAAAAATTGCAATACTGAATAGTTTTTCACTTGCTGAAATGATTTCTTCTTCCTCTGATTCTCAAGGACAGTGGTAATGCGACTAGCAGGGAACACCAGTTGGAGCGATGGGTGCTGGGCTACCTGAGTGGCTCAACAACTTACTATCCTGATTGTCAATTACAGTAAAACTTGCTTATATCGGATCGCGTAGACCGACCGAAATTTCCGATGTAAGCGCGTTCCGGGAGAACCGAGTTTCAATGTTTTTCGCCTAAAATTGCGAAAATAATGGATTTTTACCCAGCCGACAGTTCATTTTGTATCAGGCGCAAATGACCATGTCCCACTCCCTGCACTCACACAGGAACTGAGTATATCTTTCAACACTTCACGCTACTCTCCGATGAACTGCACTGCAGGACGAGAAAAAGAGGTGTGGAATAACGGGAGGGGTAAAACTTGCTGTAAGGTCTTGCTCTCTGCGTGCACAGAAAGCACACGCATGACGTAAACACAATAGCCAATCAGATCGAATGCACCTGTTGTCATTTATGTAAACAGAAGATTGATGAGGACCGTGATTAATCATGCTTCCTGTCTATTTACGTAAGCTTCACCTTTCTATTATGTAAATGGAACTGATATCGAGTGAACTTTATCTACTCTCACCATTCATCAGCTATGTCTGTGCTGTTTGACCTTGGATTTGTGTTCATCGCCTTGGTTTTGATAAGATAAATTTATAATCAAGTAGAAAGTTACAGATTTTGCGAGTGATATGGCGCCACTGTTTTAGACAGGCGGTTTTAGGCAGAGGCCTTATCAGAAACGAAGCGTTTTGAATGTGAGGAAAAAATTAAAATCATTTAACATTGCGAGGAAAACAAACAAGAGCTGCAAAAAGAAATCTCCATAAAATTTAAAGTGCACATTTTAGCCAAAAAACTTTGCCTTGCAGCGATACGTTTCCTCAAAATTTGCAGATCAATTGATAGACATTGATGACGAAGTGCAGAAGGTTCTTTTTTTTTTCAGCCATTCAGAAGAAAGTGACGGATAGAGCAGTACTTCAGCATAGAGTAGACTTTTATTGCTGACAATGTACATGTGTCAAACATTAGAAAAATAAACTGCAAAAACTTGGCAACCTAATTCTTGTTTTCCTTTGATACACCTTCTCCGACCTACTTAGCGGGTTATTGAATTCTTTTTCAGTCGCGTCTCGCATGGCAATAAGGCACGTGATCAATAAGGAATTGATTCGTGTACCACCAGTAACGGAATGGCATTTCCTTTATCTTGATTCTTTTGAATAATCGCTGAAGATACAACAGGGTAAGTTTTGAAACTCTGTGCAGATTTTGGAGGAAAATCCTGTTTACATCGGTTTCAGACCGAAAATTTGTCACCTTATAGGCGGGTTCCATTATGGGCAGTTCCGATGTATCCGGAATTTTTTTACATTGTTCTGATGGGCAAAAAAACGGGGCCGCGCGCAACTTCCGATATAAGCATAGGACGATATACGCGAGTTTTACTATACAATACAAAAGTAGAAAAAGGAGAAAAAAATATGTTCACTTATACACATTATTGAAGATCATTCCAGCAGCACAGGGATGTCCAGGAATTCATTCCAGCAGCTCTAGGGTGTCCAGGAATTCATTCCATGAGCTCAGGGATGTTCAGGAATTCATTCAATCAGAAAGTCTGCAATTTCTTCCTTCATTTTGTCTCTTAGTATTTGATTATGATGTTTCCTTAATGAATTTTGCAGTAAATGTATTTGATTATTCTGGGGAGAGATAAAAGAACACTGAATCAATTTGGAGGTCTTCTTGTTCTTTAAATGGGCAGGGTGTGACAGAAATATACCAAGTTGCATAAGTTGGCACCAATTAATGTTTTACAAATATTTCAATATAAAACTCGATGCTAAAAACAAGGTTTAACAACGATCGTTTTTGTGGATTAAACATTTTTCCAATTTGAATTTTTGACAGGAGAAAATTTGCGACTGATTAAATTCAAACCTTTTCTCTGCTCATTTCTTCTCCAAATGCTACGCACTGCTTTTCTATTTAACTCTGGTAAAATTCTCCAAGGAATCTGAATCTACATCTTCTTGACACCGACAGATTTTACATGTTACATTGATGAATGAGGTAGATGGAGAAATGCCAGTCAACTGTGGCACACTGTCTTTCAATTTGAATTTGGGATAATTATTTATTGTTTCGCATCGGTACAAATCATTTTTTTCAAGATTCAACCATTGCTGAGACATAGATGGATTAAATGTGATTGAAAAATTTTCAATCTAAGTTTCTATTCAAAGGTTCCTAGACCCTGTCTTTTTTCAAGTTTACAGTCATTTTACTATATTACAGCTTTTAATCTTAGAAAATAAAATGTTTTACATAATAATGCTTGCCATCTGTTTCAAGTGGAAGTATTGATAATACATCATGGTCACATTCGTCATAATGAGAGTCATGTCACAAGAGAAAGAACACATGTCATGAATTGTGCAAAACTTGCTTGATAAGCGAAATCCCCAACTAACTTAATCCTACATCTTTCATAAATACAAGATTTAAATGGAGACATGGACATTTTGACCATACAGAATGCAAGAGAAAATCAGTATTTAAAAGAGCAATGTTTCCACTTGATAATTCAATCAATAGACAAGATGACACATGATGAAACTTTAATCTTTGTTTTAAATTTGCCTCTCCTTTATTACTTATCACAGACTGCGGGAGTTTTATTTTACATGCTATTATATTTTCCATAATAGAGGGTGCTATTGCCATTCTTGAGTTTTTACAGTGAATCTAAAATAAACTTACCGATTCTGCTAAAATTAACTGACAGCCATAACAAACAGGATTGAAAAATGTACCATTTGCTTCATTTTTGCAACTGCTACTCAATATTCTATTTTTGGCTCTTTCAGAACTATGGTTCATCACATGAATTCCTAAGAAATAAAATTTAGAATAGATATTACAGAGCACTAGTTCAGGACAAAAAATGACCCCAGTAGAAATGAGATAATATTTAAACAAAAGTATTTTCTGGACACATTTGAACCTCTTACACCAGGGGTGGCTTGAAAGTAATGCCTTTGGGCTTAAAACTCAAAAACAATGAAAGCCTCTCTGGCAAAAGCTAGGAAAGCACTTAGAATAGATGTCTCAAGCTTCCTAACAGTTTATCAGACTTAAAAAAATTTAACACATGTGCGTGTCAAGAACATGCAAGAATATGCTCTTCAAAATGCCACAAGTCTTTTTTCGATCTTATAAGATGATACTGACAAAAATCTGTTTCCAATTTCTCTATGTGCTTCTTTGTCTGAAATCAGATGTTTAGCACTACGTTGATTCAACTGCTAGTAAGGCGATTTTGCCTTGAGCCGATCATAATCGGTCATGGCAATGTTACTTTAGCTGGTCGCAACGAGTCAGTTGTGCTAGTTACAGAATGGCGTTTGAGTGGTTTATGCTTATTGATTAGTAAAACATTATTAGATCTTTTCAAATACCTACTACCTTTCCAATATTAATGGAAACATTAGTCATCGAAAAACACAAAATATGATGCCATCCCCAGCAGCTGCGTATACCATGGTTCTTTTCACCTTGGTCTCATCAATCGGTGAAAAGTACACACATTTTCATTGGATATTCAGTGTAAAACATGGATGAAACCAGGGTGAAAGAAACTATGATATGCACTAACTTGGTTAATGCAGTCGTATGTCATGTTATTGACCGATAATATCTCTGTTCAGACAGTGAATTCGGTTGTTGGACGGATCTTAGTAATTTTTGCTAGTCTTCAGGCTTACAGTATTAAACTACGATTCTGTGCGTCACTCAACTGACAGATTTACTAGGGCTGATAGCCACTGAGTAAAAAGCTACCTAGGGTGCACTCAAAGGCCCTAATCTGTTGAAGTGTGCCTGGGCTGATCGCTTTCAGCCTACAGTCTGTAACATGCATTCAATTGTCAAAACCACACAGTGGACTTGATCAATCAATTTTGAAAAGTGCTAACATACCATCACTGTTGATTGCAGCTTTCCCATACTTGGATACAGCAGATGAGATTTGTGTGGCCAGATATGCAGAGGATTCAGTTGCATAGATATCTAGAGGACCCTGGAAAGAGAGCAAACCATTGACTTACACAGCAGAGAAAGTTAACAACATGAAATGATACATTACTGTTAATGATTGGCATTATGAAAATGGTGCAGAAGTCTTGGGTAAATGGTCAAATAGTCTTGTACATATTGAAATTCTGGTTCCATCACTGATTTTAGACATAAAAATTGATTTCTTTCAGAAGGAGTAGTGAAATTATTCACTAAAAATGTGCATCTTAGAATAATATCTGCGATGAAGAAGTTGAACTAACATTCATCTTAAAATCTACAGTATGTCACAATATACAGAATTTTACGAATTTAGACAGTTCAAATGCATGAGAGGATTTGGAGAGGAAAATACAAACAAGGAAAGTTGGTAAATTTGATGAATTTTTACTTTCAAAATGTTCAAAACTCGAGAGGTTATTGTACAAAATGCGCTGAAATTCACAACTTGTCAAAATTTGACAATCTACCTGGGTGCTTGATAGAATGCCTGATTTTACCAAGTATTTGCCCTCGACACCTACAAGAGATGATCTTTTGGAAGGTGATTTTAGTTGTGTCAATTTTAAAAAATAACCCTCCGAGTTGATATTGTTGGTGTTGATGAAATTGGAGTGAATGATTTCTGTAACCAAAGAAACTGTGCTTTCAAAACTTTGGCATTTTTCTTCATCACCTAAAGTTATTTTTCTTAAAATTGACCAATACACAATTCAGGGAAGTATTGAACATTGAACTTACTGCAAACTTGATCTCAATTTTTGATATAATATTGCTTCACTGAAATTTTGCCTGCACAAAAATATCTATTTACTTCTATGTGATGAGGACAAACTGGGTGGCAATGGATTGCAGCACTTTCTGACGGGGAATATAATCTCTAAGAAACATAGCAGTACGAGCGTGATGTTATTCTGGCTGAAGTTCCCATTTACTCCAATGCAGATAAAAAAAACTGCTTCCTGAGTTACTCCCATAAATAACACCTCACATCAGATAGCAGAATTGATAAGAAGTTGATGGGGCAATTTATTTTAAAGGAGAAGTGAGAGAGATCTTCTCATTTACAAGAAAATCTTAGAGCCAGGTCGCAAAATTGCGTTTAATTAGCATGCTCTAGCTCTTGGTAGATTCTTTTCATACGAAATTCATGAGCTGAAAAATAGGACTAGGTGATCTTGCTTACTTAGCTTGAATTGACACTTCCTTCATTCAGCGCTACCAATTTGCAAGAAGACTCTTCGTAAATATTACGCCTGAAAGCAGAATTTACAGAGGGAAACAGATTTTACCTGGCATAGTTCACATGACGAAGTTCCAAAATTTGGACTGAGTGGATTTAAAGACAATTTCTCTCCAGTTCTGAATATTGTTGACATCGTAGATGGAAATTCACAATGAAGACCAACAAGGAAGTTTTCTGTTAGTTTTTGAAGACTACAATTTTTCCTTTCCTGAAAAAGGAAGTCAATTGGGTGAATAAAAATAAAAAAGGGGGAAAAAGTACAAAAATAAATATAATTTGATGTAATCAAAACGTATACACTTTATGAAAATGTTTAAAATAAAGAAAATGGTCATCCTTTTCCTCTCACTTTAATTCTTTAGTGTTTGTTGAGTCTAAATTCTTCTTTACAGAGAGAGGGGGAAAATTAAATCACAAATGGGACATTTTCTCCCATCATTCGTCTTTCTTTGTAAAAAAGTTGATTTTTTAGTGTGTATTCTCACAATGGTTTTAGGCTCACTTGCCTCCATTAGCTCATCAACGAGAAAATACCAGAGGAATTCCTTTACAATCAGCAAAGATAGAACTTTGTTACTGGGAAGAAGAAAATAAAAGGGTAAGATAATCAAAAATATGCCAAAAAGTTTAACTGAATTCAAGTTTTACCTATAAAAACATTTTATGTTTGCTTCATTCCCCATCAAAATTTAAGACTACAAACTTTAAAATAAAATCAAAGATTACAACTAAAAATAAATTCTGCCTTAAAATAGAGTGTGTCTTTATTCAATTTTTATTCATTTAAGAATATTTTTTGCCTTGTTAATTTTTAGAAATAGATAATTAAGGTAGCTATAATTAAGGTATGTTCTATTCCAATCAGTGTATGATTAAAAAATGAATCGCAATGGACCACTAGACAAGGTACGAATTTAAGCAATCTGATACATGATTCTTAACAAAAATTTCACGTAGAACACGATTCGCGCAATGAAAATTACTGAAACTAACTTCTTACGAAAATATTAACGTTTTTATTTCACATTGGTTACGAGGAATTTTAACAGCCCGCTCAAGAGAAACTCAAAGCTCTACGTCAGTCAAATCGCGCACTACAATGGTTTCAGCAAGTTTCTCGATCGAGCAATGTTCATTTTCCATCATGTGTTGTTCGAACTATAAGCAATTTGCAATAACTGAGCCAAAGCGTCAAGATCGAGAAGGCCAGATTTTTAAATCGCATAGACTGGCATGATAACGTTTAGCGCGCGATATGAATCACGTAGAGCATTGAGTTTTCATGAGCGGGTGGTTTGAATTCACGCATCAAGAATCATTAAATATCTTCGTAAGGAGTTGATTTCGGCAATTTCCGTTGTAAGCATCGTTTTCTACGTGAAATTTTGGTTAAGAAACATGTATCAGAATGCTGAAATTTGTACCTTGTCTAGTGGTCCATTAAGATCATTTAAATTTTTGTCAAAGTTTCTGATGACCGAACAGTTCCGATGGCTGAGCAAATTCCTACAGGTATTTGCTCACAAGAGATGTCAGCTTTGACTGTATGAGAATCAACAGATCAGAAAAGATTTGAAAGAGAAAACATAAAAAATACATGTCACAGGCAAACGATCAAATCAGGCATATACTCAAATGCTTGGGCAAACAGTCAAATGTTTTTACTTACATTGAAATTCTGATTGTATTGCTAATTATGGACCAAATAATTGTTTGCTTATCTAGAGAGGAAGTATCTGTAAAAATTGGCATCTCAAAATTATAAATAAGTTAGATCTAGTCCTAGAACAAGCTTTTATCTCTGGATTTTTAGCATGTCATAAAATACAGACTTTAGAGCGTTGAAGGTTAAGATACATACGAAACATTTGGAAAGAAAAATATAATAGAAGTTTGTAGATTTGATGAATTATTATATTCAAAACAGAGAAAACTCAAAACTTTGAAAACCATCAAAATTAGACTATCTGCCTTGATAGGTATTTGATAAAATGCCTGATTTGACTATTTGTTGGTGATATACATACAAAAAAAAAATGAACAAGGGATAAAATTGTATAAACAGAAGACTTACTATGCTTGAAAATGCCGGGATGAAAACAGTTTTCAATCCTTTCATCAAGACATAGAATGCTACAGCTTTTTTACTAACATCTTGGAGAGGCCTGAGTAACAGAACCGAAGTGCATCTAGTATCACAGAATCCCTGTCACACACAAAAATAATATAAGAACGCTTTGTAGAAAGAAGATGAATTAAAATTAATGCTTTTTAAACTGTGGAGTAATAAAACATGTAAGGTTATGCGGACACACAGAGATTATTCTACCACAATTCCTTGATTTTATGACTTAACTTGACTTACAATGTATGACTGCAACTATCCAAAACACTGAAATGCATTAGACAAAAGAAGTATTGAACAATGATAATCAAATTGACAGCCTAGGGCCCATAACAATTATGCTTTTTAATATTCCAGTTCTTGAGAATACAAAATCCATTTTCAATCGAGAAGTTGTACATTTTTCAGCAATTGACAGGGATAATAACAGCAGTATTGCAAATTTTGCATGACAAAACACAGCAAAAATTGGCTCGAAAATTGCAGCCAACCACTCTCTAAAGCAGTGTTTTGGGCTAGTGTTAGACCAAGAAAAAATTAGATGCAAAAATACTCTGTAGATACTGTTCCTTGCTTGCTTTCTATGTAACTTCATATTTCTTAAATCTTGGACAGGAGATTTTCCGCTTTTACCATGAGAGTCTTAAAGCACTCTATGGGTAGGGAGAATTCTCTCTGTTGAAGATGTGACTGAAATTGACTCTTAGCCCTAGAGAACATGAAACGAAAATATAAAAAATTGTTACCACATCAAGGGGAAGATGAGCTCCTCTACCAATGACTATATTTGACATCAATTTCACAGCAAGATCCGTCCCTGTTTCAGCAGTTAAAATCTTAGAGCAATTTAATGTTAAGGCACTCTGGATTAGCAAATTATTTCTGAAAAATCAAAACAAATACTTCAGGAAAATGAAAGACAGAAAATAAAATATACATACAGGTGAATGAACTTAAATGAGCTTGTTAGGTAATTTTTTATTCTTGTCTTCTTGAAAAGTTGAGAGGGCACTTAGTTCACATGATTTTTCCCATATTTTTTCGGGTGATATTAAACCACGAAAAACAAGTTCAAAGTTACATATTTTCAGCTCCCATTAAAGTGCACATTTAGCTGAGATGGTGTTCAAAAATATCCCTGCCATTGTGATCCCTCTTGCAATCATGTGACCCCTCAGCCACTTTTCAGGGCAAGGACTACAGATAATACTTGAAATTCACCTCTATGAAATTAAACAACTATTTCCATTTTGGATCGTTCAAAGCATCCAGATTTTATTTCAGTGCACTAGATGACAAACAGCTTCAAGTTGACACAACGAAATTAACTCCATTGAAAACGAATGTTAAAAACTTGACAAATTAAAGTGTTTCATTACTTCTTAGCTCAGACAAATGTATTCAACAATTACAACTACTACCCCCTAATCCCCGAGTTCTTTTTGTTTTGCGAGAATCAATTTGGGGCCTTGAAATTTTTAAATTGTATGACTGCGTAAAAATTAGTCAAAATCCAAGGAGGGGGAATTTTGTCAATTTTACCAATTTTCAAAACTTCCCTTACCTAAAGGCTTTTTCTTGTGAATGGATTTTTATTTTTAATTTCAAACTTGAAACTGCTTAACGACTAGCTTTGAATTAGCCACTGCAGTAAGTACCATAAAGGGTGATTGGCTCAACACTAATTAAAAATATTATAATATGTATGTTTGAGTGATGGAGCATGTCATCTTCATGCATGCTACTTGTTGTTTAAAGGTCTATTAATTTTCTCAGCATTGTGCCAATAGTTCCCTTTAGTTCTGTACAGAAAGAAAAGTAAGTAAAAACTTTGAGATTTCAAATGAGAAGGGTCTTAACCTTAATTTAATGAGCAAGTCTTCCTTAGAGGTGACAGATTTCAAGTCTTCAAATATTTTCCTAACTTTACTGACGGAGCATTCATTTATACTTAAGGTAGTTTCGCTCTGAATTTCTTTCAGATCATTGTGTTCGAAGTTAATTACTGACTCCAAAGGTACATAAAAAGTTGAAAGTCCGCAATTCTTCAACATGATTCTCATTTCTTGGAAGATTTTGAGCCGTTGTTCATTGCTAAGACCTAGGGCTGCTCCATCTGAAAAAGTGGGGAGAGATGTTAAAAAGAGATTGAAATGGCAAGATACTGTTTGCAATATCTTTAGCAGGCGAGTCATGCGACAGTGCTTAGCATAATTAGGCCTCCTTTACAGCTTAAAGAAATGTTTTCCTCCTTGTACCAACCAGATTCCGCAATAAAGAACTACCATTTCTGGCTCCTGGTAGAATGATTATAGGTGCCATGGGTTTCCCTTTGCGTATGAATGCTTATATGGATGAACCAGGAACATTAGTTCCTCATTGCACGATGAAATGCATTTGTAAGTCTGTAAAGCTGCAATTGCGTTTGATGTCAACCAAAAAAGAATTTTTTGTTTAGAAGTTTCACTTTTCCTGACATTCAAAGAAGTTAAGTTACTACACCGCTTCAGAGTTAAAGGATACATCGCAGACATATAGATCTTGAGGCTGAGATCAAAATAAAACATTAATTAAATAGCTGAATCTAGTTGAAGAAGATAATAACAACATAGGTTTTAAATCTGTGGCCAATAACTTCTTAGAATTTTAATTGAGTAGCGTTGATTTTCGAGAGATTTTTGTCCATTCTTGAAGAGATGATGGAATAAGAATGACCAAGAGCCCAACTCAGGACATTGATACAATAAGATCCATATAATTTTGGGTTTGATGAGTTTATACAGAATTGCTTATTATCTCCAGCATCTTTCAGATCCAATTTTTTGCAACTCAACTGCCTATCATTAAGATGCAAGTGATGAATTTAGAGTGGTAAAACTACACATTTTCGGAAGAAGAGAAAAAGTACAATCAAGTACAATGTTTCCTTACAGAGATATGTTGTTTGATCCAACAATGGTGATGACTAATTAGGAAGGTGTTCTAAAAGCCACTGTTTGTAATAATTGCTGAGCATTAATTTCATTCTGTTCTTTCCTGAGTAGTTTTTATGTTTTAAATCGCCGAGTGTAGCTTTTATCGCACGTTAAAAACTAAATGCGAAGCAGCAACCTTTGGCAACGTGAGAAAGTGAACACGGAGTAGCTGATGTTATAGGCTCCTTGTCATACCTAGAAAAAAAAGAATGACCCCTGAACAAAATAGAATTAAAGGTACTTACCATCAATAAAAACAATTATCGGACTGAACATAAGGCGTTTCGGAGTGGTGTCTTGCAAACCACAATGAATTAAATCTACAAGTGTTGCACTCGCTAAACTGCCAGATACTGCAACTAATATTTTCTCTTTAGGTTTAATGAGTTTAGATTTACCAAGACAAGCACGAAACCTATGATTTACGTAGAGTAGGAGACAGTTCCTGGAAAAATACAAAACAGTGATTTCAGTCCACTAGAGAAAAGAAATGAGGAGTAAAAGGGGAGAATAAATTACAGATTCAGAGAGGGAAAATAGAACCTTAATAAGCTTGGATATTGATGTCAAAGGATTGAACAAACATCTGTATTACAGAAAATTTGAATAACATAAGTATGTTTCTAAGCCTTCCAAGCAAATTACATAACTGGAGTGAAACTAGACTTGGACTTCAAGCACTGTACCACAAGATCATCACAAATAGATGAAGAGCTATATTCAAAAAAATAATGGCAAGAAAGGCGATTGGCAGGCTTAAAAATTCTATTGAGTAACCAATTGTCATTAAAATTCACCTCCAGACATTTGGACTAAATTAAATAAAGAAAATCATTTTGTTTAACCCCCTCAATATTGCAAGAATTCTGAATAACAGTCAATGTGAATCCAAATGAATTTGGATACTTTCCACAGACGTAGCTCCGCTCTTTACCAATCCTAGATAAATTCTTACTTCTTTATTATCTTGGATATTAGACCCCAGAAAAGAACTAGATATTGGAATTATTGATGCAATATAAAAATCTTACTTGCAGAAAGCCTCCTTCAACTGTACTACTACTTTTGCAGGTTCGCTGCGACACTTTTTACATGTTGCATGGAATCTGAAAAATTCAAACCAAGTCTAGGTTATGGAGAGAAGAAAGAATCCAAGGATAATAACAATAAATTATGCCAATTGAACGACTAGACAGGGATGAGATTAACCAGCAGGCAACTTATAAGTTGGAGAAGAAAGAAAAGATTCAAATGCTTCAGGATTGATGCCTTCAGAAACTACCAAGATACGGCTGCAGCAAGAACAGCTCAAACTTCATTCCGCAAAACTAGTAGCTCAGTGACAGCCCAGGCAACTTATTGGGAGACAACTGTTGTTCATCGAGTGTGGCAACATTTTACGCAAATGGCTGCAATGCTATGATTATTTTAAATGATTCATAGACTTATTAGAGTTCACACCAAATACCTAAGTTAGCACACTTTCACACTGCGATAGATGATTGTCAGACGTAACTTCGGCATGAAAAGTAAATGGAAGAATCAAGATGATTTATCTTCCAATGCAGTCTAAAAGTACGTAAACTTATTTGGCATGAACTCTAAGAAGACAAGCATTTAAATAAAGCGATATGACACCTCACTTTGAGCATCTGCTACCATATCAAAATTATGAGCCTAACGCAAGGTTAGATAACCTGCTGATACACATGTCATGCTAGTCTGAAGCGAAGTTGATAGACGTAGGTCAGTCCGGTAGGAAAGTTGAGTGTAATAATCTTTCCAAACAAGGCGAGGGCTATCCGCATTGCCAAAAGATTCCTCCGATTTGCTTATCCCACTCTCCTGTTTCCCCGTTCCAATTAATAGAATCGATGTATGCAAAAACGTCCGTTGTCTAATACAGGGTTTCATAATTGCAGTGGATTTCTTATGTCCCACAATGAATAAGATCGATCTCTTTGGTAAACGTTTAATTACACTTAAGTAGGGGATTATTTATAAAATTGTTCTACATTCCTAACGACTTATACCATCTTCTGTCATCAAGTCACAACGAAATTGTCAACTTGAATTCTGAACACTGTCTTGGACATCAGACATTTTTGCATACGTTGATTCAATTGGTCTTTTGCAGATCAGGGAGATCAGGGGGGAACTATGCAGAGAGGTAGCACAAATTGAGGAAACGTTTGGAAAGTAGCGAAACAGCAAATTGGGGAATTCGACTACAGATCGGGAATTTCTGAGGAACATCTTGCTAATGGACTGACCAAGATCTATCGACCTTGCCTTGAGGCACATTCACTCCGGTTACCGAGCTGCTCTGCAAACAAATAAATAATATCCGTTAAATGTTAATAAATATATGATGGATATTTATTGTTTTGGTCCATGACTAATAGGTAGAGGTCTAGGCAAAGGGCTCGTTGAGCGGATCATCAAGCTGCTTGTTCGGCAGCCTAAAGAGCAGCTCAGGAAGCTGTGTGAACGCGCCATTGGACGCTGGGCAAATTCGCTGAAAATGGGCAATGATGCAACTCTGACGATTCTAAAAAGGCCGATTGTCCTGGCCTGAGAATTGATTTCTCATCTTCTCTACATAAAGAACCAAGAAACTGGGAAAAATTAATATACTCACAATGATTTATCAGTGCCTGAGCCAGAACTAGTCAGACTCAAACAATCTAAATCGTCACTAACTGAACACATAACTGATAGGCACGGCTGACACTTATTCTGTAAAGTATTTTCTTGAGTAGAAACAAGAAGGGTAAAAATAATTAATCTGGCGAAAATCCATCACGTATAATAAATAATATCACATCGATCACAGATCACACGTGCTGAAAATAATTGTGAGGTTAAGAGATTCACGGTGCAAGATGGTGGGTGACATGAGGTGGGTGATGATTGGTTTGATTGAGATGGATTTTGGTTGGTGTTGTTGTTTGTACGTTGCTGTTGATTGGTCCCACACCAACGCGTTTAACCAACCGCCGGCGTTCCCGCGTTTTTTTTCGATTATGAGGCGCGAAATTTAAAATTGCGGGCTTTTTTCAAGCGAGCGCCATCGTGAAACCCGTTGCGCATTCACCTCTCTTAGAGTTAATTAAGCACCAATTGAAATCAATGTAAAGTAAGACGAAAATTTTCCGTTATGGTGCGACTTATGAGCTTTCAATCAGAAGCATATCTATTAATACATTCAAATCTGTTAATCCGATGACCTGTTCTATCTGCTGATCTGTTAATTTATTTTCGGTTTTCAGGATACATCGTCCAGTAACAGAATTTTCTTTTTTAATTTTTGAATTTAAGTTACGCAGTTTATGGTTTAGTGAAAGATTGAAAAATAGTATCATATGTCCACTGAGTATTGATGAATATTTTTGAAGACTTAAACGGTAGAATAAGAAAAGTGGTCTCTCTGCGTAGCGCGGGGATCCCCTCCCACCCCCCTTCCCCACTGCGACCTCAACTTAGAGAGTTTTTTCTTGAGCTTGGAAGTTTCTTTGAGAAGTTCCTTCTTGAAAAAAACTTGAATCGCAAACCCCCGGCGTGTGCATAAGCGGAATTAGAGCGCTCACGGCGGCGATGTCCGATGTCCGATGTACGGCGACCAGTTCGCCTTCAAATCTTGAGCAGGTAATTTGAGCGGCTGGGGTGCAGTAACAGTTGCTCACCGTAGTTTAGTCACGTTAGAAACATTCATTCCGTTCCCGTAACATTCGCGCATCAATGGAGTGATTGCTCATAGCAGCAGTGCAATGATCCGCGTTCCAATTACTAGAATGGACCACTGAACAAGGTACGGATTTAAGCAATTCAAAACAGCCAAATTTAACTGGGCAATTCAATTTTTACGAGAGAGCGTTTGTGCGGATTCCTTTGAAAATTTTCAGGAATTTGCTTCACACTATAGAGAAAATTCACTGTTTGCAAAAAAATCCGCACAGCCGTTTTCAAGTAAAAAATTGAATTGTCCATATAAAGGGTATCCCTGGGTAAGGGCACCAAAATGCCCCTCCTCACGGATTTTGAATTTAATGGTCTAAACCCTTTTTTGAGGTCCTAAAAACATGGTTTTGGGCAATTTTCACCTCTTGACCCCAACCATCCCCCCTCCAGCCCCGAAAAACCCATTTTTCGGGGAATTTAAGGGTATTTTTACGTTTTATTTCTTATCTCCCGCATTTTTCGATGAAAATGCACCAAAATTTCACCAATTACACATCAGGCCAATTAGATTCTTGGGTTAAAAAAGTAAAATTTATCGTACCATATTTTGACCCCTAAAAAAAATCGTCAATTTCCAATTTTTTACAGATTTTAGCGGTTTTAAAAAAAATGAGGACACATACATTTTTTGTTTTGGCCTTAGTATGTACGTAATATACCCAGTTGTTACCAAAAAATTTCAAGCCTTCACGGATGGTGGCTCCCACCGAAAAAATGGTTTGTTTGGCGCCAGAACGGTCAAAATGGCTATTTTGGCAACGGTGTGCTCGCGCGCTATCAAGATAGTAACACTAAAATCAATAATTTTTGGTTTCAATGTTTCAAAAAGCATGCCCTAGTATCGTCAGAAAAGGTTTCAAGTCGATCGAGTCCTTGTGCCCCACGTAAAGTACCAGTTTTTGGCGCCAAAATGGTCAACATTGCTTTTTCAGAAGAGAGGTTACTCGCGTAGGGTGGCCCTTATTTTTGACTTTACGGAGGTTAAAGTGCGGAACCCTGCAAATGGTTACATTTGATGAGAAAATAACGGGGATGAAATAAAAATGGAGAAAAAAATATTTTAAAACGCGCCTCAAAGAGCCTAAAGCTCCGAGCATGGCGTGCGAAAGACGCGTTTTTTCGTCATTTCGCGAATTTTTTTCCTCCCTTTGAAATAATTCTACGGTTTTGAAATTTTTCAAGGTAATACACTGTTTGGAGTATTTCACGAAAAAAATAACAATCTGTACCTCGCTACTTTTAAAATGCCCCCTTATCCCCTTCAAAGTGGCCACATCGTGTGATTTCGTCTTGTGTCACCGCCGACCAACGCGTTTGTCGATCGAATCAAATACAGGTAGTATGAGCAGGGAGTCAAAACGCCTTCAATTTATTGAACGCAATACGGACATCCGTCGAGGTTGTATAGTTGTATCAAGGCGCCGTAGCAAACGCGTCCCATTGTTTATCCTTACAAACGAATATAAGTTGAGAGAGGCCAGTCATAACGCCTTCAATTTTATTCATACATTTTTTTGGGCCAAATGGGAGACGACGTTTCTCCATTTGCGACGTTGCAGACTTCCTTAGAAATTTTATTTTTCTTTCGAGAAGCTGGTCAACATAAAACTTAAAGTCTCCATGATTTTTCGTATTCGATAGCAAAAGATTTGGTTCAAAATTTAAAGTCGTAAATTTGGATTGTTTCTCATGGAAGAGATAAATTAAGAACGGAAATTTTGAAACACCGCAATGGAGATACGTGGTTTCGCACTTCAGTCGGACCGATACGGACATCCAACAAGCAAAAATAGTTGCATCAAGTCCCCGTCACCGCCGACCAACGCGTTTGTCGATCGAACCAACTACAGGTAGTATATGAGCAAGGAGTCAAAACGCCTGCAATTCATTGAACGCAATACGGACATCCGTCGAGGTTGTATAGTTGTATCAAGGCGCCGTAGCTAACGCGTCCCATTGTTTATCCTTACAAACGAATATAAGTTGAGAGAAGAAATTCATAATGCCTTCAATTTCATTCATACATATTTTTTGGGCCAAATGGGAGACGGCGTTTCTCCATTTGCGACGTTGCAGACTTCCTTAGAAATTTTATTTTTCTTTCGAGAAGCTGGTCAACATAAAACTTAAATTCTCCATGATTTTTCGTATTCGATAGCAGAAGATTTGGTTCAAAATTTAATGTCGGAAATGCAATAGCTGATGTGGCTTGATTCCTTTCTGCTGAACCCCGTCCAAATACGTTTCACTTCCTCCAAAAAAACACGAAGGATCCTAATTATTGAATTTTCAATTTTCTTCCCGGGTCGATTTTTTTTTACCGTCCCGTCAACTCTTTGGGCATCAACAATTCAACATCGACGCGGTTTCAATTTTCTTCCAATTTTCATAGACTTTTCTTGGCATAGAAAAAAAAAACCATGGAAGTTTTAGAGAATTGACGTTGAACAGTTTTCCATGTAAAAAATGTCATGACAGGAAGTTTGCTACGTCGCAAACCGAGATAAGTGTTTCGGGAGTTTCACCGCTAATGAACTCTTTGAACACTAAACTAAACTAAAGCACCAAACTAAAGCAAGCAACTATTATTGCTCTCAAGCCGCTCACATCGTCTGCTTTAGTTTTGAAGGCGAACTAGTTGGAAAACGGCTAAGGCTTTTGCACACGTCAGGGATTTGCAATTTAAGCACTTCTTTTTACACGTAAAATTTCGGGAGAAACACGATGATTCCAGAGGTTATCTCTGAAAGAAACTTCCAAGCTTAAAAAAGCTCACTATCTCCGTTTGCGACGTCGTAGACTTCCTGTCATACTTCATTCTTTCTTTGGAAAATTAGTCATCCTATTTTCTTGAACACTCCCGTGGTCTAACCTCTCTGTTGGTAGAATATTCTATACAAATTTCAAGCTGTAAAGTTGGCTTGTTCTGCTGCGGAAAAATAAAATAGGGGCGGAAATTTTGGGACATCGCAATAGAAATATGCATGCAGTTTTGCACGTTGGTCATCGAAACATGAAGCATCATATGTAGAATTAAAAATAAAATAAACAAATCCATGATTCGGACCTGACTTGCGTTTTTCGCTACCGTAAAGAATTGTGGGTTTCCTTTTAACTCCCTTGTTTTATTCCCTGATTTCGTCACATGTAATCGATTGATTTAGTGGCTACGTTATTCGATATCATATCAAACCCAGTACCTTGTTTCTAATTCACGCCCTTTGCGCCATGGTGGTAAAATGCGTCCGAGTGTTTTTTTATAATCGAAAGCTCTTTGTTTAATGAGTCTTTAATTGATTTATGACCGATCAATGACTAGATTTTAATAAATTAACACGAGTAACTCATGAAGAATTTGTACATAAGGTTATATATTTTTGTTTTGGTTTGAACTAAGAGTTCGATATTATATTGAATGACGTTGTCACTGAATCACTGAATGGGTCTGTACTTTTACCTATTAACGAATATCTTATTAACTTAATGGTAGATAGGAAACTGTTGTTGCCATGATAAGGGGTGAAATGAGAAGACTCGGTTAAAAAAAGCAGTAACTGTTGTTGAGCAATTTTTCTTTCATTCTTTTTTTTACATAAATTTACTTAACACAAAATAGCTACAACTATCTCCTATAACCTGAAGCATTCGATAATATATCTATCACTTTGAACTTAAAAAGCTACAATGATGTGTAATCACCTCACCATTTTGTAAGGATACCTTTGGATTTCCCCCATCGTTTTTCGTTGATTTTAATGATATATCCGTGGCTTCTTATCTTATTCTTCGTCCGTAATTTCTCAAAAAATTGTTAATTTTAAGATTGAGGGATATGACATTTATTCCCAATCCAAAAATGGTTTTGAAGCTTTAGGCTTCAAGAGTAGTAATTTCTACCTAAGTACTGTTATTTTGATCAAAATTTGTGATGCAATTTGTGATGTTCTACGAGTTGATTCTCAGCCCATGCTATTTTTAACATCTGAAAATTAGCTAAAATTCAAAGTTCTTTCCAATAAAGACCGGACTAAAGAAAAGACAATCGTCATGAGATCATTCACATTCAAAGGCATAAGTGTATGCGAGAAAGTTATCATTCCATTGCAAAAAAAGAGAAAATTTACATGTCATGGAATCCGAGTAAAAAAAGTACCTTGTTGATTTCAGAGTAAATGATTTTCTCTCGAACAGAACAGATCTTCACATTTTAGTTACATTCTTAATTTACAGATTCGACCTGTGTCATTTTTCTTGAGGTGGATAGATCATCTCTATTTTTTATGTACAATTACTTTTTATAACAAAAGAAAAAAACTATTGCACCCAATCTTTTAAATGAAGAACATCTTAACTTTCTAAGTTTTACAGGGTAATTTTGTTTGTGTTTGCTGGGAACGATAGAATTAACTAAAACCCCGCGTTACGGCTCAAAGTACACAGTTCTCTTAGAGTAAGGTACGTGGGTATGTAGCTCTCTATAGAGACTTGTCCAAATTTGGGATGATAAAGGCTCTTGGTGCCTAAAATACATCAAAATGAGTGATTGTTTTGCCACAGAATATTTTGATAGACAATTGATCTTAACTCTACAGGACTGATTTTCACAATGAGAGGAATGCTTACACACACTAACAAAGTGATAGGAAAGTTGATGACCTATGTTCTACGTAGGAGTTGATGTAAAATCTGTCTGGTCTTGAGCAGAATTCAGCGCATGAAAAAGTCTTTGATGAGACACTTAAGAAAAAATTACAATACAATCATACTGTCTTTCTCACGCGCGTACTTTAATTACAGTCAGCATAATTTTGATTTAAGTGATTTTTTAACCTCAATGACAATGAGAAAATAAAACCATCTACACATTAAAAAGGTACCAAGATTTGAACCAAATCAACAATGAACTAAAAGAGAAAGAAACAATAAAATTACTACAAGTATATGTTCCTTTTATGCTTGACTTGAGTAGCTATAAATAAAAACATGCTTAGAAATTACAAACCAACAAAAAACAATAATGAATTAAATAACAAAAACAGTACACGCTATCACTAGGAATAACTATAAATATTTTGTCTTGCATATCATTAATTCAGTAATAAACAAATATAACAAGAGTAATAAAATAAATAAATTAAAAAGAGATAAGTATGAGTATATTGAGCATTGGGTCATAAGAATGTCATGGCTATATTTCTGAAAATCTTACTGATTGTAAGCATATTTCAGTCGCAGAGGAATTTGAGACCAGTAGCACCTTTTCAGTGCTTACTATTTGACTTTTAATCACTGAACCGAACAACTCGGAGTTGAGGGAAAATAACACGACAAAGGAGAGTGTACTAAGTTAAAATCAAAATTAAAAACCTTCCACGTTCCGTGTGTGCAGAACGCAACACTTTTTGCTCGAAAGAGGTCCCATAAAATGAGGTCAAACGTCTATTTGACTGATGGATTTTCCTTATTTGAGGTGTTTTGACATTTTTAGACATTTCCAGCAGTTGCGAGTATTATTTGTTAAGACATGCAAATGAATCACATATAACTTAAAAAAAGTACTTGTCATAATGGAAACTAAACTACAGCATCGATTTGTAAACATCCACGTAAAATTGCACTCAATCGCTTTTATCATATTCAACTCACATTGATCAATCTACGCTGAGTCTTCAGGAGCAGATGCTGCTAGCAATATAAGTTTTGAAAGAAAAATATATTTCCACTCATAAATTAAACAATGCAATGAATCTAAACCGAAACTTTTCCTTAAATACGTACACAGGAGGTCGGTAAGCTGATACCGAATAGAAAATCAAACAATTTCAAAGGTGAAGAATATGAGATCATATGTATAAGTGAAGATTCAATGCTGAATAAACAACAATAAGCATATCAGAGGGTTACGATCAATCCAGCATGGAGTTTACTTCGCGTGGTCTGAAACTAAGCGTGCAGGCATGATACCGACTCGGGAGTAGGTGTTAAATCCAGTATCAATTCGCCGAAAGGTCGAGACAAGATGCAATCAAATCATTATTGCAAAAGAAAACAAATGGCACTGTATATATTAAATAATGGCAAGAATAAATCAGTCGAATTTGGCAAGAAATTCTCAAAGTAAATTTTCATGAACATCATCTCCACACGATTACGACCCTGCGTATGCCTATTATTATTCAACATTAGGAGCGTTCGGTAAAAGTGAGCCAACCCTTAAAAACGCACTTACGTCGTACCTTATTTTTTACAATACACCTGCTCATCAAATTTTATAATAGCTATTTATAAACTTTTAAAACAACTCTTCTATACATTTACATATTTTTCTTTTGCACAATACAAAGGTCAAAACATCAACATCTGCTAAACAAAGCAACGATCTCGAGAGGGAAATCAAAACGTGGCGTGATGGACGATTTGACCATCGTCATTATCATCTCGATAACTTCACGTCTTTCCACTCCGGGAGAGCTACATGTTGCACATAGAAGTCACAGCCAAGCCTCAGAACCTGAACAAATCCAGCTAGCTGGAAAGGGCGATTGCACCAAAAAGAAGAGAGGACACTTCAACTCCTCTCCTCGGCGAGGTCTGCCCTGTGAGTAGCATGCTACTATCGATAGGCTTCGATTGGTCACGCCATCCGTGTGTGAGGATCCATTCTTTTTTTCAGTTCTTGTACTTCAGCTTCGCTCAGCTGTACTCCTCATGTTCAATTAGAATAATATCCAGGGATTCTTTGTCAGCTGACTGATGCACCTCCAGTAAAAATAAGTCCTCGTTGCAGTAGAACTTGAGCATGTCGTCATCAATTTTGGCCATAATCCTGAAATCAGAAATTAACATTTTTATCGGATGTCGGTCGATATCGATATTTTTCACTTTCATCAGTTACTTGTACTTTAACTAGTATCGATAATCGTCGAGATCAAATATTTTACTAATATTGGGCTTTGGCAATCAAAGCTTAATATTACGGTGTGAGGTTTAGTTTGATAGCACACTTTACTGCGAGGAATTCTGCATCAAGTCCCCTGGCTTAAGAAAAGGGAAATCAGTACAGCTGGTTTCCACAATGAGACTGATAAATGCTGAGAAATTAAGCAAAAATGGATACAGTGAGCTATAAGCAGAAAAACCTTAACTCGACCAATAATGATGAGTCGCTCCTCTACGTTGAGATTTTAAACAATGAGTCTAGGAGTCTTAAGTCAAGAGTGACTCATATTTCGTTGTTCCCCTCACGAAAGAACGTAACTACATTTCTATGTTGCCAAATTTCCTGTAGAAAATTGCATTTTTACTCACAGAAATTTGGGCTTTTCTAACTGAAATTTTCACTGATTTTTCTTCGGATTTAATGCAAAAATCAGGAAAAATTTTCAACAAAAATTGCACAGGTTAATCTTATTAAATATTAAATTCTTTGAGCCAGTTTTGCAACCTTGGAATGCAGTTCCGTTCTTTCGTCCAGGGAATGACAATTTGAGGGGCTTGGAGAGCAAGGCGCATGAAAATAGTTCCTTAAAAAAATTGCTATGTTAGTGACTGCAACTACAACCAGTCTTGAAATATGCTCTGTGAGAACTTCACCAGTGAAATTAAATTTTTAAGCAGGCATTAAAATTCGAGTCTGAACTTCCTTTCCACCATAAAGGCTCTGCGTAATTTTGAAACTTTAAACAATTATTTCTCTATATAGCAAGAACTTACGCGCCTTGTCCTACAAGCCCTTCATTCAACTTCATCTAGCAAAAGAGATTAATCTGCATTGGAAACACACACACTCACAACGAAAATCTAATATATCTAGAATAGATTACTGGATGGTAGTTTGAGAGGATTTTGAAGAATATGATAAATTGCTATTTTCGAGATCCCTTCACAAAGAATATTGAAGAAAACGAATCTGCCTACTAAAGGCATAATATCAATAGACTAATTATACTGAGTGGCAAATAACTGAGAACCCTTTTCGCAACTTTCATACACAGTGGCGTGGCGTGCTTTGCGACACATCGATTGATCTGCCACTTAAACCTGTAGAAAAGGATCTATATACAGGATGTTCGCAGCAAACGCCTTATTAATCGATTTTTTACCATAATTTCAAATAGGAAAAAATCGAAAATCGATCATTCACGTCTCGCCTCTGATCATAATACTTCGTCAACCTTTCTGTTTTAAAACCCCGATTGTACTTGCAGTTTTTATATTGTTAAATTTCGACACGTATGAGTTTCGCGGCTCTACATTATGTGCACTGAGCTTAGTTTTAAGAATTAAACATTTCCTAACATTTTAACGAGACTTTCAGACAAATAGAACACACAATGATATCAACACTTTTGAAATTGATAAAAATAACATATCTCGTGGGTATGTTGGTTGAACAAACCCTTCAGTCTACGATATTTATTGCAAGCCTCAACAATCCTGAATGATTTCGGAATGAATTAAATTGATCCAATCTAATGTAACCTGGCTAACCTCTCTTAAAGCCTATGTTTAAGTCTGGGCCTCCATGAACAGAGTGGCTTTAAGTAATGACAGATTGAATAAATGCATGCGTGATATCTCAAATACCCGGACTTCCGAACTACGTTCTCATTAAGGACGTATTACAGACTTTTTTAAGTACAAATATTTAAGGGTTTTCTCTCTATTTTTTTTGCTTTGATTTTGGGAGGACGGCTAAAGAACAGATCTTTGGGCGACCTTAATTATGTTCCTTTTTGTAACCTCTAAAATCGCTAGGACCGAAAAAGCTAAGTAGGGATAGTGACCCACTCCAAAAAAAATACCTGCATAATTATTATAAAATGGACGCATTTCTGCCAAACGGAACTATGTGCACTAAGGCATGAGCCTTGAGACCCATAAGAATATATGCATAACAGGGCTCACGTCATGATGCACATAGTTCCGTTTGACAGAAATACGTCCAAATAAGTATCCCGTGCAATCGAACACCATGAGGGTACCCACCAACCGAGCAATAGTTAGAGTATTAATCAAAGTCCCGTTTTTTTAATATGTTAGTTGAGTATGAAACAGTGGATTAAGTAGGTACTTATTCCTTTGAAAAATGGGTGGGTGAAGTGCGTTGGATGAGAATTGAAGTCTTCTGTGCGGATACAATGCAAGGTGCGAGATATTGTAAAACAATTTTAACCACGAAATACGTCAAACCATAATTTTGTTCCCCGAAAATTCGTCATACCGTAGAGATTATCTCCCACCTCCCGCTGCTTTTTGAAACACATTTTCCCTACTAGTTCATCCCTCTTCCAACATACTATTGCCCATTATCTACTATCCGTATGATTTCAGGAACTATACAATACTCTAAAAATGACAAGTAATGTGTCAGTCATCCGAGGCTACGTTTTATTTTTCAATTAAGTTTTGTCTTATTTTTCGTTTTCCTTTATTTAAATTCTCTGCAACTCATCCAAAACATATTTGTTCCTAAGTTTCCTTGTGTGTGCGCTCTCTAAAATATGACTCTATTTTGATCAGATGATTCAAGGAAAAGGTACACAAAAACTGTCGCATCTTGATATGAGGACGACTAAAGGTAAATTAAGAATGACTTAGGGTATACAAATAAATTAAACTAAAGATAAAATGGTGCATAATACTGGCTATGACATATTTAACTGCAGCATCAGACTACTTTTCAAATACAACATCGAGTACCTATGTTTCAGCCTGACTTTGAAAACAACGTTTTAAGCTTTTTAAAATGTATCAGTATTTACCATGGCTGTTTCGTGAATTGAGTGCATTCATGCTAAAAGTAACTATGTTGCATGTAAACCCAATGTACATAGTTCCTTTTAGCATAACTACGTCCAAATATGAAACGAGGATCAAAGGTGAACAACTCTTCAAAAACTCATAATTTGACCTCCCTTATCGCCATGTGAAAAGCTTATTTGAGTTTTGTTTTTCATTCTCGACGAAGTTACGTTAAAGAAGATAGACGAGTTATGTTCAAAATCAGGCGTACATGATTATATTTTACTATGAAACTCATTGCGGCCAAGGAACGGGAAAGCAGTCACGGGTCAACACTTCATTGCTTCAACCAAAACGCATGCATAATTCCGTAGAAATAGAAGGCAGAGGATAATAGTACAATTGGCAACAGCTAATACACTTTGATGTTTCCTCTTTGTTCCGAATAATGGTGAAAAAGCTGTCTGACTTTCCGACAGTTTCAAGCGTTTATCGCTCTATTTGATTTTTCGAATTAATTCTGTCCGTTAAGTCGGTTGGGTTCGTTGGTTTTACGAGAGAGGAAATTATTTTGAACAAGACTTACCCTTTTTTGCTTTTTCGAAACAAGTTACTAATTCTGGAGCTAGAAATTTTGTATTTACTCTCAATCTGTAAAATCAAAACGAACAAAATTAATACTTTTCCTTGTATTAAGTAAAAATTTTGTTTTGCTCCCCCATTTAAGTTTTAGAATTGTTCCAAGTTTTTATCTCCTACTCCGTTATTGGGATGATGTTCCTTTTCGTCTTCGGTAAAAACTTGAGCGAAGTAGCCCCGCAAGGGGTCTGTTTTGAATGGAATGTATCGTAAAATGTGATGGTATTAGGTCCGGAAGAGAAGTTTGGTTTTGGTAGGTGACAGTGTTGCCAAATATTTTGAAAAGTGTCATTTTTAAACACGAGAACTGCCTGAAACTATTTGATTTTAACTCATCCCGAAGTCTTCTCAAAAGATTGGCAAAAGGCTGCAAAGCGAAAGAAAGTAAGATCGAGATGATTTCTAGAAAGCAGGAATTTGTTGGAGGCGGAAGGGAAAATTCGATTAGAAGCAAAAGGCAAACAGCGCAAATATAATGGTGAACAGTGAGTGTGTTCTCACGAAAGCACGTTAAGAGGTGGTATTCCTTATTTCTTTGAAACTCTTCAAATCTCAAACATGGGAAACATTCTTTAACTCTATGAACGACATGGAATTGCGCAACTTTCTTTTTATCGAGTCTAACAGCAGTGGAGGATTCAAAAGCTGACGGCAGTGGCGACGCGAAGGTATTAGCGAAAGCATGCTTGTTAGTAAATGAAAAAGCTATATTATAGGCACAGAGCGACCACTTACCAGAGGCTGAAGCAAGCAGCATACAAAGTAAGCAAACAAAACGATTTACATTTGTCCGTTAAATCCAATTGGTCTGAAGGAAAAGCACAAGTTAATAAGGCAAAGATGATAATGCTCCCTTGTAATATTTACATGTTTTTCCATTCATGCGAAAGACAATGTAGTTCCACGGTTGTAGTGTGATACTAAATTTATTAACGAGATTCTACATCCATCTTTTTTTTTGGGGGGGGGGGGGGGGTTGATGCAATTTAGCCGTCCTTCCAGGGAATTAATTATTCTCTCTATGGGGGTTGTTGATTGCTGGCATATATCTGGCGTGAATGGATGAAGGAAATTCTTCCAATCCTTTCTTTGGTACCAGAGATGTAAGGAATAAAGTTTGGGGCAGGAGAGAGACATCTAAACAGAGCGTTTTCCCCCTCAATCTGCATTTCCAAAAATTTTGAGTGACCGATCGATTTTTATAAAATCCATTTATCTTTATATTCAGCTGACTTCCTCTGACTTGAAAACAACTTCAAAAGCTCTGGAATATGAGTTTAATATTTGCTAATGGTCTTGTGCGTAATATTTTAAGCTCACAGAAACGAGACACCCTTTAACGCGTATAGATACAACCATTTCTCATTTTGTTGGAGTAACTTGATAGAGAGTATCGCCGTAAGGCGGCCACTTTCTTAAGCTTCATGGAGCACTTAGGACCCAAAAATGACGGATGTTTGAGAGGAGGACTTTAAATGTGATTTCATTTGCAAACAGCGCGACGGGAACTTTACTCAAATGCTTTTCAAGACGTGTTCACATGGTTTTAAGACCAATCGTGTGCTGCTTTACAGAAAATATTTGATATTGTAAAGTTGGCAGCGGGTGCGGCTGGTGATAACCGTCAACAGTTGGCAACCCCCCCCCCCTCCCATCATCTATTATCAAAACAATTTTGGGGCTATTTTTGGGTCCTAAGGCCTCCATGGAAAGTGGAGGAGCATCATTTCTACACTCTCTCTCTAACAAGTTACCCTAAATTTTGTTACTGTCACGATATTATACCTAAATGTGATTCAAAAAGTACAAAGTTTGGCTGATATCGTATTCGCTTCGGTTTTGTATTATTTAATGCACTTCAAGAAGTTTTCTCGGGAGAAAAAAAAACTCAGAAAACCTTTTTCATTACCGAGAGTTTTGCTAGAATATCTGTCTTTTGAAGATGAATTACACTTCAAAATTTCTTTAATAAATAAAGAGTAACCTGCCAATGTAAAATTATGGATAATTGACTATTGCTTCGAGCAATTCTTCAAAATGCTTCCTCATTTTGTTTTGATATACTTATTTTATCTTATGAAAGACTTCCTTGAGATACACCAAGCTGACAAAAACAAAATCCGAACTCTCCAACACTTAATGCACGGACCGAAGGCTTTTAAATTTAACATGAAGTGGCGCATAACGTTATCGAAAATGGCTGCTTCCTTCTAAACTCTGTCTTAATTACCAATTCGAGTGCATAACATCTCTTTACTGAAATAATTTTGTTTCAGACTCAGATCTTGGTTTGAAGGAAAAAGACTAAAAGGTTTTTGAATAAACCTGCCTATAGGATAGATTCATCGATGAGCACTTCTTCCAATGAAGCCTCTTTTGGAGCATCGGAATACGCTTATTTTCATATCCGTGCGTTTAAGTCACTGAAGTAATTCATTCCCTAAGAGCTAAAACACAGCAGTAGCCTTCCTATGTTTTTAGTTTGACACTGGTGATGTATTTTGGCATATATTGATGAGAAACATGGCATCATACTGACTGAACTAGGTATTTCTAAATATTTACTCATGATTCAAACTATTTGAACAGAATATCCTCATCCTCGCTAATATTTTGCGTCTTATTGTATCGCATTAATTCGGCCAAAAGCAGCAACTTCAAAAATTTTACTAAAGAATGGATACCTTCTCATAAAAAAAAATCTTTGAGTTGATTTCAGTTTGATTGCTAAAGTAATGCCATGATTTGTCACTTTCTAAACAATAATAACGGTAACTACATTTCAACGTAGCAAAATAATCGCTCGTGAATTGTACTTTTGCAGGGAAGTTATTCGGCGATTATTTTTACAAAAAAATTCACCGCTTTTCTTCTGGTTACGAGGAAAAATCGGCATTTCGAAAAGAAACTACGAAGTCATCTTCTTGTAAAAAATTGAGTTGTTAGAGTCAATTTTGCACCCTTTGGGTGGAGCTTTTTATATCATTTTGGAACGGACGAATTGGCGACAATAATTCTCTTTTTGAGACCCAAATTTAAAGATACGACACACATCGAGGTATGGTGGGAAAAATAATTACAGCATAAATTTCAGTTTTTTGGGGGAATGTAAAAGTTGGCGAAGCAATAAAGATAATAAGATTACACCTCATCCGCTTCCCTGACCAAATTTTCAAAAATGGCACCACTGTAACCTCCTTTGAAGTTTTCATTTCATTGAAGATTTTGATTTGAATTTGAATACCTAAAATAGGCATTGACTAGAATGTTTTCTCCCGCAACAAGATAACTTCCTATAATTTCCGAATTATTAATTGCACATTGATTGAAAATTCGCTTCCATATCGCAGTGGTACCAACTACCAAGGTCTCGTGTCTAGACCCCCGTGCGGATGGGAGACCCTCGTTGTGTCCCGTCAAATGTTACTCTGTCCTCGAAAAAAAAACCGCTGGCAAGGGTCAGTTTCCCGAGAGTAAAAATCGCGTTCTGCTTGTAAAATCTTATGGGCGAGTAATTTTTGGGGCGACTAATCCATGTGACACCACACCCGAAGCCTCCGAGTTTTTTTTTTTTTTTTTCGAAAATCAATCTTGGTCTACTGACTTACCTTTTCAAACGAGCTATCGTTAAATCTAGATCGCCCCTTGCAAATGTCCTAATGACTCACAGAAGAGAGTTCTATCGTCCTGGCACATCTTAGTATTCTCAGTGCGTAAAATTATCATAATTAGCCATGTTACTTTTTCGCGTGCTTCGTTCGGTTAGGCACCGGGTACCTACATCACTCATATCGGTTGCTGTTTACTAATATATCAGTGTGAGGGAAAGGGGTGAGGAACAGCAGATTTAGTAACACGTGATTGAAGCTCGGGTTCAGGGCGGGCAAATCTTGGTTACGGTATCTCCAAATCCCCGCTTAAGTTTTATCCGTTATGATTGAAGCAAATGTATCCTAGAGTACCTGTATAGCGAGAGTATGGACAGATGTGAAACTCCGAAAATCCATCAGGCCTTCACCGATGCTTCTGCGGATAAAGTTAGGGCCCAGAAATGCAGCCAACCTATGAATTTCAATTATTCAGAACGATTTACTAATACTATTGTTACGAACCGTCGTTTATTAAGCACGTGTTTGACTCAGTTTTTGCATAAATTTACTCAATTTTGCGGAAGAACGCTCATTTATGTACATTCTTGGCCATCTTGGTTAGAATTGGAACCTGCAGACTGGCAGTGAAATTTTGTGCGTTAGAAGTTGGTTAGAAGGGTGGCTGCACTTTTGGGCCCTAAGCCCTCCATCAAGCGATCTGTCCATACTCTCGCTATACAGGTACTCTAATGTATCCAATTCGTTGTGACTTTTTCTGAATATTCTTTATGATTTTACAATACTGGAAACGAAAAATTTCAGAAAGTTCGCCCAATAGATTCCTCTATAATGGATGAATTAGCTCTGAAGATTCTGAAACACCGCAACCTAGGAATGGCCTTTCTGCACCCAACGCCTCGATTACGGGATGACCGCACACACTTTTAGTCGAGTAAACAAAAAGAAACCAGTGGCGAGGCGTGAATGATCGATTATTATCGATATTTTCTCATTTGAAGCTATGGTAAAGAATCGATTGTTAAGGTGTTCGTTGCGAGCACCTGTTTATCGACCTTCTTCATAGGTTCAAATGCGATCATCGATTGTCGCAGCAATAGTAAAATAGGCATTTGTCAAATGCTAGGCACATAGTCAAATATGCTGACTTAGACTGAATTCTCCTTCTTCTCCTAATTTTGACAAATAATTAATACCTCGGTAAGAAAAATTCTCAGTAAAATTGATCGTTCAATAGTATTTTAACCTTTTTTAGCTCCGTACAGACACTTATCTGGAATTTTTCAGATGTTATCAAAATGCAGAATTTTAGAATTTCATCATTTAAAATATGAGAGGCAATAAAGAGAGAACAAGAAGAGTTCATAGGTTTGATTCGTTATTTTCCAAAATATTGAAACTCGCGATCTCCTCGCCATAAATTCACGAAATGTTATAGACCGTCAAAATTTAACTATCTGCCTAGGCATTTGACAAAATGCCTGATTTCACTATTTGCCTGCGACAGATATATCGCAAAGCACGCCACGCCCCTGAAAGACACTAGAATAGCTACATACGGGAGAGTATTGCCATCCCTGTTCCGCTCTTTGATTGGTTCATTAGTTTTAGGCTTCACGGGGTCCCAAAGTTGTCCCAATGTAAACAAACTTTTTCCATAACCCATACGCGCATGAGATGAATTTTAGGTCAATCTTCCTCTCCTCGTGCGACTTGTATGTTTCTTATGGAACTAACCTCCGCAACCTTACCTCAATTGGACGTATTTCTGTCAAACGGAACTAAGCGCCATCGGAGGAGGAAGGTAGAGGGGGACTTGGATTGGCGTTGGAATCGGGCGTCGGGCTCATTCCGTCCTATACTCGCAATGCTTTTCCATGGCGCTTAGTTCCGTTTGACAGAACGCGCTATCCGGCATTCTAAATTCCTCAAAAGGAACTCAATTTGGCGCTTAGTTCCGTTTGACAGAAATACGTCCAATTCATTGTTTACATTGGGCAAACTTTTGGGGCTCCGATGATAGTCTAAAACTCGCCGACCAATCAGAGAGCGGCGAACTTTTTCTGTTGTAAAAGGATCGAAATGGCAATACTCTCCCGTATGTGGGTACTCTAAAAGAAACGGGAAGAGGAAAACAGGTCATGCATACTTTTGGAGGAAATTGTATTTTAGCTATGGTGGAATACTGTTGAAATGGGTAGCGATGATTTACTTACAGCGTTGAGAAGACCTTGCACTGACGGAGGGACAACATGCAGAGGTGTGTAGACATCGTCTGCATCCTGGCGGACGTAGAGCATGACTCTCTCGTTTATCGGAGGAATGATTTTCGGTCGCTTGTGCGGGGGACTCGTGAAGACGTTACCGTCCGTCGTCAGACCGCTGTCAAGATCCTTCTTATCGCTGCAAGGAGAGAAATTATAACTGTTGATCAAACACAATTAACTGCGTCTTAAACTGAGGATTGTGGACATAGTATCAAAATTGAATAACAATAGTACGAAAAAAAAGTTGCGGGCTCGGGCTGTATGGCATACCGTCCTGTCCGGGCTCAGAGGCCGAAAGTTTCGGATGCTGGAGCCGTAGGTTCGATTGCTCCGGGTGCTGCGCCCGGACCTTCCGGCCTCTGAACCGGAATGGTATGGAGTAGAGTCCCTTTATACTGAGAGTCAAGAAAATGTGAATCCATTTCTGATTGGTTCCCGTATTTTAGGCCTTCACAGTGTCACAAACGGGAATAAAGATTACATTTTCATCGATTGCAAAGATTATAATCTCGAATGGACCAGGGAATTACGGGTTCGGCAAGGAACAAACGGAATGAGAGAAGGAACGGAGAAAGGAATTTGAGAATGGGCCGATCAAAGATTACGAAAAACGTTCAATTTGTGTAATCTTTATTCCCGTTTGTGACTCCATGTGGGGGTGTTGTCTTGACTCTCAGTATAAAGGGACTCTAGTATGGAGAAGAGATTTTGAGACACTGCAATGGAAATACGTGCGGTTTCGTACTTGGATTTTTTTTTTCAAGAAATGTTTTAAGTCACGTTCGGTTGCTTCATATAATCCATGGTTTTTTTTATTTCGTGTGCTTCAGGTTCTACTTACGACCTGTGCCCAAAACTTAACAGTTGCTAATCTTAGAAAAGGTAACTTAGATAGAAGATATTTAAGGAATGCGTTAGCACACATACACTATCATGATGAATTGATAACGCACTCATAATGAAAAGTTTATCGACAAATATTATTTCAGCGAATAAAAATTAATAAAAATTGTGAAATTCTGAAAAAACTTGGGCTACTGGGATGAAAAGGAGAGATAATCAGTGGGAGGGGGAGAATCTTACCTGTGCGTATCAGGAGGAAAATGATTGTGGAACTTAAGAGTTTGAGTGGGCGTTGAGCCTTGGATCTTCCCAGCACCATGGACTAAAAATGGAGAGTGTTTCAGAGGGCCTGATTCGCCATTTGATAAACTATTGAAAAAAAGAAAGTCCGATTAGTGATATTTGAAAGATAAATTACACAAAAGTTATGAGCAATTTATCTATTTGCATGCGAAAATTTGAATAGTCAGAAATACTTAAGATTCACTGGAAAAAAAAACACATTGGATCTAGAGTCCGGACTCTTGAAAACATTGACCAAAAAAAAATACTCTTGATTCAATCAGATTTTAACTTAAATCAGATTTTAGCTTAGATTTTAGAAAATCCGCTCAAATTAAGAGGTTTGGTTCTTAATTTAAGCAAAAATCCGATTGAATCAAGAGTATTTTATCTTGTCGATGTTTTTAAGAGTCTGGACTCTAGATCCAATGTGTTTTTTTTCCAGTGTCCGTTACTATATAAGTGACTTTAATAAAAAACTGGAATATTTTAGATAACATGTATACATCGAAATATTCTAGCATCAAATGCACTCTAATATAATGTACAAACTCCATGTAATGTGTTTGTATTCGAGACCACCGAATACCTATTAATATTTTAACGGCTACTAAGTGTGCAAAATACTCGTGAATTTTTCACTTTAATATTGGTATATTTTACATCTCAATACATCAAAATGTTTTGGTTTCTGTACAGTTCTCAATGAGTGTTGGGAACATCAATCATTCAGCTGCAGAGAAGTTTTTACGTTTCAATTTAAATAAAATATAAAGAACAAATAGTTTACCTAGATGTATCAGTTTCATGTCCGTAAAAGCCTTGTAGTTCCATTGAGGTGAGCTGTAAAAGAAGAAGAACAAAAAGAATTAGAATTAGTTTGACTTCACTTTTGTAAATGAGAGGCAACTTACAAAATATTGGAAAACAACATGAAAAAAGTCCACGCAAACAACTCTCAAAGGTATAAATGAGGAGGTCGTAAAAACATATTTCGATATTCCTTTCCTCACCCAGCGTTCAAGTCTCCAAGGAAGAAAATTTGCATCAAGTATAAACGCAGCGCCTACATACCATGATGAAAGTATGATGTAAATGCTAATTGCCAATATTTCATCTACGTGTTTTAGTTTTGAAATTAACATCCGAAAATATTTTTCGGAGTTTAAAACAAAAAAAAATCTATGCTATTCTTTACAACGACCAGACCAGAAACTAAAAATGGATCATTACCGCGTAAAATCCACATCAAATGAGTTTACGCACTTTTAGACTGCGACAAGATCCGCCATCTTGAATTTTCCATTTGTTTTACATGTAAAAGTGACGTCAGGCAATCTCCTGTCGCAGTCTAGATGTGCGTAAACTTATTTGCCGTGGATTCTACCACACTGGAAAAAAAACACATTGTATGTAGAGTCCAGACTCTTAAAAACATCGACAAGAAAAAGTACTCTTGATTCAATCAGAATCTAGCTTAAATCAAGAACCAAGCCTCTTAATTTAAGCGGATTTCGTTTTGATTCAAGCAAAAATCCGATTGAATCAAGAGTATTTTTTTTTGTCAATGTTTTCAAGAGTCTGGACTCTAGATCTAATGTGTTTTTTTTTTCCAGTGCACGTTATTTCGTTGCCTTGGTTGATTACTCCTATGTAAATTACGAGCTTGAGATGTAATGATATCCCTATGTTTGATCAAAATCTTCTACTACCCTTTGAAACAAAGTATCACACTGTTAAAAATACTGTTTCGATACGGATTTACTGTGAATTGAACTTCTCTTACCTTATCAATGTCTTCCGCTGGCGTAAATAGGACAGGAGGTTTGGTGGTATCGCTCATCGTATAAAACTCTGATCGTTCAGCAGGTGGATGATACAATTCGTCTATTTTTTTCCTTCCAGTTGCAGTCATTTTCCTTTTTGCTGCTCTTCTCTCTTCATCCCGCGTTTTCCTTTCAGCACCCTGAAACATAGGAAATACGAGGGAAAATTATTAAATTGTACCATGTCACTTTTGGAGATCCTACGTCATATTAATAGACGATGCTGATAGATTTATATGAATTTCAGGTGTTGTTGGACCACTATTTATTTAAGGTTTCCATTCCTACAAGATATTCGACTTAAGATATGGTAAAATTCACCCAGAAAGGTCATATCTTTGAGAGGGGATTGGGGGGAGGGGCTCTTTAAAACAGTTGAAAATTACCGTAGGGTCTGCTTCTACACTATGTAAGTGCTATATTTTTTTGGCACTGGAAGTTTTAAAACTTTTTTGATGCCTGAGAAGATAAATTAAATCACGGTAAGGGTAAAAAGGCTGTAAGCACACTTCATGATTCAAAAGAGAAGTGCAGACTAACAAAGATATCGGAGCTACGTGAGAAATATTATTCGCCGTGCAAACTGCCAAGCAGAACGCTGTATGGGTTTTCAGACAATGCCAAATTTCCTCTGATAAGATACGAATTTTCAGGAAAACTTGTAAATATTTTTCATCTACTGTTCTCTGCGGGACTCCCTTGACGTTGATCTAAATACAGAGTGGGCTCATCTAAGGCCAACTCTGCCGTATGAACATTCGAGAGTTGCCAAGTTTCCTCCGATAAAATGTTTATTTTTGAGGAAAGCAGTGAATATTTTTCCTTGAAATTTTCAGAAACTTCGGGTGATATTGTGAACAAAATTACGTGAAAAATTGGAAGAAAAATATTGGCAAATTTTCCCGAGAATTCGTGATTTACCAAAGGAAATTTGGCAACGCCTGAAGGTTCATACGGCGTTCTTCCTTAGCTCGGCAGAACTCATATCAGGAGCCGCAAAAATCATAGAGATCGGCCCGATAGAACGATCAAACAAACTTTGACGAAAAGTGAAAATTTAGAGGGTCAGCGAGCTTAGGGTAATGATGAAAATGTGTGAGAAATGCAGGTATAGTAAGCTTACCTTATCGCAAAATACTTTAATCTGGCAATAGCCTCTATGGAAAACTGGGCCATCTCGAGGATCCTCATAAGTATCTATTTGAAGATGTAATGGTAAACCCTGAAATCAAAAAAGACATTAAAAATTTAGAGAATATATGGTCTCAGAGCATAAAACTAAAAAAATATACCGATCAAATTTTAGAACTGATTGAAAATAGAGACAGTAACGTGCCCTCACTTAAAAAATCAATCAATCGTGCTTCCCGCTCTTGTAAGAAATGGAATGGAAAGTAACCTTGAGCCGTTGTCAATTTTAAGTTCTGTCTGTTGATTCATTCCTCTTTCCAAAGAATTCAGTCTTCGTTGAACGGCTTAGTATTTTTCGGATTAACTCAGGCATTTCCTGATCCACATCGAATTTTTTTACAGCCTCAAGTCATACTAGACTCTCAAAATAAACCAGTGGTATTTTAAAAATATGACAAGCAAGTGGTTGAAATGTTAAAAATAAATTCTCAACTTATTAATGATGCAGACTTAAAAAACAATGAAAGGAAAAATGCGCGAACCTATCATATTCAGGTGACATTATCAAAATTATAATTTAAGTATACTTAAAAGCACAATCGTAAATTTAAAATTCTTTTATTAAAATATGTCACGATATTTTCTTGTTCTTGAGTTGCTGTTTGATGACCGACACAAACACGACGGAAGAGCCACCGAAGCCCTCCACGGAGACAAGTGTCTTCGAGCTGAGATTAATATAAAAATTTAAGATTACATCTAATAAATAAAAAATTTCGTTTCTTGTTGACAAAGCCCCACATTTGAGACGACAATACATCTCCTGGATCATAGCTCTGCCGTGCTAAGGAAAAACGCCGTATGAACCTTCAGGCGTTGCCAAATTTCATTCGATAAAACACTAATTTCCTTGTAAACAGTAGCGTGGCGTGAATTGCGATGTATCGATTGTTATGCCATTTAAACCTATGGTAAGGAGTCGATTATTAAGGTGTTCGCTGCGAACACCCTGTTCATCGATCCTTTTCTATAGGTTTAAATGGACTGCATTTTGCAATTTGGAGCTATAAATTCTGTCTCATCTGAAGAAACACGTACGTGCATAAGGAAACTAATGGCACATACGTTGTTTTTAGACCGGGCCAGAATTTATAGTTCCAAATTGCAAAATGCAGTCCAAATGACAGATCGATCGATACATCGCAAAGCACGCCACGCCACTGCTTGTAAACTTATGAATATTTCCCTTTCAATTTTTCAGCTGATTTTGTTCCCAATTTCACCCGAAGTTCCTGAAAATCTCAAGGAAAACTATTCACAACATTCCCCAAAAATAAGCATTTTATCGAAGGAAATTTGGCAACTCTTGAATGTTCATACGGCGTTCTTCCTTAGCACGGCAGAGCTCCTCAGATGAAGTCGGTCGGTAAAATTCGGCGTCCAAGTTGCACTGATACAAATTATCACCGCTTGGACGTTACAGGCATGCGTGCATCCGAGTCGAGGCCGCGATGTAAAAGTTTCTGTTTTCGTTTATTTATGTCCAAATAAGTGAGGCTGGTATTGTTTTAACAATGTTATATTTTCTACGGTTGACAATAAGGACACTCGAAAGAGTTTAATAACTCGGTCGGCCCGCTCGGTTCCTTCCTTATCGCATTCGGAGCGGGCACAGAATTTCTGGGAACCGGTTCCCTCACACTCCGAGAATATTTATGGTGACATCTCATAAGAATGGGAAACACCGAGCCCGGCCGTTTTATTTTAAACCTCTGCTTGATTCACTTTAAAGTGGGAAATTACGCAACTTGAGTTATTACTCTCTAGTCTGATTTAATTAGAACAGTAGGTCACACGACAAGGCCGGAATTATGACCGGCAGAAATATGAATATTCCTTGCGACATAATCCGAGGAAAACGGGTGCGGTCAATGAAAAATTTCAAAAATCAACGAATCTCCGCGAGTCCTTGGTCGGTTGAAAAATAAATGGGTATTAATAAACATTCCGAGGTTCTCAGAAACATCTGCTCATGTGACTAGACAAAGGAAGTACCTGCACGAAATTCCCTTCCGTTTCCGAGACTACGAATTCTTCAGAATCTTCTAGCTATCGTGATGACTAAATGATTCGAGCAATTAAAAGATAAATTAATTGTCGAATTAATTTTTGACAGGCGCTAGTACTTCATCAAAACGATTTTCTGGATTGAAACTTGAAAGATGCTTAGAGCTTGTATTAGACATATATGGTTTGGGAGTTCTTTTTGAAAGCAAAAATTTAAGTTTTTCCCGACCTATAGAAGAAATACAGAGTAGCATTAATGGCAAATCTCGGTATCAATCGAATCATATATCAAGCACTTAGGTTCATTCGAACATCAATCCTCCGATATAAGTACGAATTTATAAAGAACTTTATAAGAAAGATAAGTACGTAGGAGAATGTTGAAGATATACTTACTTTTACACCTTTTTGGCTACTGAAGTCTGTACTCAAACATTGAACAGCTACATTAATCTGAAACAAATGATGCAAACTAAAGTTACTAAAGGCTGTTTACAGATTAATTAAAATGAGAGTGATAAATCCTATATTAAAAATTATCAAAATGATAGATAAGATTCTTGAGTGTAATAAGAGGATTGCTAAAAGTGTGTTCATAAAAAAACGGACCAAAAGAAAACAATAATGAGAAATGGAAACGAAGCCCGCTTATCATGTCGAATGTTTTAGTTGTATAAATCAAATTTTTTGGGTAAGAAGGTGCCTTGCTAGTTCAAAATGGTCGACAAAATTTTCTACCCGTTTCAGGGCACACAGTAGACTTTCCCGAACAGAAATTTTATAAATTTGATATTTGCGTGCAATCAGAAGAAAAATTGGCGAAACTTTATCTGAAAAGTCCTCAAAGTTTCCTGGTAAAAATATAATTGACCATGGGAATTTTGCGACCTTAATCTGAGGGGCTTGGAGGACAAGGCGCATGAGTTCAGTTTTCTAAAAAAATTGATCTATAAATGATTTTAAGTAAGACTAGTCTTAATGTTTATTCTGTGGAAACTTGCTTCCAAATTCCAATTTTTAACTTCTAAAAGTCAGTTTGAACTTTCTTTCCGCCATAAGGATCCATGCGTCATTTCGAAACTTCAAACGCATATTTCTCGAAACAGCAAAAACTGCACTTATGCGCCTTGTCCTCCAAGCCCCTCTGGTGAAGTTCGTTCCTTCGTCTGGAAAACGACGGATTCTGCCGACAAACCGACTCGGGACCAACCAAGAAGGAGCAGACGTTTCCTCATCCCTAAAAACTCGGTTCCTTCCTCGAACACGCTCCGATTCGGACGATAATACGCAGCGAAGGCAAGTTCGGGGCCTTATCGCCCGGGGGCCCCTAAGTCAGAGGAGATAAATCCTTAAAAGTCCACATTTAAATATTTGAACGGCAATAAATGAGAGGCATTTTGATCCGTGAGCCAAGCAGCGCTAACCGCTAGATCTCTATCTTCCAGAGTTGCCCTGTTGACAGAGCTGGAGCCTCGTCGGTAATGGGCGGAAAAAGGGATAGAGGCAGAGGAGGATGATTTACTTAAGGTAATGATTAGTTAGGCTTGTTGCGGGGAACGAGTCGATGACAAGTTCATTTGCAGCTCAAAGGCAGCAGGAATAGGTGGTCGGCATCGGTGAGACGACCAACAATGAGCTCTACATGTGCGAGTACAAAACGCAAAGGCGCAGCGGACAGCAGATGTACTCCTCGTCGTTGAGAGGAAACAAGTCGGTTTTCATAAGAGCCCCGGAACACCAAAGGACCCTACAATACAGGGCTCATCATGATACGTGCATGCCCCGTTTAAACAACGCACCTTTCCTTAAAAAGTAACAAGTCTATTCTGAAGATGAGCTCTGGAGTGCCTAAGAGTGATACCGTTCCAGGGTTCACCTGGATCGCGGTAATGGGTCGGGTGTCGGGATAATGCGACGCGACGACGGCGGCGAAACTCGCGACAGGTACGAGGGCAGACACGCACGCTGGCGGTGGGGCCTGCCCGGGCAGCGAACAGCACAAAGGAACTGATTGTGCGTATAAGAATCCCATTCAGAACTAGGAGATCCGCGCCGGGCCCGCCGCGGATCAAATGAAGCGCTCATTAATTAAGAGATATTCCCCGGACAGACGGAGCTGTTTAAGCGCCATCTGGCAGCGCAGTGGCGAGTTAAAGCGCTCGCGAATCCGGTGCGCCGGCCATTGTCCACCGGGGGCCTCACCCGGTAACTCCGGATGACCGCTCGCCGCTCGCCGCTCGATGACCATCGCGGAAAAAAATGAACTGTGCCTGCGGCACACTGCGGTGCGTGAACTTATCGTGGTCTTCTGTACCGGGCTAAGGAAGAACGCCGTATGCGCCACCAGACGTTGCCACACCGAAAAGAAAGAGGTGCTGTAGTAACATCCTGGATGTTAAAAAAATTTCGACAACTCTCGGATGTTGTCATTACCGCTCTGGCTGTTGAAGTAACATCCTAGGATGTTACTTTTACATCCTATCATGCTACGTTAACTGCCAGAGTGTGCCAGTGACATCCTGGATGTTAAAAAGAGTTGCGACAACTCTTGGATGTTGTCATTACCGCTCTGGCTGTTAAAGTACATCCTAGGATGTTACTTTTACATCCTATCATGCTACGTTAACTTCCAGGGTGTTAATGGCAACATCCAAGAGTTGTCGCACATTTTTCAACAACCGTAACATCCGGGATGTTACTACAGCATCTTTTCTTTCGGTGCAAATTTCCTTCAACAAATCACGAATTTCTGGAAAATTTGTAAATATTTCTACGTCGATATTTCAGAGGATTTCGTTCGTGATTTAAACTTAGAAGACTGAACATTTTATGGAAAAATATTCGTTACTCTTCAGAAATAGATCTTTTCTGAGAGGAAATTTGGCAACATTGGAATGCCCATAAGGTGTTTTTACTTAACGCGGCAGTCCTGTACCCACGTTAATCGTTACCTGTGTTTCGCATCTAGATAGTTATGTTGTTCACATCGGTGCAATTAGGTCTATCGATGCAAGTGACACAGCGAGCTAAACGAGGAACATAGTAGCTAGAATTCCGCTCCGCAGGATGATTACAATCAAGAGATAAAGCAATAGACAAAGAGAAAACGGAGCGATCCTATTGGTGGAAGCGAGTGGTTGCGATGGATAGAGGAAGTAAGTAATTGACTGAGTAACGGCAACCCGCGAGAATAGTTTTTCCGCTTGTTCTAACGTACAACTACCTGTTTCAACCAATAGGATTGCTCCATTTTCTCTTTGTCTGTAGCTTTGTCTTTCAATTTCAATGATCAGCCCGCTGCCGAAAGAGAGCAGGACATACAAAAAAAAGATTTTTTCAAGAAATAAACGTGCCTAATACCATCCGATCGGGGTTTTAATGGACGAATCGTATAAAATATGGTCCTCATTAAATTCATCCGAAATCATCCGATCAATCATCCAAAAGACTATTATAAATCGTATTCGGAATGATGATTAGAAAACGAAGAATTATACCTTCGTCTATAGGAGGGAATTTTTCATTCAGCCAAGACAGCAGTATGTCGTATCTTCTATATGCTTGCGTTGTTACGTCTTGAGCAAACAGCAGACACATTTTAGGGCCAGAAATCAGAGGAAAAGGGTACCGTTTCGCCCACGACAGCAACAAGCACAGCTCCCTTGACAAATACTATGAATTTACTGTTGTCGTGGTTTGGGAGTATTTTTGAGGGTAGGTCCATTCGGCAAAACGGTTACCAGAGGCAAGTGAATTTAGGAAAATTGACTTATCTACAGGAGGATTGAAATATCTAGATAACTTCGAAGTTTAATCGTGTCTCGAGTGGTTCTTTCGAGAGCTCTGCCGGCTATCTGTCCCCCTTGAACTTCCGATTTTGTACATTTCTCATACAGCATGTCACCAGTCCTAAATTATTGCGTGCACATATTTTTTTTAGTCTTTTTTCAAAATTACTAGTGTAGATACTTCCAAAGTGCCAAGTGTCGTCCATTTTGCCTCCTTGGATGTAGGGACAGATGGGCCTCAAAATGGGCTACTGCTCTTCTCGTCCGTTAAAATCGTGAAGAAAAGGAGGAAAAGGGGTAAACAATGTAAAAAAGTCAAGTCTACGAACCGGTGGGTAAGACTCGCCCCTCCTATTTTAGACCTCCAAGATCGGCTCTCCTGGCTACCGGCTACTTGGACCAAAAACTTTGCTGTTATCCATACGAACTAAAGTTCAGTCTTTGCAGCCAAAGTTTTTCTTCGTTCCAGGCATTAAAACCTTGGCCGAGCAGTGACCGCGATTTCGTCCACGTCATCCGGAGGCAGTTGCAGACTCTCTCATCTCCTCACACCGCTAAGACGAACGCCATCGCACAGTTCGGACCTGTCCCTCCGACGACGCGAAGACACTCCAGTAACTACGATGGAAATACTATGCTGCCGTGCTAAGGAAAAGCGTCTTATGCGTCTTCAACGTTGCCATATTTCCTTCAATAAGAGCCGAATCAACTGGGGAAATTCTAAATATTTTTCCTTCCGTTTTTCAGGCAATTTCGTTCACATTTTCATCTAAAACATCCAAAAATTTCACGGAAAAATATGCATAACTTTCCGCGAAAATGAACAATTTATCGAAGGAAATTCGGCAAATCTCGAATGTCGATACGGCGCATTTCCTCAGGACGGTAATATGCAGATAAGCGTTTTCTGCTTGATAGGGGACTAGGGGAGTAAGGGCCACCGCGTCGGGAGCGAGGCCCGAGGAAGCGGGAATCCATGCTGTCTGATTTAATGAAGCATTTCCGAGAAGTCGTCGCTCGGTCGTCGGTCGGAGCCTCGCAAGAGAAAATTAAATTGTCATACGAATAATTATTACGAGCGACGTGACAATGATGATTAAAAGAGGATCCGCGGACGGAGGAGAGGCGATTCGCGAGGCGTGAACTATCGACTATCGATATTTTCCCATTTGAAGCTATGGTAAAGAATCGATTATCGAGGCGTTCGTAGCGGACACCCCGTCTATCGATCCCTCTCCATAGGTTCAAACGGCAGATCAATCGATATGTATATATAGATGTATCGATATGTATATATAGATGTATCGATATGTATATATAGATGTATCGATATGTATATATAGATGTATCGATACCCGATGGCACGCCACGCCACGGATCCGCGCGGAAAAAGGAAAAGGGAGGCAGAAAACTAATAAGAGTCGAAAAGGAAGAGAGCGGAAACGGAGAGAGGGAAAGATCCGATGCCGAGGGAAAGAGCGAATAAGAAGAAGAAAGAGCGGGCGCGGCGCGGCGCGGGGCAAGATAAGTCCGAGAAAAAAAGGACACATAAAAAGTATTGATTGTAAATAGCTGTGAGTATGCGAGGAGATTTTTAATGAAGCCGCTCCGTTCTCCCGGGCTGCCTTGTCTGCCCTTATTCTAATATACGTCTGCATCCCACCTCTTTCATCCATTATCTGCCTCTCCTCCGCCGGCTTCCACGGATGCGACCGATCAAAGCAGAGACAAAGACGAGCGTACCACTCAAACCATTCAAAAAGGCGCCTCGTCCCCAGAAGGGGGGACGCATTAGCTCGGAGCCACCGCGACCGAACCGTGTGTCCACTGTCCAATAAACTTGGCTGACTTTCCAGCGTTTGAACCCTTCGTTCGAGGTGTGACATAATGGCCCTCCAGATTTCCTCCTCCGAAAATAACAATGATCGCCGCGCCGCATCGGTCAGGTGCTTCGGATTTTATGGTATTTAAATTATGCGTTCGGACGAATAAATAAGTCCTACTGTTTGTTTCTCAGATGAAAATTCGTCGGAAATACTGTCATGTAAGGACCAAAAATCTGCCTCATGTCACAAAAAAAGAGAAGAAAAACTTTGATTTTCAGCAAGGAGGAAGATAAAATTTCTTTTTTTATTCGAGGGTATGTGTATTACCTTTCTACTGTTTGTTTCTCAGATTAAAATTCGTCGGAAATACTTCCATGTAAGGACCAAAAATCTGCCTCATGTCACAAAAAAGAGAGAAAAAACTTTGACTTTCAGCGAGAGCGAGGATAAAATTTCTTTTCTTTTTCGAGGGTTCATGTATTATCTACATGTTACAAGGGAGGCAAAAAATAAAAAGTGGAGATTTAAAGGCTGATACGCGCCATCGGGGTTTCTTATCGTGAAAGAAGCTGGAATCCCTCGGTTCATGAACTTATAATCAAGAAATTTTCTCTAAATTTTCGCCTGATTATCACGAAGAATAATTGCTACATTGCTTTTAAGCCAAAGGTCCCCGTTTTCAAGAGAAATAGTTGCATAATTTTAGCAACACCTGATCCTGATGGTGCTTGCCAGGTTTCGAATTTCAACTCTTCGAATATGTTTAACTTTCTCCTCTGCAAAATATTTCTGTCCCGTTTTTCTTGAAAGTTTCGAGTAGTATGATTTCTTACTTTTACACCTAAAAACCAGGAGATAAAGTTTTGAAACATCACAACAAGTTTCCCGATGTAAGCCGATGATAATGAAAGAAACACCCTTTTTCGCCGCGAGCGCTTGAGGATCGGATTCAAACGAGAGAACTCAATCTAACACTTTAAGAGGAATTGAATGAAGGCGAATGAGAACAATAGGGAAAGGTATAAGTTACGATCGGTGAATTACTTACTTTAGCGGAACTTTCTAGTGGATTCCAATAGACTGCTATTGCATTGTGAGCAACTTCTTCGATGCATCCTACCAGTCCGACACTATTCTTCGTATCTGAAACATAACGGAATCGTTATCAAAATCCGATCGTGATATTTATTTCAGCAGCAAGAATACATCCACCAAAGATTAGAATTTAGAGGAACGAAACACAAGAGTTGGCTTCATTTTGCGCCGAAGGCAAGAATAAATTATCATAAATGAGCCAGTTCCACGGGGAGCGGCAGAGGTGTGTGAGAGTTGGGTGATTTTTCCGCGCTCTTCGACGATCCTCGATTACTGTTGATGAACGCTCTCTTTGTCGTCCCTCTGACGTAAGGGCGTATCTCCATTTCCTAGTGAACCCTGCTGTCTATATATCGGTATGCTTTCCAGGGCTCATGTGGAAATGGAAATACACCCTTACGTCAGAAAAGCGACGCACAGTGGATCGAGTCAATTGGAGGGGTTGGACAAAATTTGGAAACTTTAAACGCTTTTAACTCCGTTTGTACAAGAATTTGAGGATCTAAAAGTGGTTTCATTGGTTTAATCGTAAAATTTTCTCTCAGAAACACCCCTTGAATATTAAAATGTGACGAAATAAACATTAAAATTTGCATGTTTTGTCAAAAATTTCATGCCCGACCTCTCTAATTGACTCTACACCGAAAAAAATAATATGCTGTTTTAGCATCTAGGATGTCAAAAATGTGTCTGGTGATCCCAAGATGCTGCCTTTACTGCCCCCGCAGTTGCATTTGCATTCACAGGATGTAAAATTAACTGCGGGGGCAGTAAAGGCAACATCTTGGGATCACCAGACACATTTTTGACATCCTAGATGCTAAAGCAGCATATTATTTTTTTCGGTGTATCCACTGTGCGACGTCTTTTTCTAACGACGAAATGCGATCGTTAAAGAATTAGGATCTTTGTGATTGAAGCCAACATTGCGGTAATTAAAAGAAATGAATAATGCAGGATTCGATAAACTACATCGATTCCTCCGTCAGGAACCAATTATTAATATTACTCTAGTGCTGCGTCACACGGATGGTTTTTGCCACCGAAAAAGTTCGAAAATTTGACATTGATAATAAAAATCCTGGGGATGATAAAAAAAATCCTAGGGATGAAAACTCCCCATTTTAATATCTTCGATTTGTAAATTTCACCTCTTTTTTCAGAAGTCAGAAAATTCCATCTCCTCTCAGAATGACTCAGACATTTTAATTCGTGCGAGATGTATACTCGATTCTTGATGTCTCTATCGCAAGAACTGATCTTTTAGGATAAATTCCTGAATAAATTGACAATTTTTCCCCTTTTCACATACGTTTTTCCAAATTTCTTTCTTCCCCGATAAATTAAAGATAGGGTCTCTAGAATAACTTACATTAAATTCCTGACTATGCATGAAATTGGACTGAAAAAATCCAGCAAATTTAACGGAACTTTTTCCGGTTAAAATTGGTTTTTATTGGCTCCTTCGTATCCATCTCGAGCCTAAAACGGCGGAACCAATCAGCGTTAGAAACATTCGGTTCCTGGCGAGGGGCTCGAAACGTTCCCTACACACGCGCGCGATCTCGTATCGAGCCGAAAATTAATTAACAAAAAGCACAGGAAGGATGCTAGCCGTTAAAAAGCTTGATGCTTGGACTCGGTCATCCCGCGAAGGGGGAAAACATCTTGAAAATCGGAATGATTCTAGGCGTGGCTTGGATATTGAGTGGTATCAGAGGTCAAAATCATTTGGCTGCTTGCAAGGAAACGCGAAACCCGGTGGGGCCGTCGTTTAGCTCTTAACATAAGATATTCTGTGCAGACGGATAAATTATGTTCCACTGTAGTGGTTAAGTTGAGTCGCAAACCGCGTTGCCAAGTGGGCGCCCGGCCGCTCAAGAACCGCGTAAGTCCCGAGAGAACCTAACGAGGATCTGCGGTTTTTGAGGGTGCTGCGGTGGCGCGGGACGGGTGAATTTCGTGATATTTAATCAGGCTGGCAGCCGTGATTGAAGCCGGGAGTAGCGGCCAGGCCACGCAGCAGGATGCGGCCGCGGCGCAGTGCTAGAACCTAGAACGTCCATTAGATTCCCGCGAGATGCGCCTAACGCTCCGTCGAGTCTTCAAAATTTCATCCGAAAAAAAAAAAACTTAATTAAATATTCATCAAACTGGCCTCTCAGTGGTGGTCCGGGTCCGTGAACCTCCGAATGTCCTCACATATCTACGCTATCAGTGGCTCCCAAAGACCCCGCGTTCGTATGTCACCGCTGAGGGGGCCCATAGCTCACGGGGATCTTTCGGTGGACCGACCGAATCGGATGCGGCAGGAGATTAGAGATAGTGGCGCTGTGCATTTTAGGATTTCTGTCTAGAATCTTTTGAAAGTCACGATGTATGCCCGTGTTAATAAAGGGGAAACCCCTCGGACATCATGCTTGATAAGGTAAAAATAGGAGCGCTAAAATTTTGGTTCGATAATAAACTTACGCAAAGTTGAATGTTTTGGAAGACAACATCTTGGATAACATTTTGGAACACGAAACCACTATCTCTGACTCATTTTGGAAACATCGTATGTGCCAATGGTTCCTCTATTCAAATAGGTGACTATATAAATGCACCAGAAAGGATAGTTTCTTATTTCAAAATGGAAATTACATGAACGAAGGCCTCTATAAAAAATACACGGTGATCCAAGACCCGAACCACCCTTGTGACCCCTAAGGATTCTGCTCCTTTTCAGAGGGATCCCCTCAAAGTTTTGAGGGACTCCAAACTTCGTTACTTCCGAGCAATAACAAAATTCCAATTCTCTATCTTAATTTGTTCAAAAGTTACAAGAGCGATGCCTGGTGCTGGCGCTGCGAGATTTTTGGATCACCCTGTATATTGTCTCTGTTTTTAAGGCATTTTCCTCAAGAAGCGACTCTTCGCTGTGGCAAAAGTTTGCAAGAGACCTATTTACAGCGGAACATTGTAACCACCAATATCTCATGGTCCACTTTCGGTTCGTACGCGCGCCCTTATCCCGGCTACATTCTCATTTTAGGATACATCTCCCGATAAATAATCCTCCTTGAAAGGAAGCTTCGGGCTCTTTACGTTGCGGTTGCGAATGTAGCGATCATAATCGGAGAGCGAGAATCGTCGGATGTTCATGTTCGCCGTTCGCCGATGCTCTCGGCTTGGCTCGCAGAATTTGCACCCTCTCCTGACACGCTCGGCGAAACCCCCGTTTCCACGCGAGGTTTCTATTGAAGATGGGCGGTTGTTGGAGTCGTCGCGAGGCGCCTAGACTTTGCTTTCATGCGAAACTCAAACACTCGTAAATCTCCGGCGATCGTCGCATCGCCAGCATGTAACCGGTGTTAACATATCACAGTTATATCGCTGAGGCGCTTTATCCGCGCAGATCGAACCCGAGATCTTCGCACTGCATACTGCGTCGTCGTCATCGTTTTACATTCGAAATGCTCCTCCATGAGAGGATAATTTACCGCAAAGTAGGAAACGGAGGAAGTAGGTCTCTTCTGTTCGAGGGGGAGCCATGCGCAAAGAGCCTAGAGAACGTAAATGAGGGACCATTTGGAAAAAGGGCACAAACGCATTTGACGCTCTAAGCTCAGATTGAACAACTTTCGATACGTTTCCTTACCAATCCTGCCGTGATAAAGAAGAACGCCACATGAGCTTTCAGACGTTGCCATATTTTCTTCGATAAAAACATATTTTATTTAGAAAATTGTGTATATTTTTACTCAATTTTTCGAGGCAATTTTGTTCGCAATTTTAACTAAAACGCTTGAAAATTTCAAAGAAAAATATGCATAATTTTCTTCTAAAATACATGTTTTATCCGGGGCAATATGGCAACTCTCGAATGTTCATAAGGCGTTATTCATTTGAATGGCAGAAGCGTCAAATATTTTCTTTTTTTCTTTTTTTGAAATACAATTCTGATGTACAATTCAACGTACGATTGTACGTTACAATTTTTAAAGTACAATTCCGTCAGGGAATTTTCCTGGCAAAGTTAAGTGAATTTTTATGCACGTAAAAGAGTGGCAAAATAGCAATATCATTGCAAAACTAGATAGACATGCGCCCTTTTCTCGAATTCGGACCGAATGGTTCTGGTAGGTAGAATGCCACCTCAATCCTTCAAGAATAGAAAAATTGTACTTTCCTGACAAATCTGCAGGTTTCTTCCCCTTTCCTCCCCCAATTTTCTTTACCTTCCATAAGATTACAATCATTAGGTCGCGAATTTTGTTCAAGAACAATTCATCGAGTTTTTGATCGCCTTCATTTCCAAGAAAAATTTACAGCTTTGTTGTCAATCGAAATTAGTTTCTCTAAGTTTGCTTCATAAAGACACACGCTAAAAGTATATTCAAATCATTGAAAACTGTAGGGTCCCACCGATGTTCGCACTTTTTCCCTCAGGGTTGGGTCATTTTCGAACTGAGCGATTCATATTATTTTTGACGCATCAACTGTTTTCAGTCTCGCTCAAAGATATTGAGACACCAGCGATATGAGGTGTTCCCTAGATAGTTCTACTTGCCACATCATATGAATCACTAAATACAAAAAGGGCTCAGTCCAGAAGACCAAATTGTTCAGGAGAAACAAAAAACTGTTTATTGTGTCTCCTGAACAATTTGGTTTTCTGGACATGTGCCCTTTTTGTATTTAGTGATTCATACGTGGCCAGTGGCGAGGCGTGAATGATCGATTTTCGATATTTCTTCATTTGAAGCTATGGTAAAGATTCGATTATTAAAGTATTCGTTGCGAACACCCTGTATATCGATCCTTTTCCACAGGTTTAAATAGCAGATCAATCGATACATCGCAAAGCACGCCACGCCACTGTATGCGACCCAGGGCCTGAGGCCTGAAACAGGAGAAGGGCAGAGGGGGGACGAGGATGGCCTCAGCTGCTGAAGCCCCATCTTGGTTGACAAGTCTTTGGAGAAAATGGCGGTCGACGCCTGATTAATAGTCCAGTCATAATCTCTCCTTTCTTCCGCCCGGCTCGCCCCGCTCCCCGCACGGCCCTCGAGTATTGCCGATTGCCGATTGCCGCGGCCAATCTCGGCAATTATCGCGCGGTCCGACCGTATTTGCTCTCCGCCCCCCGCCCCTGTGCAATATACGGTCGCCGGCCCCTCAATTAAAAAAAGTAACTTCTTCATCCTGCATTATTTGCCAATCGCGGCGCTCTCAGAAAATAATGGAAGAAAAGGAAAAACGCAGGAACCTAGAATGCAGAGAAAGTAATTTCATAGATCCTCCGATAAGACACCTTTGAGGGGCCCGTGACGTTCTTTACGGCCGAGCAGGGTCCAGGCTCGGCAGTCGGATCACGATTCATCCTACCCCTTCCTTTCCTCCCTCTCGTTCCCATTCAATCGTTTCCCGAACGAAATAGCGTAACTCCGTTGCAAGGTTGCAAATGTACAGTCATTGGCGAATACACCAAAGTGGCAACGTTTGTTTTTCTCCATTTAAACCTATGGAAATGTATCGATTCTTGGAGGGGCCAGGTGCTCCGACAATAATCGATTATTTAACATAGGTTTGAATGTAAGGAATCCGGCGTCGCCTAGTTGCTGGATATGTACAGTCGCAACTCGATTTTTTTAAAGAGTGATCCCGGCGATCTCTGGCCAAAATTTTACAGATTTTTTTCTTTTTTGTATGTAACCAGAGGAGAAATATGTAAAATTTTCAGTTAGAAATGCCCAATGAATTCCTAGTAAAAATACAATTTACGAGTGGAAATTTCGCAACCATGAGATGCAGTTACGTTGTTTTCTCTGGATGACGAAAATTTAGGGCTGGGCCATCAATTAATGACGCCAGGCGCAAAGGGGAGGAGAGGTTTAAAACCGTCCAACGAACCCTCTCAAAGGGGGCGAAAGAGGCAAAGGGCGACCTGACATGGGGGACGAAAAAAGTGCTAGTTATCATTTGGACTTATTTCTGCCAAACAGAACTGTGTGCATTGAGACATGAGCTCTGAGACCCATAAGCACACATGCATAACAGGGCTCATGTCATAATGCACATAGTTCCGTCTGGCAGAAATACGTCCATTATGGGGCGCCTATTTGGAGATAATAACCACGGGAGAACAAAAAGTTTAAGCTGTGGTGAAATTGTGAGGAAAAACAGATGAATTAATAAGAAGATAGCGACCTTTGAATATATCATCGGATTAGTCGCTGAAATTTCGTCATTAAAAGAGGGGAACGGCTGAAGTAAACTACGCTTGGGACCCTCGGTGGATTACGCAATCGACTTCATAAAAAATACGATGCCAGTAAAGGATATGTATGTAGCATTCATGAGGCCCACCCACTGGCTGATCCAAAATTCGCACGGATAATGGAGAGTACACGATTATAACTTTACTCGGTTTCATCCCAGTCTTATCATCCCCCCTCTTCTCCTTCGAACGAAAAAAATGTCAAGGATCATGCCCGAGCGCTGATACCCTCCCCTGGCGGACGGAAGAAAGAGAAAATGGTATAAATAATGGCGAGAGCCAAGAAAGGAGTTTCCATTAGTATGGCATAGGATGCGGCTGCGCTGACGAAAGGGAGGCCGAGGCGTAGTTGTCGGATTGGGCTTAAAATCGGTGCGTTCCTTGGCACAAGCCTAGACTCAAAGGCACTTTCAGTAAACTTTTAAAGTTCTCTGACTTTTCCGTATGGTAGTGCCACTTAAAAGAGATTTCCGGTTGACTCAACGAGAATTCTCGTCAGGGAATTATCAACTGGGGATTTTTCCTCAGTTTTCATTGAGCGAGACGTCTGTTCTGAGAATAACGTAGTGGATACAAAGTTTCCCCTATAATAATCTCGCTATTTTGAATATTACAATTATAATATTTAAATATAGTTGATCTTTCTATTCGAGCGTTCAAGGCCCCAACTGCCCCTTTGAAGTACCTAAAATATGTTGTCTCTTTTAGGATCTCTGTCCCTGTTTCTGTACATCTACTATTCACAGATAATTGATCTTTCTATTTAAGCGTTTAAGTCTCCCAGCTCTGTCCCACAGAAATACCTACAATATATTGTCTCTTTGTGGATCTGTGCCCCTTGTCTATGTAGGTCTACTATTTACTGATAGTTGATCTTGCTCTTCGAGCGTTTAAGTCTCCAACAGTCCCGTTGAAATACCTAAAATATATTGTCTCTTAATGGGTCTCTCTCCCATGTCTCTATATTTCTACAATTTTAGAATAGTCGATCTTTCTATTCGAGCGTTTAAGTCTCCAACTGTCCCTTTGAAACGCTTAAAATATATTGTCCTTTCATGGATCTGTGTCCCATGTCTCTGTAAGTCTACTATTCACAGATACTTGATCTTCCTATCTAAGCGTTTAAGTCTCCGACTGTCCCTTTGAAACGCCTAAAATATATTATCTCTTTATGGATCTGTGCCCCTTGTCTTTATTTACGGACTATTATAAGTCTTTTATTTACGGACAGTTGATCTTCTTATTCGAGCGTTTAAGTCTCCAATTGTCCCTTTAAAACGCTTAAAATATGTTGTCTCTTTATGGGTCTCTGTCCTTTATCTCTGTACTTCTTCATTCTAAGTAGTTGATATTCTATTCGGGCGTTTAAGTATCCCACTGTCCCGTGGAAATACCCAAAACATACTTTCTCTTCATGGATCTGTGTTCCTTATCTCCGTAAGTCTACTATTCACGGTAGTTGATCTTTCTATCCGAGCGTTTAAGTCTCCAACTGTCCCTTCGAAACGCCTAAAACATACTCTCTCGGTACGGGGATTTGATGGGAAAATCTGGCTATGACGCCGAGGGATGGGGGCTGGAAGAAGGTCGAGGGCCGCGGCGCTGGGTTGCGTGGCGTTGCGTCTGGTCGGCCGCTGCTCGGGGCAGAAGAGGCGGTGCTTTAGATGCAGACTTGTTGTACAAACGCGAGCAGAATCAATAATGGTGAGACGTGCAGCACTTGTGCAGGCCAATCCATCATCGATGCGAAACGAGACTCATCAGTCACCGCGTTGACGATAGTCGATACCCGGTTGCGGCCGGGAACGCCGACCGCCGCCGCCGCAGCCACCGCATCCACCGCAGCCTCCGCCGGCCCGCTCACCATTCGACTCCGCCGCTTCTGTGCATCTACTGTGCACTCCGCGCTCTCCGCGGATGCATGCGCAGCTCAAAGTAAATACCGCGATCTGCTCTGCCGTGCTTAGGAAGAACGCCGTATGAGCCTTCAGACGTTGCCAAGTTTCCTTCGATAAACAACCGAATTTGTTGGAAAGATTGTGAATATTTTCCCCCCAAATTTGTAGACAAAATTCCTGAAAATGCAAAAGATCCGGGACATTTCGGAAATTTAAAAAGTTCCGGGAAAAATTCAGGAAAATTTCAAAAAATCCTAAATTCGGAACTAGTTCCGGGAAATGGGAGCACTGCTATGTCGGTACTCTGAAAAGCGTGATGTTTGAGCTCCTGTGCTGCCGTGCTGAGGAAGAACGCCGTATGAGCCTTCAGATGTTGCCAAATTTCCCTGATAATAACCGAAATTACTGGAAAATTGTGCGTATTATTTTCCAAAATTTTCAGACAGTTTCGAGCGAAATTTAATCTAAAATATCTGGAAGTTTCAAGGATAAATATGCGCGAATGTCGTCAAAAGCATATGTTTCACCGAGAGAAATTAGGCAACTCTCAGATGTTCATACGACGTTCTTCCTTAGCACGGCAGTGTACTGCTGTGCCCGGCGTGCCTTCGTGGAGAGAGTAAGAGCATTGAGTACCATGAAGACCCTCAGGGCGAAAAAAAATGTCGTCGACTCTAGTTGGACCGAGTTAAGCAGAAAGGAACTAAGCCACATCTGCTATTGCCAAATTTAACTGGGCAATTTAATTGCATACACGAAAACCAATCTCTGGGTTCAGACTCTGGTGGTTTCGAACTAAGGGTTAAAATAAAAAATTGCGATGTTTTCGGTTTTTTCCTCTCACGTGAGTAACAAACATCCCGGGCATAACCCCCTGTATTTCGTATTCCTTAGACTCAAACTATCCCCGGAATCCATGCACCCCCGTAGAAAAACTTATATTTCATTTTCTGGCCAGGTAACTACTTCGTCCTCGACTTTCTAGGTTGCCTTTGAGTGACCAAGAGACGAAACCGGGTTCACGTGTGCCTCCCATACGCGGAGAGGTAATTGAAAGTCTAATTAGACCCACATGGTCGATTCTAAAAATGTCGACGTTTAATCGTGGGCCTTCGTGTACGCGACTCTCCTTGCAGCGCTGCAAATAAGATGTTCGGACCTGCCGCTCGGATTCGGAGAGACGCAAGTGAGCATGCGTGAGGTGACGGCGGTCCGTTTGTTTGTGAATAGAGAGCTCATAAAACGTGAGACGTATTTAAATGCGAAATGGTAGGACTGCGAAAGGGAGGCGCGAGGCGCGGCGAGGAGGGGAACTTTCACGAAGTTGGCGTGCTGTGCGCTCCAGGGGCAGATACTGGTTATCGCGGAGCTGGACCGCTGGACCAGCTTCACCACCACCGGAGAAGCGCCAACACGCTGCAAGTGCCACTATACCGCACAGGCGCGAGCTAGCACATGCGCGCCGATGGAACGCTACTTGTTATCGACTGACCATTACCATCCTGTCAGCCACGGTGACTCATTAAAACAAACCAATTTTTTATGAACCTCGCCGCGCCGCGGTGTGCGTTAGGTCAATCGCCTCTCGAACCCGGCCTGATCCCCGTGATTGAAGGAGTCACCCATAGCAATGAGGTTTTCACCTCTCGTTTTCTTGTCCATGTTCCTATTCTTCCTTTCCACATTCTAGTCCTTCGTCTTGCTCTTTCTCTTTCGCTTCCTTAACTGCCACCTCCTTTTTCTTGTCCTTTCTCTCTCGTTTTTTGCTTTTTCTGCCTTTCCAATTCTTTCGTCTTCCTTTCGTCTCTTTTCTATTTCTTGTAACTATTTATTTAAACTTTTCCTTCTTAATTTTCCTCCTACACTTCTTTTCTCCTTTTGTTTCAGAGGCTAGAAAATTTTGAGGACGCAGAATTGACATGACGAGGGCATGAAGGTTTTGCACTTTGCCTGTAATGTTTCTACTTCGCCTTCAATATTCCAGGTAGACCATGGAACATTCTCTGTGCAGCAATAATGATTGATTCAAGGATATGTGTTTTGCGTTGGCTACATATTTTGCATCACAGATGATTGGACTTCGATGGCGGGAGGAGCAAACATTCCACATACCTTTTCAAGAAACGCCTTGAAATCAATCGAAGTCAACCAAACACATCGCTGAAAAAGTCCATTCTGGAAGTGGAAAGGTAGCAGACAATAGCTTCCCCGCCCGCCTTTTTTTCTTGTTTGCCTTTCTTCTTCTTCTTCTTCTTCTTCTCTTCCTCCTTCTTCTCCTTCTTCCTCTCCTTCATCTTCTTTTTCGTCTTCTTCTCTTCTTTTTTTCTCTTCCTTCTCGCCTCTATTCTCTTCTTTGTCTTCACATTCATACGAGGCATTTCCAATATCTTTTTAGCCCCGAGCCCTTTGCGCGCGCCGCCGGTGACCTTTAGCCTTTTCGATGAGTTTCCCCGCGGCCCGGGGCCTGGAGATGCGCGTTGCGCAATAAAGGCGCATAGAATGCGTGGACGCATGCGCGAGCCCGGCCGGATCTAACTGTTGCATCGGTGGCTTACGAGTATCCATCATCCAGCGGCGGAGCTAACGGCCTAACGCAGCAGTGTCCGGTCCGGTCCACTTTCGCAACGCGCGGGACGACGCGCGACGCCGCGCTGTCCGCCCGTCCGGGGCACGGAGTACGGCACTTGCTGTTCATCTGACCACTTTCAGCGCGCTGCAGAGAGAAGACTAATTGCCCCGGCGAGTTCGAGCTACTTGTCGCTTCGTTAACAACTCAAACCGAAGAGAGGTCAAGTTCAATCGAGGAACACGGCACTTCATTTTCGGTCCGCGGGTCGGGTGCCTTAACCTAAAATCTAACCGATGTCAGCGAGGCCCCGCTTCGCGTTTTAGGTTGGCCGCGGCGGAAGAACACCGTTGGCCTTGTCCGACGTCGGCTCCCCGGAAAAAAAATATCCTTGTAGGACTTGGGGAACGCTTTTAGTGTGAGAGCCGATACGGGGATCTAGGACATGCTACTGGGGTTCCCACGCGCGAAGAAAACAACATCGGTTGAAACGACCCAACTCGGATTCGTGTGCGCTTTGAGGTTCCGGTTCCGATGACCGTAGTCTCCGGTCATGGAAACCGAAGTTCGGATTAAAATGACTTTGGTGAATCTGATCGAAAATTGGATTGCATTTTGCATACCACCATTTCTGCCCCGTGCATATAAGAATTTACTTGCATAAAAGAACTGATGGCACATTCGTTGTTCCTAAAATGAATCAGGAATACTTGATTGTTTATCCAGTATTCAAAATAATTGTGTCTTTATAGATAATCGACGAACATGAGAATTCGTTACAGAAAAGGACATAGCGCGTTTAGCGTACTGACAGAAAAAACTCCGGCCGTGGAAGCCGTACTTACGAGCTATATGGACATTTCGTCCGCGTTCCAGGCTCAGAGGCCGAAAGTTCCGGACGTAGCACCCGGAGTAATCTAAGCTACGGCTCCAGCACCCGGAACTTCCGGCCTCTGAACCTGGGATGGACGGTATGCTGTACAGCCCGTAACTTTTTCTTCAGTGCGACGACTGCAGCCCGAATTGGGGAAAGAGGAATAATCCATAATGAGGTTAAGTTAAAAAAAATATTTATCCAGTCGTATTTCTTCATGAGACCTCTCTCGACCTACATTCAGATATTGAATATTTCCTCTAGATTGACTGAATTTTTGGCTGGGAAGAATGCATAAATATTTAAAAATGTCCTCTCTTTTCTCAAAAACTGCGTTAACTCCCCTTTTTAAAATTCGACCCAGTTACACGGCCGGCAATACTTAATATAGTCGCGTTGACCACTGAGATAGGGCATAGTTTGACCGCTTAGAAAGCGCGGACTAGAGGGCACTAGCCTTCGCGTTGAGGATTGAGAAAGTTTCCATTACACGTTATAACCTTGTGGAGACAACTTGTATCCTTATGATGATTTTTTATCTCCTAAGAGTGTCAACACGCATATAGTTTGAAAATCAACCGTAATATTAGAAAAAGGAGAAGAGATACATCTTTCAAGCTTTAACTAGACGAAAAAGTGAGATGACGTCATTCGTTTATTTTTAAATCTTGAAGAAGCTTACCTGCATCTAATATCCTTTGTTTGACACTATGCTGCCTCCCATGCCAGAACTGCCACGCTTTGATCTCGTCTTCTGGACTCTTCTCTTCACGGAACATTAACATAACCACACTCTGCAATTAAATAAAAAGTCAAAATTAGGCTCCAATCATGAAATTTTTGAAAATGAAAGAATGACATACTTACAATAGAAAAAAATTACTATGACGGCGTAAGTCCGCAATCACATGTCTCGTTTGAAATGTCTGAAAATCTCCGCCTCTATGTTATTTTTTTAAGGGAGACATCATTCCTGGAAGTTTTGGCAGAATTTTCTTCGCACAGAGAAGAAAAGTCGCGGCAGTTTTAAAGAATTGCCGTTCAGTAGTTTTCCGTTTGAAAAATAAAGTATGACAGGAAGTCTGCGACGTCGCAAACCGAGTTATAAGATTGACAGTGATTGCCGACTTACTCGGTGGGGGGGGGGGGGGGGGGGGGGGGGGGAGGGGGGGGGGGGGGGGGGGGGGGGGGGGGGGGGGGGGGGGGGGGGGGGGGGGGGGGGGGGGGGGGGGGGGGGGGGGGGGGGGGGGGGGGGGGGGGGGGGGGGGGGGGGGGGGGGGAGGGGTATGGGGTGGGTGTGGGGAGTGAGAGGGTGGGGGGGGTTGGGGGGGAGGGGGAGGGGGGGGGGGGGGAGGGGGGGGAGGGGGGGGGGGGGTGAGTGAAATGAATATAGAGGTTGATTGGTGGGAGTGAATAGATGTGGGGGGGTAGATTGGGGGGTTTTGTGTTTAGGAGGTGAATGGGATATTTTTGGAAAGATGGTGATTATAATTATTGGTTGGTATATTTTTGGGAGGGGAGGTTAGGGGGGGGGGGGGGGGGGGGTGTTTAGAGGTGTGGGGGGGGGGTGGAATAGGGGAGGTGTGGATTTATGTGTGGGGGGTGTGGAAGGGGAGGAAATGTGGGAGGGAGGGGTAGGAGGTGGTGTTAAGTAGTGGGTAATGAAGTGGAGGGAGTGGAATGGGTTGGGTAGGAATGGGGATGGTGTGGTGGAGTTGTGGGAAATGTGGTGGGTTGGCAGATAGGGTGTGGTGTAGGTGGCGGAGAAGAGCTGTAATCGACCGGTGGCTTTCTCGGAGCGACAGAGAAAAAGAGGACCGCGAAGAAAGCACGAGAAAAATGGAGGAGAAGAGAGAAAAACGAAGGAGGAGAGAGAAAAAATGAGGAATTTTATTTGACCCGGAATGCCGACTATTTTCGTCAAGAGCTTGCGCGGAGCCCGAGCTCCGGGGAGAGGAGAGGAGTTAGTTTCTTAATTGAGGAACGCAATGAAGCCTAACGAATTCACTCGGATCGTCTTTCCGTTACCGAGATGAGATACATTTTCCCGCGAATAAGCATAATTACGTCTGCGGACTCTGCATGAAGCATCTCTGTCGCTGGTCTAGATTCCTGGCCGACCGTCATTTACGGGGCATAGTAAACATCCTTAAAATAGGATCTCCGAGCCCGCACGTTCACGGCGCAGCGCGGCGCAAAATGCCGTACCGTTCCGGTAACGATTCAGAAATTAACAAGTTTCCATGCGTAAGGTCCGAATAACACACCCATTTAATTAGATTGCGATTCTTGGGAACACTCGTTGCCGTAGGACCTGTTGGAATAATTAGTTCAACCGATGACACACAATCATTTTGTTTCACACTGGAAAAAAAATCGCTTGACGTGCAGCAGGATACCATAGACATGGTCTTCCATGCAAATTCTGAATGAAATTTACCCAATAGATTTTAAGATATGGCTGTACATGGATTTGAGGGGCCGGACGATTTTTAAAGTATGGTTATTTTGACTCCATAGACCTTAAAACGTCTAGAAACGATGATTTTCAAATTTTATTTACCCCTTGGACGACAATACTTTCTCTATCCGTGAGGAGGGCGAAAAAGTCGCTTGGATTCAGAGTCTAGACTCTTAAAAACATTGAAAAGTAAAAATTTTCTTCATTCAATTGGATTTTTGCTTAAATCAAAAGAAAACATGCTCCGATTGAAAGGTTTGGCTCGCGAGATTCAAGCAAAAATCCAATTGAATCAAGAGTATTTTTTCTTGTCACATTTTCAAGGGTCTGGGCTCTGGATTCTGGATGCAAGAGACTTTTTTTCGGTGTATCTTTTAAGATTATTGATTCAAGTCTAGTTTTGACTGGATTTCCTACTAAGCCAACGATATTTTGTGCATCTCACCGATATCCACTGAAGTTCAGTCGTTCTGGAGGAAATATTTCCAAATAATACAATGCACCAAAACATTCAGTCGTTCATGCACGAAGACGATTAAGCATGGTCTCATGTGCACTGACGTCAAATACTTTAATCCCGTTCCTAAATAAATTATCACTCATGCACTAAAAGTGGGGTAAACCAACGAGCCCAAGCACTAATCGAGCTGCTCAAAAGGACGGAAAAGCTTGGGAAGAAAAACCGAGAGAAAAAATACCGGACGAAGCTCAAAATTATCGGAATCCACTGATTCTTCAGGTTACGGACTCGAAACTCGCGTCGGTGGAACCACAAAAGGCAGCTCGGGGTTCATCCTTCAGGCACCGGTGAGTAACTAAACAGGGTTGCCGAGTTGCTCGAGCAAACCTGTGCGTAAGCTCGAAGCGATTTCGGAAATCACCTGACGTCGTCGAAGCAGCGCAACGGCGAGGAGACGATCAAGTGGAAATACTATCCGTCAGAGCGAGCTAACTCAGATTTTCCGTGCATGAGCGAGCAAGGGTTGATAAGACGGGGAGCGCGGCTCATTTTACTGAGAAATTCGTCGGGACAAGACAGCCGTTCAATCCTCCTAGAGATCAGCGGTGACAACGAGTTTATCCCGGCATTCCCGGCGTAGGGACCAAATCGTGCCCGAGAATCCGCGACATATCGATTGATCTTCCATTTAAACCTATGGAAAAGGATCGATAACAGGGTGTTCACCTAATAATCGATTCTTTACCACGGCTTCAAACGGGGCGATATCGATAATCGACCACTGTCCCGCGCGGAATCCTCAGATCCGTCCCTTACACCTGTCGACCACGCTCGAGCCTAACGAGCTGCCTCGGGAAAACAAAAAAAAACTCCGTGACCCTTAATTTGAACCTCGGGATCGATGTAAAATCCGAAAACTCGAGCAACGAATTAATCCACCGTTGATCAATCCAATTTGATTCTGCCCTTCGTTATCCCCGGGCGGCCGGACTGTCCTGCCGAGCTAAAACCGCGCATATCCGAATAGGAATCACGAGTAGATGCGCGGTTTCTACTGACAGCGGCGACGGGGTCCTGGACTCTCTCTTTGAAGGAGCGGCGCGGTGCTGCGAGTGATTCAGAATCCAAAACCTTCGAATTCCGATCTCTGGAATGGAGACGCGGAGGAGCACGGAGAGGAAGTACAATAATTGGAGTGACAGACGACTGTGTTGATACCCGAGATCGACGTCAACACTAAACCCCCTCCCGGTTCCCCGCCGCCTTTTTCGTCCTCATTTTTCCGTACTTGGAACGTAGGAGTTTGAACTCTGCTCAATTGCTCGGCTGCCGCGCATTAGCTTGTGTTTTATTAGCCGCCACGAGAAGAAAAAAAATCGGGTTTTTTACTCCTACTGGAACCGAACGGCGAGATCACGCTGAATGGGATGCTAGTCGGGGAAAAATTCGACTTGTAGCCGAGTTATGGCCGAGCGTGATTCAATTGCAAACTTCTTGGAGATCGTATATTTTATTGTTTGTAAAGGAGAGTGAACTGCGGGCTGATTATTGAAACTGATAGACAAAGCTATAGACAAAGAAGACATAGGGAATGTAGAGGAATCCTCTTGGTTGAGGTGGGTGGTTCCTATAGACTTAGAGTAAAATGATGGACTAACTATAGGGTCTCTCGTGGGTTGCCGTTAGTTAGTCTATTGCCTACCTCCTTCGTCTATTGCAACTATCCGTTTCCACTAATAGGATACCTCCATATCCCTTTTGTCTTCTTTGTCTATCACTCTGTCTACCGATGTCAATAAGCGGCCCGTGCCGAGATAACCATAGACGGAAAACTTGCCTGAGAAGAGATGCTTTTGATGCGTTGGGTGATTTCATTTGGGTACGGTTTGTAAAAAAATCATGTACGCATTGCTTGATTCTCACCTCTAAAACACCTCGGAGACTTTAACGCGGATTCAGAAAAGTAGTCGGCTAGCTGAATGGGCATGTATGGAGATTTTACTTGAAACTTTTTGACTGGATCTTTTAACTTTGCAAGAAAATGCAGCCCCTTGAGAAAATTATTCAATAAAAAAACGATAAAATTAGTTTAGTGCCCAATTTGACTCAAGTAGACTTCGTTTTCTTACTCAGCGGGAAGTTTGAATTGGTAAACACGGAAAACGCTATTATCTCATTGTAGAGGAAAATCTCGACGGTCGGATCTTTTCCTACAGAGTTAAATTTTAATGATCGCATAACCATTGAGTTTCTGGCAAAAAAAATATGTATATACGGCAGTGCTTGATTTCTAGCCCTCTTACTGAAGCACCCCAGGCAGATCAGAAGAGTATAGTCGGCCAGTTTTAAAAGGCACGAAACGGAGTATTCCCTCGAAACTTTCGACAGCCGTGCAATTTGGAGAATTTCTACCCTCCCCAAGAGTACAATCGGTACATAAGATTTATTACTTTCCTCATATTCGAGGAAAGGCTTCAAATATGCGTTGTGTCACGATTAATTTTTTTTCAGTTTCACGACAGATTTTGTGACTCGAGGATACGTTTTTTTCTCTCTCTCTCGCTTTTGAATGAAGGTATCGCGGAGACGCGAGGTGAATGACTTAGATGGTGCAGATGCTGAGAAATTGAACAGAGATTGATGCTGTACATTGACCGTCCGTCGAAGGGCAGGACTCTGCACCACGTCGCGTCGCGGGCACTTACATTGACATCGAAGGAAACGGTTATCGGCTCGCCGCTGTGGACTAATTGGGAAACTGGCTTATTGATCCAAGCATGACTGAAACCTTAAGGCATTAATTACTCTCTATCGAGCATTTAGAATTCTATCACGAGAGCAGATATCTCTGCCTGCGTTATACCATACTAATCAAAGCATCGAGGGAAAAAGAAGAAAACAATGATGGTACGTTTTCTTTTTTAATCACCTCACGGACGTCACCTTCGCCATACAGAACTTCGTAGGAAATCCGATGCTGGGATATCTTGGACCGACTTGTTTAAAATCGTGAGGCTGGCAGAGATTTTTCAGTTTGTTTGTCAACAGTAAATCATCGAAGAGGGCATTTTTCAACAACGCCGAAAATGTTGGATGAACAAATTTTAATTACCTACACTGAGAAAAAAATCTCGGTGTATTTACTCAGAAAAGGGTAAAATTACCAAGAATTCAGGGTTCTATTTGATCCAAGTTTTTTCTTGTTAAAATTACCATCTATGGAATTGGTAATTTTACCGAGAAATCTCGGTAAAATTATTGAACTTTCTTGGTAATTTTACTGGACCTTGGTAAAAACGCCAATATTTTTTATAAACTGTGGTAGAATCACCGAGATAAAATGGCAAAGTTACCGGGAATTGATTACCAATAAAAGTGGTAATCTTACTTGAAAAAAACAGTAAAAATACCGGTTTTTAGGTAAACCTACCAGTCTGTCTTGGTAAAGTTACCAATAATTGGTAAAAAAAGTGAGATAGTAAAGGTACCAACGGACCTTGGTAAAAACGCCGAGAATTTTTTTTCAGTGTATCAGGCTTATTAGCGAAAAAAAATGAACATCCTGGATATTGTTGAAAGTTTAATGTATCATCACGAAGACCTAAGGCAAAAAGACAAGTTTTTATGAGTTTTGAAGTGATTTCGTGATGATAAATCTTGGATGTAGGTATATGTAATGCTACAACAAAAAGTTAATTGTTGATTTTCGGCAACGGCAACTAAACTGCACTGGTCAAAAAACGGACGCATTTAAACAATGTCGCAGGACAGACATAATCTCGCAACTTATATGTTCATGCATGCATACCAGAGGTCTCCAGGCAGTATAAATGGTTGACGATAAACTTACCTTAACAGTTTGCGATTTTATAGGTTTATCTGGGTCAGGTATGTAATCCATCGTGATTCCATAAAATTGACCCTTATTAATATACGTGACTCTGTCATCTTCCCTTCGTTGATTCGTCGAGATCGGAGTTTCTAGGTGATATTTGAATCCATATTGTGAATATCTACAACAAAAAATAAACATACGAGGTAAGTGTAAAGTCTGAGTGTATACACAGATTTAGTATTCAATAATTTTCAGAAAAATCATGTTCAAATCTGGAACTCATTCTAGAAATTCAAACTTTGAGATACCATTTACGAGATCAGCCAATTCCCGAAAGACTCCTCATTAAAGGGAACAGTATACTGGAGCATATCATTCTTAGGTCTCACTGAATTGTGTACCCGAGAAAAGACACAACAGTCATGGTTCCCCTTTAATCCTCACCAACGAGAGAAAATCGCAAAGGCGTGGATCGGAAAAGGAGGGGTGAAAAAATTAAAATGGATTTGAGATACTCAATTAAAATTAATTAGCCGAGGCAAGAGAAGACGAGACGGAGACGGAGAGATAAAGAGATAAGTTGACAGAGCGAAGGGGGAGACACGGAGACTGACCGATAGAAAGTAGCGAGAAAAGGAACGAAATATGTATGAACTTTCTCGCTGGCCGCGCGGAGCGAGAAGAAGGAGCGAAGAGGAGGAGAGACAAAAGACACAAGTCACAGAGGACAAAAAGCGAGACGGGAGAGGGAGAAGAGAGGCGAGCGTCTCGGAGCGACAAGTGAAGGAGATGGATCCGAGATGGGCGGGCGGCGAGCGCTATGGAAGAGCGGCCAATAGGCGAACAAGTTTGCCGATACAAATACACAATTGTGACCAATCTCCGGGCCGGCTCTATCCACTATTTATCCGTTCGGGATGGTTTGGTTATGACAGGCGCGTCGACTCATTGTTCGGCGTTGTTGTCGTCGCCGGGCCGGCCCCGTCACTCCACGTCATCGACTCGGTGCAAGTACAATACCGCGCTCGCTCGCCGAGCGGACACCTCCTGCCACTTGCTCCCGCTTCGCGCCACCTCCTCGCACGGAGCGGGTGCGGAACTCGCCGACGACGCCCAAGACAAGGCGCTTTGCAACAGGTGCCCACCGCTGGGACGACGGAAAGATTCCGGCTCAGGGCCGCAACGCGCGCACCACCATCATCGGAATTTCCTCTTCGTCATCCGCCAATCCCCGTTTTCATCTGTATATGCTGTTGGTGACGTCATTGATTCAAGAGTGAAAATCAGTCTAAACACTGATATAAAAGTTACAGGCTATATGGGCATACCATCCGTTCCGGGCTCAGATGCCGAAAATTCCGGGTGCTGGAGCTGTCGCTTTGACTGCTCCGGGTACCACACCCGGCACTTACGGGCTCTAAGCCCGGAACGGACGGTGTGTCTATAAAGCCCATAAGTAGGGCTTCCACAGCCGCAGTTTTTTTTCCACACTGAAAAAACCACGATTTTGCTCGGTACACACGACCGAATTATCGGTCGGCTCAGCCGAACTATTCGGTCCACTGAACCGAACTGTAAGAATTTATTATGGTTCGGTCACACAAACCGAACAATTCTGTTGACCAGACCGAATAATTCGGTTGTGTGTACCGAACAAAACCTGGTTCCACATGATCCTAACTAATTCGGATTTACCGAACTTTTTTTTTTCAGTGCAGTGTATGGGGAGAGTTTGGACATGTTGAAACATGGAGCTTTTCTAGGGTCCAAAAGGGCAACCAGCCATCAATCATATCTGATTTCATTGCTAGGATTGGGATTGCGGGGTCTCTATAATCGAGTGCTTTTGTCTTTACATTATGGGACCTTACCAATTTATCGACAATTGGCTTCAAAGCGATCAACTGTAACAGAGCTTTTCCTCATTTTATACAGATTGTAGTCAGTTCTGGGGATGCTAGGTAGACAGGGCTCCATTTCAAAAGAGTTAAGCCATATTATTTTCTGGGGACCTAACTGTGATGTCACAACCAATAGCCTCTGTAGGCAGCATTACAGATAGGGCTCTCCGACCTCCCATTTCCTAGGAAACCACGATTTATGCAGTACACAAAATCGCGTTTGTCCGTTTTTTATGGTGACGGTCGTTGTAGTTGTTTTTTTCCCCAATGATTGATAATGATGGTTGACTTAATGTCGAAATCGACTTTCATTCAATTTTTACGATGACAATTCA